>NC_081851.1:75512173-75847667 GCF_963259705.1 Myotis daubentonii
TGTTGGCGGAGGACCGCCGCTTCTCCACGGTCACCACGTCGATTTCCTCCTCTTCGTCTTCCTCTTCGTCATCTTCGTCATCTTCAAGAACAAGATGGGAGTTATTCTCAGAGTGAGACACAAGAACATTTCTCTCCCCCTGTACCGCCTCTTCCAGGCCCTGGCGCATTTTGCTATTATTATGGTTCCATCAACATTGATGGGAAGAAAAATGTACTTTAGATCTTTTCAATTAATGTACTTTAGATCTTTTCCTTCCCCAATATTCCTAGCAGTTTCAGCTTCCAGACTCAAGCAGGTGGCAGATATAGAAAGAACCTGGATTTTGGAGTGAGACAGAATCCTGGCTCCATCACACACTAGTTGTGTGATCCTGGGCAAGTCACTAAACCTTTCCAAGCCTTAGTTTCCTATTAAATGGAACCAAAACCACAAGGTTCTTGAGATGGACCTGGAATATGTAGAGAGCTAGCGTGGTACACAGATGCTCAGTAAATGGTAGCTTCTAACGCCATCGCCAGTCTACCCCCTAAACTTATTCATATTTCCATCTCGACATTTAAGAATTGAGACTCCTGCAGAACCGGTTTGGCTCAGTGGATAGAGCATCGGCCTGCGGACTCAAGGGTCCCAGGTTCGATTCTGGTCGAGGGCATGTACCTTGGTTGCGGGCACATCCCTACTGGGGGGCGTGCAGGAGGCAGCTGATCCATCTCTCTCATGGATGTTTCTGGCTCTCTATCCCTCTCCCTTCTTCTCTGTAAAGATTCAGTAAAATATATTTAAAAAAAAAAAAAAGAATTGAGACTCCTCATTTAGCAATTCTACACTTGGTTGCGTTTGATTTTAGGCCCTTAAACAAACTTACAGAACAATTTAATGACGCCCTTTTTTCATCTAGCAGACATCCCGTCTTCACTAGCAAGTCCTAATCCACAGGCGCTCTAAACCCAAACATGGGAGCACCTCTGCTCCGTGGCCAGTAATAACTGCAGCAGCAAAGGCGTGTAACATCATCGCCCCCCCCCCCCCCTCATTTACTACGTGCCGGGATAGAAAATTATTGTTTAAAAACGCAAGCATGAAAAACCAAAACACTGCTGCTGCCTGATCTGAAGGGGACCGGAAAGCTCAACAATTGTAGGATTTGTTCTGAAGCCGAAATGTGAGGCTGTTGCAGCCTGTGGGTCCCTTTAAGCCCATGTTTTGGTTTTCTGCCAAGAAGACAGCTGTTGGAAGGAAGTGCTTCCTCACCGAGAGCTGTCAAGGCACAGACATTAAAGGGACAGACCAGCTTCAAACTGGAGGCTTATCACCAAGTTTCCTTCCAGGAGCCTCAGAGGAATCCGTCCCTCGGCCCAGGAGGAAATTTAGGCCTTTAATCCGCCTGCATTCTGAAAACACTGGGCTTCGCGATTCCAGGAACACAAGCTCCCAGCCCCCAAAACAAGGGCTGTTTTGAGTATTTGGGGAAGAGTTCTTTCTTTACCTCCAAGGGCCCCAGGCAGTCTTCCTTTTAACCCTACCCTCCAAGATCGAGGCACACAATGGAACTTATCAATGAGTGCTTCTGGGGCGTGTGAGTTCCTGGAGGGCCAGCCCAGGGCCCGCCCTCACCTCGAAGGACACCGGGTTACAAAACCCAACTCGGACCAGAAATTAGTCCTGGAAATTCTGGCTCGGAGACAAAACTGGACCCAGTCTCACTGCGCGCCGTGAAGAGGCGGCCCCTTGGGAATGTACACAACCTCTGTTGGACTTGCCGCCAGCTGCTGGGGGGAATGGGGGGGGCGGGGGGGCCCTTCACCCCCAGGCATTCAGAGCCTCCGCCTCCCTGGGAGATCGCCGCCTGCCGGCCACCTACCAGGAGCAAGTAGCCCACCACCCGCAAAGGGAGGGGGAGAAGAGCACCCAGGTTTAAAAAATAAATAAATTTGCTACTAGCCATCTGCGCAATCTCCCTCTAACTTTCTGTGCCTGCACAGGATTTTGCACAATGCCTGTGTCTTCTCGGGGTGTCTCCCCACCCCTGACCTGGGTCAAATCCCTCTCCCCCGCCCCTGGGCTAACAGGTTTCTGCCCAAGCAATGCAGCCAGCGGCCCCTTTACCTCCCACCCACTTTTTACTGATTTTATGCTGCAGAGAGGTGGGCAACTAGACCGGATGAGGGCCATTGATGGAATTGGGCCCCCAGCGGGAAGAAGGAACTTTCAATGAAGGTGACACTTTGGATAACACCCTCTTAGCAACTCTCACTCAACCTCTCCTCCTAATCCTACGGGTCCGTTTGACAAAAAAAAACCCCTCAGCCCTCATCACTACTCCCCAAACGCTCCCCATCAAAGCCTAAACCCAGCAGTGACAAAGGGCGCGCACCCCCACGCCAGCACCCCAGGAAGGCAGCCGACCCTGGCGTGGTCTTTACCTGAGTCGCTCAGCGTGTCCTCGCCGGAGGTGCTGAGAGCCTTGTGGTCACCGCCCCCGGCTGGGCGGACGCCGGGGCGCGCGAGAGAGGCCATCGCGGCGCCGGCTGGGGCGGCGGCCCCCGCCCCCGAAGCCACCGCAGGGCCCGCCGCCGGAGCCCCGGCCTGGGTGGCGGGCGCGGGCGCGGGCTCGCGCTTGTTCACCGGGAAGGGGAAGACCACGGCGGGATCCACGCACTCGGCGGCCGGGTGGGCGAGCTCGGAGGGCAGGACGGCCCCGACGCGGCCCGTCCCCACGGCGTGCCCGCGGCCGGCGGGGCTGGCGGCGCCCGTCCCCGGACCCGGGGCGGCGGGCCCGGCCGCCGGCCGGCCGTGCTGCAGCTTCTCGCTCACGGCGCGCTCCAGCTTCTCCCGGGCCGAGAAGCCGCTCCACATGCAGTCCTGGAGGATGACCGGGTTGGGGGTGAGGCCGCCCAGGCCCCCCAGGCCGAACGCGTCCTCCTCGGCCGGGTTGCCCCACAGGTCGGCCTCGGGCAGCAGCATCTCGGTGGCCCAGTTCGGGGGCTCCGGGCTGTGCTCCGGGAAGGCACGGCTGGGCGACAGCGGGGGCGTGGGCAGCAGCTCGAACTTCTTCCAGATGTCCTCCCCCGGGGGGGTCGAGTCCGGGCCGCCGAAGTAGAAGTCATCTTCGTCCGGGTAGAAGCAGGGCTGCAGCGAGTCGAACTCGAGGTCTGGGTTCTTGCAGATCATGCCCGGCATGGTGGACGCGCTGCAGCTCGGCATCGGCTCGCCTCCCGGCGGGCGAAGAGAAGCTTCTTTCCGCTCCTCTCTTTTTAGTTCGGGGGCGCCTCCTTCCCGTGGGGCGCGCGGGGGGCGGGGGACCGCACCAACCTCCGACTCTGCAACCGACAGACACACCGAGAGAGGTTGGCACGCGGAGCCGAAGGGAGGGGGACGGGCAGTGGGCGCCCCCGCGAACGCCGTCCCTCCGTCTCCCCTCTCCAAGCCCCCCACTCCGCCCTGCGCTCCCGAAGGTGGAGGAAGTCCTGCCCCGGTTCGCTCCCTCCCTCCTTTTGTGTACAAGCCGTGCACGACGGGGTGGGAGGGGGCATGCAGAGGCGGGGGTGGGGGCCAGGGCTCCGCAACTTTGGAAACTGCCATTTCATTCACACCAGGCACTGCGGGGGGGGGGGTGCACGGGGGGGGGGTTGCTCCCGGTGGCAGGATCCTAGCTCCCCAGCTCAGCTCGCCCGCCCGCCCGCAAGCCCGGCGGCACCCGTGTCGGGCCAGCTGCTCCAGGGCAGCCCGGGCTCCGACCCAGCCCGGCACCGGACCTGCAGTCTCCCGATCCCCCCCGTCCCCGTCCCCTCCGCGGTGAAACTGCAACCTCGGGAGTGTGAGCGAGAGAGGGGGGTTTACGAAACTTTGCAAATGCAAAAATCCTTTTCTCTACACCGACACCAACAGCACCCAAACCCACCCCCTCCCCCGACTCGGGCAGACGCCCCACAACATTCACCCGCGGAAGGGAGTCCTACCACTCGCTGACTTTGAACCTCTCTGACCCCACCCCCGCTCCTCCTCGGCCCCAACAAGGGCGAGGGAACAGCCTGAACCCCGGTTCCCCGGAATGGTTGAGGGGCCAGCGCGGGGAGGGTCGCCGGAGAGCAGCGTCTCCTCCGAGCCCGAGCCGCCCTGACCCAGATTACCCGCCACGGCTGCCTCGCCCAGCCGAACCCCCTCTCCTTCCTCCGGGGGCACCCGCTGGGGAAGAACCCCAGCTTCGGGGTGGGCGCAAACCGGCTCCCGTCAGCTCAAGCACAGACCGATTTCTACCGAAGGGTGCATTTCTAACGATGAAGCCATTAAGGCACGAGCACTAAAAGGATTAGGGCGGGTCTCTTCTAGCTGGGGTGCCTTGCGGGGTAGGACTGGATTTTTCAGAGAAAAGCCCGGGGAGGTTTTGTTTCGGAAGCAGCACCCGTCCCCGGGGGATATCGGGGCGCCCTGAGCGCGAGCCGCGAGCCGGTCCCAGCCTTGCCTTCCCGCCGCGCTCGCAGCTTCCGGGGCGCCGGGGGGTTTGCCACCCCCGCTCCTTACCTCCCGCGGATGGCTGGGGGTGCAGAGGCGATCCTGTGCGGGGGTCCCCGGGTGGCCGGGGCGGGGGGTCCTCGGGTGGCTTGTGTGTGCGCGCTTGCGCCTGCCTAGCGCTAGCTCGGCTCCAGCCCCGTTCCCAGGAGCCCCCCGCATCCACCCGGCGCGTCCAGACAGATGACTGTCACTGCTGCGCTTTGAAGCTCGGGGGATATTATTAACTGAAAAATCTGACACACCCGGAGGGCGGAGAGAGAAGGGGCTGCGGCACAGGCGGGGGGAGGGAGGGAGACGGGCCGAGGGAAGGGGCTATACCCCGCCCTCTTGATTTCCATAAAAATCAGGGGAGGCGCCAAGCCTTTCGCGCCAAAAGCCACTTGCTTTTCTTCTTGGCAGAGGGGAGGCTGCAGCGCTGGGAAAGCCGGGGCGAGCCCCCCGCCCTCCCGGACCCCCGGGCCTGCACCCGGCGCCCCGGGCCCGCCAGCTGCGCGCCGCGCGGTGCCCGGCAGCACCCACCCCGCGGGCCGGCGACGGCTCGGCAGGAACCGGAGGAGCGTCCAGACGGCTCCGGGGAGGCGCCCCGCCCGGCCTGCGGGGTGTGCGGTCCCGGGCGCGGCCGCGCTCCCGCCGGGCCGGGCGGAGGGGCTGCCCTTTTGTGATCTCCAACGGGGGCTCCCCCCGGGGTGTCACACGGGAGGGAGAGGGCGCGCCCACTTGGGCTGTTTCAAGTTTGCAATGGAAAGGCGTGGGGCGCCCCCCCTGGTTTGAAAATAAATAAATAACTGCGGGCTGCGAGGGTGGCGCTGCGGCGCTTTCTCCGGCCGAAGGCGACCCCTCGCGGAGACCGAGCGGAAAAGCGGGGCTGAAGTGGGGCCACCCGGCGCGCTCCGCCCGCGGCCTGGCCACCCGCCCTCCCCGCCGCGCAGGGAATGGGCGTGAGAGCCCCTCCGCCAGCCCCACGGACTTCCCAGCGAGCCTTCCCGATGCCGCGTGGTGTCGAGTCACGGGGAGACGGCTCGGGGTCGGCTCCGAAAGCTTGTCTCCAAATTGTCGGCGGCAAAAAAGAACAGCTGCTCCCCCTGCTTAGCCTCCCCGTGCCTCAGTTTCCTCGGTTGCGACATGGTACTAGTCCTGTGTGCTCACCCTTAGGGTTGCTTTGAGACATAAGCGTTAGGAACGTGCTTAGAACAGTGCCCGGCGCACAAGTGTGAGTGTCGGCTATTATTGTGGTGATCAGATCGCCATAGAATCTTCCGGGGAAATTAACACCGCCATCCGGCAGCGATCGCCCTCTCCCCCCTCCCCGACCCCCACCCTCACCCCCACCGGCACAGCCTCACTTCACCCCGCTCCAGCTCGCTCGCAGGTGGGTTTGGGGGAGGGGGGAGGGATCAAACATTATCGCCTCTGCCCCCAGCTCCCCGGGAGCAACTCAGGTCTCCCGCACAGCCCCCCTCACAACCAGATACACAGGGAGGTGGGGTTTTGCTTTGAAAAACAAACCTCCGACGGTTTGGGGCAGGGGAGCCTGGCCCCTGCGTTCGGCTGAGAACATGGGAAAGTTTCTTTGTATTTTATATCCCTTTTTCCAAACTGGAAATTCACTCGTCCCGGCGTTCAAACTAGATACAGACGAGGGTGCGGAGGGTCGGGGCGCGGGTAGAATGCCCTCGGATTAGCGTTTGTGAAGGTTACCCTGGAAGCCTCCATAATTCTGGGAAGCGAGGGAGCTTGCCGAGTTCTAGGAAGTGGCCCATGAATGAGGATGAGCTGCCCTTCCGAGCACCTTTCTTATTGTTATTACTTCCCTCACATATGTAAAACACTTCACTTTTGCAAAAGCCCTTCACACCCCACGAGGGCTTTTGCCGAGCGCCCTAATCTAAACCAAGCCTTCCTGCTGTATTCTCTCCAAACATCCTTTACCCCCATCTGTAAGGATATATTCCTGGGAGTGTTTGTTTAATGCCGGCTTCCCGCCCGAGTCCCTGAGGAAACTGGCTGCCTCCCTCCCCAGACTGGTGAGTCCCTCCGTGGAGGACCTGGACCTGCTTTGGTCTGGGTGGCATGGGAGAAACAAACCTGTACTCAGCTCTGTTGTTCAAGGCAGAGATCTCTGAATGAGTCCTTCCAAAGCAGCCAGCTCTTCCAAGATAGTTTTTTGATTGATTGATTGATTGATTGATATTAGAGAGAAGAAGGTGGAGAGAAAGGAATGTCGATGTGTTCCACTTATTTATACATTCATTGGTTGCTTCTTGTAAGTGCCCTGACCGGGGACCGAACCCTGAAACCCTGGTGTATCCGGACGACGTTCTAACCAACCCAGCTACCTGGCCAGGGCCCAAGATGGTTTCTGTTTATCGGCAAAGGAGAAATGAGTGTCATTCAGAGCCTTCTTCAGGCCCTCGGCAACTGCCCCAGAAAAGGCGCTCAGCATTGCCTGTCCTACCTTTTTTCTTTATTTTGTTTACCAAAATGGCAGGACTGCTAAAATGGGCCAGGATGGCCCCCTTGCTTTGATTAAAAGTCCCACCTTTGCCCTGGCCGGTGTGGCTCAGCTGGTTGGGCATTGTGGTTCGCAGAAAGGTTGCTGGTTCAATTCTCGGTCAGGACACCAAACACAAGAAGTCCCACCCTGGTCCTTTCTCACCAGACCTGTGCCCTTCACCACTCCATTTGCCCTTTGTCAAGGGACAAAAAGGAGCAGAAAAAGAAGGGACAGGAAGACGAGAGCCCTGCTCACTCCGCATGCCTCCAAGCAAATCGCATGCCTCCAAGCAAATCGTGTCTCCTTCCAGGACCTCACGCTCTAATTTCCATCTTTTAACGCAAGCCAGTAATTACTGACAAGTCTGAATTTGAAGGTTAACAGAATGATAAAATTCAACAAGTATTTATTGGTACTTTCACTTGCAAATGGAAAGATAAAAGACTCCCGGAGAGAAACCCTGTCACTGCAGGTTCCAAATCAGCCTGTAGAGAAACAAGCACAAATTCTTCTTAAAAATGTGGAAACACCCCCAGACTATGTGGATGCACACGAAATAAATCTTTTAGATGGCTTCAAAGACAAGGTTTGGTTCAGCACGCATCTACTGTCCCGATGCAGAACAGAGATAAGACACAGCCTCCAAGAGCTCATCTCTGAGGGACGGGGACACACCTAAGATGGACCAACAGATAGGATACAGTTGTGAACAAAAAAAGGGGTTTTATGGGAAGTGACCTGACAGGGTGACCTGATCATAAATTCCTAACTGGGCAGTTTATGGGGGGGAGTCACAGTCTACGCATATAACGTTTTATTTAGTAAAAGGTGTATCTTTGCCTCGAGCAAGCCCTGTCCATTGTTCCTGTGAATATAGGTTAACACGCCTTTGAAATGAGCTGCAACCACCCCTGAGAAAGCTCAGAGTCTTGTTAACTATCCCGTCATCCAATCCCCACCTTGCTTCTCCCACCTCCGTATAACCTTCCTTATGTCTGTTCCCTCCACATTTGAGGTCTTGCTCCCTGGCATATGTTGTCAGTCTGACTCTTCCACAAATTCTCTACAGGTCTGGGTCTGGTCTGTAAATAAGGAATTGTTTGAGGAAGGAGAATGTTTTCCCACGAATCCCTTCTGTATTAAAAGCACAATACACATACACACATTCAGAAGGGCCTAACCCCTGACTGGCTAGGAGATCAACAATCTGTAGGTGTTTTCCCACATCCTGAGTTAAAGATCTTCTGGGTCCAGCTTCAGGGACCACAGTTTTGCCTAGGAACTTCACTGGCTCCTTCTGCAAAAAAAAAAAAAAAGTGTAAGTTTTTACTGATTAAATACTTTTTAAAACCTTGGCTCTTCATTTGGAGTAAAGTAAAGCTAGCTTCCTGACTTACCCTGTTACAAATTAATTAATGAATTAATTTTTAAAAGTGGATTGAAGATCTAAATGGGAAAAGTAAAACTATAAAAGTATAAGAAGAAAATATAGACGAGTTCTTCCTGAGACAAAGAAGGAAAATTTTAACATATTTGAGGATAATAAAATTTAAAATTTACAGTTAACACATGCCCTAAACAGAATAAAAAGACAACAATGTGATGGGAAAATACTTGCCTCATATGTGAGATAAAGAGTATATTCATGTAACAAAGAGCTTCTGCACACTGAATAGGAAGAAACGCCTATAGAAATTCGGGTCCAGGATAAGAGCAGGGAATTCACTGGGTAGGAAAAGCCACATTTCATGAACATATGAGAAGATGCTCAGCTTCAGGAGCAGCCAGGGAAATGCAAATTAAATCTCAAGAAGATGAGCATGTTGTGGTCTAGCAGATTGGCCCCAGTGTTGGCAAGGCTGGGGAGGGGGCTGGGGGCCCTCCCCTACACTGTTGGGGTTCCAGCCCCAGGAGTAAAAACAATCCCACTCTTTCAAATCCATCCTACAAGACATAATACAAGAAATACACACAAATATGTAGGCAAGAATATGTGTTGCAGCATTGTTCACAATAATAACAAGAATATCACAGACAATCTAAATGCCCATCAATAGGGGAGTGAGCAGCTGGATCTATTACAATATATGCACGCAGTGAAGACTGTGCAGGCACTACAAAGAATGAGTTAGGTCTGTAGGTGTGGTCTAGGAAAATGCCCAGGAGTTATGAAAGAGTATAAACAAGGTAGATACAGGTCAATGTGTCTGGCATTTTGGGTAAATGTCTACATAAACCCAGTAACAAATTGGGTGGAATATGAGGCAGTTTTTTTAAAGTGGTTCACTTTGAAGAACGGAGTCAGGTAGAGGGAGAAACGCGTTCTCTTGCTTTATGACATGTTTTTGAACCAGTTGGATTATGAGCAAATGCACTTTTTGTCCCGGTTATTTTTCTAAACAATATTGTTGTTACTCCCCAGGAATGCTAACCATGAAGCTGATCATTTGGGGAAAGTGAAGGATGCTTTTGTGGAGCCTAAAGTCACCCCAAAGTTCTCCTCTGTTTCCTGGGCTGGTTGGCATTCTTTCAAACCAAACTAGGCTGAGCTGAATCAGCCGAGGATTCCAGGACGAAGGATGGGACAACATGAGCCCTGGTTTCATTAAGATTAGGATCAAGCCAGCCAAAGCTGTTTAAAGTATACGACGCTGCATGTGCCCAAGACAAGACATCTATTTTTTTAACTTCTGAGGCTGGAGGAAAATTTGAGACCCGGCATTGGATTTGGGGCGGATGGAGAATTTTTCTGGTAAAGGCACAACTATGTTTAAAACAAAAAGTATCCTCATTGAATGCCAGTAATTTAATTACAGATTTAGAAAATAGGGCGTGTCCAACTGTATTCCCCTCCAATGGTTTTGCATCATTTGCGGCAGCTCAGATATCCGCCTCCACCAGGCAGCCTTCTCCCAGGCTTGGTACATTACAGACTCGGGACAGCACTAACTGCGAACAGCAAAGACCTTTGTGGACAGAAAGCGCGGTTATCCCTAGAACTGGAATTGCCTTCTACCTCATTTCCTGTTTGCTAAAATGCAAAATGGGAAAGCGGACCTGGGAGGCGGCAGGTTGCTCAGGGCCAGGCTTCATGGGGCTGGGTGGACAATGGGTTTCCCCTCCTTAGAGCTCAACCTTGGGTTGTCAGAAGGCTTTGCAAGGAGGGGAACCCAGTCTTAGCAGGATGCGGACCCCAGATGTGGTTTCCAGACCCACTTGCCATGCTCTTTCTGGGACTCCTTCCCGGTCCCAATGACTTGGTTGGGATCTGTCCATATCTCCTCCGCTGAGGTGTCACATCTTCTCTTTGGGTTGTTACATAACAGATGGCTAATTTGCCCATTGATTTTTGCTGCTATCAATTTCCTTCAATGCAGGAGACACTCCCTAAAGCCCCAAGGACGGCCCACACCCACTCTAATGTCCGCCTGGGAGTCTTTTGGTTTCCTTGTGTTTAAATAGTGATTTCAAGCAGTCCGTTTCCAGAAGCTACTGCTTTTGCCCTAAAATGTATCTCTTTTGTCTGCTTATTCAAATCCTGTCCTCAGAGATCAGCTGGAGACTCTCCAGGAAGGAATGCTAATCTTTGCCCCAACCCTCCGGCTCTCCCCCCAAATCTCCATCAGTTGTTTATTGCCTGCCCCGCTCCCCGCCCCCCCCCCCCCCCAGCATAATCCAGCTGTGCTCTCTATCAGGCTCCTGTGGAGCTCTCCTAACAAGGTTAGCAGTCCCTGAGTGGAAGGGGCCTTCCCCGTCCTGTCTTTGTATCTTCCACGGCATCTGCTGCAACGGATGGTACAAAGAGCCAAGCTCTGAGGGCAGGCGGGCCAGCGAGCTCCGCCAGGTGGGACAATGCAGCCACTCTGAGCGTTCATCTCTTCATCTTTAAATTAGCATTTTGTCAGGATGAGTGGCAGAGCATTCAGACACCTGGCTTATAATGGGGGCCCAGTTATGGCCAGTTCTCTCCCTTCGGTCTAAGCCCAGTGGTTCTCAACCTTCGTAATGCCGCGACCCTTTAATACAGTTCCTCATGTTGTGGTGACCCCCAACCATAAAATTATTTTCGTTGCTACTTCATAACTGTAATTTTGCTACTGTTATGAATCGTAATGTAAATATCTGATATGCAGGATGTATTTAGGCGACCCCTGTGAAAGGGTCGTTCAACCCCCAAAGGGGTCGCTACCCACAGGTTGAGAACCGCTGGTCTAGCCCCAGTCTGCCTACAGGGGCTCAGGGAATCCTACATCAGCCAACCACAGCACTGGGGTTCCAGGTGGAGCCTGCTGACGTTGGAAAGGGACTAATTAATAACCCTTTCTGCAACCTCCCTGTTCTTAGCTTGTCCAAGACCCAAGTAAGTACCTTCGGACTTGGAAGCAGGTATTGCAAAGTCTAGGTGAGAGCACCAGATCACAGGAGTTGTGACTTCTGTGCTGAAGACTCTTACATTGGCCACTTACCTTCTCTTGGCCTCAGCTTCCTGATTCACACAACGGGAATTGTGAGTCCAGAAGAGGGAGAGGGTATCTGTAGGGCAGAGGGTGTAGATTCGGAAGTTCAGTTGAATGTCCTGGTTCTATATCGTCTCCACATGTTAGGCTAGCCCAATGGTCGGCAAACTGCGGCTCGCGAGCCACATGTGGCTCTTTGGCCCCCTGAGTGGCTCTTCCACAAAATACCAACTTCTGTACATGGGCCACGAAGTTTCAATCACACTGTACGTGCGCACCCGCAAATGGTATTTTGTGGTATTTTGTGGAAGGGCCACACTCAAGGGGCTAAAGAGCCGCGTGTGGCTCTCAAGCCGCAGTTTGCCGACCACAGAGCTAGCCCATTTTCATCAGCCTCAGTTTTCTCATCTACAAATGCAGATAATAAGATTCTTTTTACTGCAACAGAGCAGATATGAGATCTGGAATCAGAATAAAACCATCGGTGCTGTCTTGTACTATATTATAACCTCCTAGAAACTGTGGAGGTGAGGGGCTTGATTCTAATGCAGCAAGTACCTGAGAAACAGGACAGTCTCTTCACAGGAACAGTACCAGGTTCTGTGTGAAGCTATGAAAACAGGGCTGTTTGGGACACTTAAGAATCATCTTACAGTACTGATGGTGGTCATATTTCCTGGTAAGTGGTATCATATCCAAAAACCTGTCAAAGGGACAGATGGCATTCTTAGCACAAAAGAGGAAACCAATTAGAACTTAAAACACTGAAAATGGAAACGTGTACACGCTAACAAATTGTTCCAGTGTGAGGACTGAGCTGTCTTCCCTGACACCAGCTAAGGAAGGTTTCCGTCTGGTTCAGCAGCGCTCACAGGGTGTGGGCTGTTAGGTCTAAAGAAACCTTACAGACCCTCCTTCTAACCCCCTAGGTTTCAAACTTCCAGACCTCACCACAGTTGTCAGGCAGATGCGGACAATTGCACCATGTCACTTCTTCAGTGACAGGTGGTTTCTTTGCAGCTTAGAAACGAGCACTAAAGGCTGGGCCTTAAGAAGCAATTTCTAACTCCCATATTTGCACTCGTGCAGCCTATCAACAAACACTTACATATGACTTATGAGTTCTGCTCTCACGGTACATGCAAGCCATTGTGGGTGACAGACAAAGGCATAGAAAAGTTCAATTAAATGTATTGTGCCCTAGAATATGTTATGTGCATAGAGGAAAGAGCCTTCCCCTCTTCCTGGGGGAATGGAACATGGCTTCCTACACTGGAAGAGAATTAAACTGTGCAAGAAACAGAAGTTTGCCCAGGAGTAGATAAGGGTAGATAATGTGTATTATTAGTCAGGATGGGTGAGGTTATGCTGTTGTAACAAACAATCCCTAAATCTCAGCGGCCTAATCTAACAAAGGCTTAGCAGTGTTTGCTCTCATTGTGTGCTACAGCATCCTCATTAGAGAAGCAGCTCTTCATGAAAAAAAAAAGAATAAGGAAAGAAAAGAAAATCAAGGGTACAGCTGTTAAAACCTTTGCTGAAGCCTCCGTTTGGATTAAAGTGGCCCCCAGTCAGACCGAATGGTATGGGGAAAGGGAGCTAAGCTTGGCTGTTCCAAAGAAGCCGCCGGAGCTGCAGACACTGAAAATCCATTCAGGGAAAAGGAGAGGTGTCTGAAAGAGAGCTGTGTCTGTGGCTTCAGCTGCCAGGAGTTGGATTATTCACGGGTGGAGCCCCCGGCCTATCCCCAAGCCCACACTCTTCACACGCCTCTGAGCGGCCAGCCGTGGGCTGTAACCTGTGCCGTCTCTTAAGGGCAAGGGTGACATTTATGAGATCTTTTTCTTTTTCATGATGCATCGTTGTGCCTGGCACGAAGGAAGCACCCAGTCACCATCTGTGGAATGAGGAATGAGCATATGAGTGTCTCTCTATTCTCCCAAAGCAAGACTGATCATCTCCATGTGTGCGTGGAATGTCAGGACCAGCGTCCTATGGAAAAGGGAGGTAACACACCTGTAGTTTCCAAACATGATGGTAGCAGCGAAACCCTTTTATTAAAAAATATTCTTTAAGTAACATTTACATTAAGCCCAAGTGTGTGTTGGTTTTTTTAAAAAAGGAGATGAAAGTGGAATGCCTCTGGTTGATGTGGGAACAGGGCGCCCTGAACCTCACTGCCTCAGTCCCCTTTCGTCTCCCTCGCGAGAAACTTCTGGACATCCTTGGGATTTTTCAACCCAGATTGAACACAACACATTTAAATAAATCAAACCGCACCAACAAAACACCCCAGCACTTTCTCATGAAACCCTCTCTGGCTTTCATCTCTTTCTCGCGTTGAAATCTGCAATTGCCTCCAGTCTCCTTTGAGGGGTGGGGTCTGTTGCATTTCGTTTCCCAATAGTTCTCCAGACCAGAGGGCTGAGAGAGGCCACTGGCTCCGGTGTCCT
The DNA here is from genome assembly GCF_963259705.1 of Myotis daubentonii. Lineage (NCBI taxonomy): Eukaryota > Metazoa > Chordata > Mammalia > Chiroptera > Vespertilionidae > Myotis > Myotis daubentonii. The sequence goes on from NC_081851.1 coordinate 75,526,093, forward strand.
CAACATGACACGCCCTGCAGGCCCCGGGGGCTGGGTGCCTCCAGAGACACAGACTAGCTAAGCAAGGTCCCAGGGCCTCCCGGAGGTGGGAACCCCGGCCTGGGGCTCCTTGCCTGCAGCAGCTGCTTCCTGCCTGAAGAAGGCTGTCTTTCCATCTAATACTCACTCCTCACATCCAGGCCTTGGGGGAGCCTGGGGAGAAGATACCTTGCTACTCACCCCTCCTCTCAGGCTCACTAAAGAACCCTGCCCGCTATATTAGCAGATGAGGGTTGTAACCACCTCTGTGAGTGTTACAGAGAGAGCCCGGATGGCCGTCCAGTCCCAGTTCCCAGCATGGCTAAGCTGAGCCAGGAGAGCCAGGCCTCAGGCCCCATGGATGCTGTCGGGGCTGGGGGGGAGGGGGGGGCAAAGTGTGCTCATTTCCTACCTGCAGCGCCTCCCCTGGCTTCCCCTGAGATGACAGGACTGGACAGCTTGATACACACAGTCCAGTGCCAGATGGCGTCTCTTGTCCCCTTGTCCTCATCTCCTCCATTAAAACCCAAGGCCAGCCTTAGACAAGGCCAGGCTCTCTCCTCACCTCTGAAACCGTGAAGATGAATGTGGGAGGCTTTCATTTTATCAACTGGGGAGCAAGGGACACCCCCTTTCCCTCTGTTCACCTGGATGTGCTCAGTGACCAGAGAATCCACAGCTAACCCCTGCAGTTCAGCATGGCTCTCGGCATTTTTGAGCACGTGCAGCGACAATTCAGCACTCTTTTGGGGGCCACTGGCCCTGTGTTCGGCCCCGCTGTTTGGCCTGGCACACCTACCAGCTCCACCCTTCTAATGAGGAACGGCACCCACTGCTTCTGTAAAGTGACAACCCTCAGATATTTGGTGGCTTTGCGGATGTGCAGCCCTGGTGGCCTGGGCGGCCTCACTGGTGTTCTTAAAGTGAACACGAACATTTGAACCTCTTGATGTGCATGCTTTTGTAGGGTTCTCTGGGCCAAGTGAGTAGCGAGCCATTTTCAGAGGTCACTTCTGGCCCCTTTCCGGAAGAGTCAAATTGAAAAATTCTTAATATATTATATATTTTTTAAATATGAAAACTCCACTTATTAAGCTAACCACAGTTCCAAGCAGCATAACAAACATTAAAACCCTTGTGCACACTCTTTTAGAGCGTTAAGTGCCTATTCGGTTGCATTCACATTTGTATGACATCTGAGTTCTTCAAGAGTCACCCAAGAAACACGTGTCTGACCCTTAGAAGTAGCTCATGCAGGTCAGTGCAGAGATCAACTGAAGTTCCTCTGCCAACTGCTACACACCCCCGTGAGGCGACCTCCTCCTCCTCCTCCTCCTTCTCCACTCCACAACCATCACCGCCACCACCTCTGAACCACTGCCTCTGCCTCCTGTCCCGCCCCTGCCACCATCTCTCGGGGGTCCCTTCTCACCTGCAGGTCGAGGTAAAATCCTCTGCAATCGTTTTTTAAAGGACGGTGTCTTCCTATTTTCTGTCAGTTTAACTGAAAAATAAAAATCTCTAAGTTGTCCAAATATCTCATCCCCTTGTCCAATGTGCTCTTTGTTCTCTAAATGACCCCGAGCCTTGCAGTAAGCACCTTATTTTCCTCTGTGGTCCATTTACAAACCACGCCCTCTTCCCAGGGATGCAGGGACTCTCTCATTAAGCCACATGTTTGGAGGCGCTTGGCCTTGGCCTTCGTTAAAGCCTCCCAGGCCACCCCGTGGCCAAATCCTCCTCCGCCTGCCGCCACCCCTGCCTCTGAAATGAGCGCCACTCCACCTCGGAAGTGGTTGTTGCTGCTGCCACCACCATGGAAGCCGCCACCTCCACCGCCTCAAAAGACATGCTCTCCTGGCGGCCCCATGTGCACCTCCGGCCCGGTGCACACCCCATCTGCCCGGTATTACTTTCTACATCAACAGAATTTTAAACATCAGCAACTACTTTACATATATGACCTTGAATATACTGTAATAGATTGTATAGGCCTGTTCCTAGTATTGAATTTTCTAAAGGAGTTAACCGATCGTCCTCTGGGGTTTAAAACTGGAATCTAGAACCCTGTTCGCTCCATTGATTAAGCACCTGCTGCAGCCCAGGCCGAACCCCAGGCCCTTGATAGACCTTTTCTCACTTAACCCTCCGCTACCCTTCAAGGTTAAGTATGTTCACACCCGTCTTCCATCGGAGGAAGCCAGGCCTAAGGTCATTCTGTAAATAAGTGGCCGAGCAGGCGTTCTAACCCAGCACGCTTTGGCTCAATCCGGCTGAAGCGCACATTTGTGTACAAAGGTACCTCTCTGTGGGTTTCTTAATCCAGCTCAAAGACTGCATTATATTAAACCTCAGAAATATGATTAGAAACAATCATCACTGTATATTAGTACATGGGATCTGATTCTGAAATAAATATTCCTTGTAGCATGTTAACCTTCCTCCCCAAACACTGACCCCCTGTCCCCAGTGAGCAAGGGCCAAGGCAGGTCTTGGGGCGGGTGGTTCTGTCTTGGAATTCCATTGAAGTGAAGCTGCAGCAGCTCACTGTCCAGAACGCCTTCTCCAAGATTTCTCCAATCCCACAAGCCCATAGACTTACAGGACCACCATGTGAAATGAAATTGGCTACAGAACTTCCCAGAGGCTTACCCTCAGACAGTCCCGGGGGAGCAGAGTGTGGCATCTACTGGGTTTGTTTGTTTCTCTAATCCGCGGACTCAGTTCTCAAAAGAATCTTCAGATCAGAATTGGAATTTTTCTGTGTTGTTCTAGAAAGTGAAATTTATGAGTGACAAAAGGAAGTGACTGGGAACTCTATTCCAGTGTGACATAAGAACTTGGTACCAATTGGAACAAGCCAACAATAGATGGGGCTGTCTTTTTTTTTTTTTAAATATATTTTTATTGATTTCAGAGAAGAAGAGAGAGGGAGAGAGAGATAGAAACATCAATGATGCAAGAGAATTATTGCTCAGCTGCCTCTTGCACACCCCATACTGGGGATGGAGTCTGCAACCTGGCCATGTGCTCTTGACTGGAATCAAACCCAGGACCCAGACTGACACTCTATCCATTGAGTCAACCAGCGAGGATGGGGCTGTCCTTTTAGGTACTGAGATGCCCGTCACTCACAGATTCAAAGAGAGATGAGTGAAGCATCGGACCTGCTCTAGAAGGGATTCCCCCCCCCCCCCCCGCCCCGCCCCCCATTGGTTATTTTTTACTTTTGGTTTTAAGAAGAAGGGATTTTTGCATAAAAATAAATTCTGTGATTCTCAACTGCATGCTTTGCATTTCTGTCTGTTCTTTATAGGACTAACGTGTGGCCTCAGGGGAAACATCCCTGAGGGCATCAGATCTATTGTCCAAATTCACTTCGCGGTTGGGATGTTGGGTTATGAAACTGGTTCATTTCTGAAGGTTTGGATTGATTTTAAAGACCATCAATCAATTGTTTGGTCCGAATTAATTTTGCTTGAGAATGCCTGACGTGTTAACAGCAGTGGCAATTAAAATTGAACGGTGGTGTAATCACCATCGCAAATATTTAAACAATGTGATTATGTAAGATCTATCAACAGAGTTCCAGGGCAATAAAGGTGAAGGGAAAATAAGTATTGCTCCAGGGTTGAGAACATGCCATCGCTTCTGTGGACGCCTCCCGGATCTTCACGGTTCCAGACAACCAGACAAGCTCTTGCTGGCCCCTCACACCGACTTCTGACAGTGCTAGGCCTCCACCGGCCCCCCATCTTGGGTACTTTGAGCTGAAATATGCCCTCCAGGTGTCTGCTTCGATCATAATCACACAAAGGATGTTCTGTGCTTCCCCGGAAAGTCAGTCTGCGTGGGGTCTTCCCAAACATCCCCTGAGCTGGGAGCTGAAGTGCTGGCGCCAGGGGGTTCTCATTCAGTAGGTTCTCATAGGACCTACTATGTGCCTACCAAACCTTCTAGATCTGTTTTCATCCGCACCTTACTTCTTAAAACTCACAGGCACTGCCTCCTGGAACCCAGAGGTACATCACATTCAACATGTCCCAAACCGAACTCACTGTCTCTCCCCTTCGGCACACTCCCCTGCCGAATTCTCCCTTTCCGGGATGGCGCTCCCCGTCACCCACATCAGAAACCTGGCAGTCGGGCCGCCTCCTCTTCTCTTTCATCTTATGTCCTGGCGGACCCTCGGGCTCTCTCCTGGGCCAGGAGGGCCCGCAGCCAAGGGCCAGTTGGGTGTTTGACCTCCCCCGCTACGCCACTGCTGGTGCCCACGCCTCTGGCTCCAGGGGCTGCCAAGGGCTGGTGAGGGTTTGCTGGCGGCTTCATCAGCCTGGCCTGCGCAGAGTGTTTGGACGGAGGCCAGCTCGGTGGTGAGTCATGGCTCCAGCGAACCTCCACCACCCACATGGGAAGGACTCCAGGCAGCGGCTGAGGGGCCGGCCCCCCCAGCGGTGGAGAAGAGAGCACAGCCGATGACAAGCCTTCCCAGACCGGGCTGTGTGGCTTCAGTGGTCCCCGCTCCTCACTGCGCTGCCTCTGCCCCGGCAGTCACCGCACTCGCATTTATTCATTATTTATTTATTTAAGATATTTTTATTGATTTCAGAGAGGAAGGGAGAAGGAGAGGGAGATGGAAACCTCAATGATGAGAGAGCCGATCATTGATCGGCTGCCTCCTGCACGCCCCCTAATGGGGATCGAACCCGCAACCCAGGCATGTGCCCTTGACCAGAGTCGAACCCAGGACCCTTCGGTCTGCAGACTGATGCGCTACCCACTGAGCAAAACCAGCTAGGGCCACATTTGCATTTAGACCTTGGCCAGAGGGAAGGCATGTGCGGATGGTTGTCCATGCATGATGGTGGCTGCTATCCCAGCAGCTCCTGGTGCTGCCACCTGGGGCTGTCTCCCTGACCTGCCCCCAGTGCTCCCTCCTCCGCACCTGCACCAGAAGCCAGCCCAAAGCCTGCTCTCATCTCACTCCTGTCCTGTGTTGTCACACCTCTGGGCCGCCCCTTCTCTACTCTGACATTTGACTTGGCCATCGGAGCTCTCAAAGCTCTTCAGTGAAAGCCAACCCTGGCCCTCCGGTTGGAACGGCTTGCCACGGTCCCTGTGTTCCCAAAATATCCGGTAAACTTACAGAGGCGTGCAGCAGTCCGTAGACATTTTGTGTGACCTAGAGCTCATGGTGCGCACGTGTGGCGTGTCTTGCTCACTGGAATGACCTCTTGGGGAGCAGCGACGATGTGTGATGGCTGCCTCCCAAGGGCCACAGACCCATCAGGGAGGCTTGTTCTCAGCCAATGCTTGTCAAGGACTCACTCCCATGGGCCTGGGGATGGATCCCGGGCCAAGCTGCTGACGCCTCATTTGCTAAATCCAGTCTGCATTTTGGCTGTTCTCCCTCAGAACAAATCAGAGGGTCAGACGTAGGAATGAGCTGCTGGCATCCAGGACAGTGCGTCCTGGCCATAATGATTTAGGGTTAGCTCAAAGCAGGGCCGGAAACAGATGAGACCTCCTAAGGCTCCATGAAAAGTCCCACAAGTCTCTGTAATGTTATAGGTCAACTGTAATTGGAAAAAAAAAAATCACCACTCTCTCCTTGAGACGTGACAAGGATGCTCTTTCCCAAGGCGCCCCACCTGGCCCTGGCATGGGAACTGCTACTCACCCTTAAAGGGATATCAGGTCCTCTGTGAAGCCAGCCGCACTTGCTCAGAAAGACTCCATTGCTTCTTCCTCTGGCTTCTCCAAACACCCACCTCGTGCCTCTGTGACCGCGTCCAGCATATTTATTAAAAGGATCTCCTTACCTATTTGCTTCTCCTACTCTCTGCCAGGCTCATGTGGCAGTTCCTTCTGGGAAGAGTGATCTGAGAGGAGCCAGAGTAGACAACACGCAGAGGAGAGCAGCGGGGGTGAGGAAGGACCTGTAGACCAGGCCTCAGGAGGCGACCGTATGCTGCAGCCAGCTCGGGACACTGCTGGTGTCGCCTGTCGTCTCGATGTACTTATGCATGGCACACACTGTCGCTCTCCACCATGCCTGGTCTGGGCCATACAGCTTCTACCACTCTGTTATGTGGAATAAGTACAGAAACCAAGGTGTTCAAGCCACAGGAGCCTTGGGGGAGCCCATCGCTTCTTTGGATCGAGGAAGGGCCACATTCAGGCGTGGCCAGGGCATTCTGTGTGGCCTCGAGTGAACTGAGGACCCATGGGCAAGGGTGATGTAATGACAGCCTTTCCCTCCTCCTGTCTTGTTTACGGTTGGGCATCAGGACTTGGCACCGTTCCTGGAATATATGAATCTCTTGATAAATATTTCTGGGACAGGGGAGGACTGGAGAGGGGGAGAGGGGGAGAGGGGGAGAGGGGGAGAGGGGGTGAGGGGGAGAGGGGGAGAGGGGGAGAGGGGGAGAGGGGGAGAGGGGGAGAGGGGGAGAGGGAAACGTAAAGCCGCAGAGTTGGCTGCATCTAAGGCTGCGCTCCCACCTGTGGAAGTGCCCATCAGAACCCAAAGACCCTTTGCTTGGCCAACAAAGCTCTCCAAGTTCTTCCGTGAAAGCCAACTGAGTCTCTCCAGTGGGAATTGCTTGCCACTGGAATTCCTTGCTTGGGTGGCAGGGGCAGCGTTGTGGGCTCATCGTGCCCCTCACCAAAACAAAGGTATGTTGAAGTCCTACCCCCAGGACCTGAGAACTTGACCTTACTTGGAAATAGGGTTGTTGCGGATGTAATTAGTTAAGAGGAGGTCATACTGGAGTAGGGAGGAGCCCTCATCCAATGCAACTGGTGGCCTTGTAAAAAGACAGACACAGGGAATGCCCTGTGACGAGGAAGGCAGAGATTGGAATTACGTAGCTGCAAATCCAGGACTCCCAAAGGTTGCCAGAAACCACCTGAAGCTTTCAGACATCTCGCTTACAGAGCTGTGAGAGCAAGCATTGCTTGAAGCCACCCAGTTCGTGTGGTACCTTGTGGCAGGTCCAGAGAAGGAAGACAGAGGGATTACCCACTGGGTGAGAAGATGCGTGGGAAGATGGACGTGATGCTCCCGGCCTCTCTCTCTAAGTGGATTAGCTGAAGTCCTGTCTCTGAGTCAGGCTGGCCGTGACGGTTGTCTGACACACTGCACAGTTCCTCGTGTGCCCATCTGGCCCCGGACAGGGGGCCTGTACCAGGGAGAAGAGCACAGGTTCAGCTGGCCACCTGCAGCACAATGTCCTCAGAACTCCCTTCTCTGTCCAGCTGGCCATGGGCTCAGGGCTCTTCGACTCCTAGAACCTCAGAGTCTAAGGAAGTTCATAAAGACAATCAGGGCTTATCATTGCATCAGCTTCCTCGACTTACTTTTAGAATAAGACCGGTAAAAAGAAATATATAATAACCATGGCATGTCTGTGTAGGGATAATTGCACTTCTTGGAGGAGGGGAAAAGAGATATCGGATTTATTTCAAACAGCATGGGCCAGCTTCTTTAAAGCTATGCTATTTCTTAATTCTCAGAACAATCTCTGTGATACAAGGATTACTTGCTCCATTTTACAGATGGGAAAACGGTGGCCATCAGTGGCCACCCAGATTCCAGGCCCAGCGGGGTGCTCCCTTCTGTCTGCACACAGGCCACGCTTATTCCATTTGTAGTTTGCATTTGATTCCCCACCCCCAACCCACCTTGACGCCTGTGCCCCACCCACCACCCCTCATTTTCCTCTGGATTCTGCTCTGAGCACACCTCCCCCAAGCATCATATCTACACCAGCACCGCCACCCTCTACGCCTTTGCCCAGCTCTTTGGCTCTTCCTAGCTCTTATGAGTAACAAATCATATATACAGTCGTTCTCCCTACCCATGGTTTTGATCTCCATGGTTTCAGGAACCTGTGGTCAACTGCAGTCCAAAAATATTAAATGGAAGATTCCAGAAATAAGCAATCGGTATGTTTTAAATCGTGCTCTATTCTGAGTATCCTGATGAAATCTCGTACTGTTCCATTTCTCACTTAGTAGCTGTCTTGGTCATCAGATCAACTGTTGTGATAGCTCAGTGCTTATGTTCAAGTCACCTTAACTTTACTTAATCATGTCCCCAAACGCAAGAGTAGTGATGCCGGCAATCCCAGTACATCAGAGAAGCCGTAAAGCGCTTCCTTTAAGTGAAAAGCTGAGTGTAGCACAATAAGGTATTGAGACACACACACACACACACACACACACACACATACACAGAGAAAGACATAGTACTGTATAGTGTTAAAATTGTTACGTTTTATTATTAGTTATTGTTGTTAATCTCATACTGTGCCTAATCTATAAAGTCAATTTTCCCATTGTGTACATATAAGGTTTGGTGCTGTTCTGGGTCCCAGGCATCACTGGGTGTCTTGGAATGCAGCCCCGGTGGAGAAGGGGGGTGGCTGGATATCACAGGTACAGGTGCGCTTGTTTCGGACTGTCCCCCCACTAGAACATAGTGCGCTCTCAGTGAGTACTGAGCCAATGAATGAACGAACGAACGAATGAATGAATGAAGCAACATTCCAGCTGAGCTAGCCAGATGGAGAGCGTCCCTGGGAAGAGCGTGGAAAACACTCAGCAGTAAGATGATCACAGTCACGAGAGAAGTTCCACGCAGAGTGAGAAAGAGTCCGGAGAGAAGCAGCTCCCCAGACCGCGTGGAGCTGTGTCCTCAGCCTGGTGCAGTGCCCGTGGAATGAGCGCCTGTGATCCTTCCTGTTTCCTGCATCTTCGGGATGACAATCGCACCTGCACTGATGCTTGGAGAGCAAGGGTTAAAGGGTCAAAGATCCTTCCACTTTGGGCTTGTCGTTGCATCAGCTTCCTCAACTTACTTTTAGAATAAGACCGGTAAAAAGAAATATATAATAACCATGGCATATCTGTGTAGGGATAATTGCACTTCTTGGAGGAGGGGAAAAGAGATATCGTATTTCAAACAGCATGGGCCAGCTTCTTTAAAGCTATGCTATCTCTTAATTCTCAGAACAATCTCTTTGATACAAGGATTACTTGCTCCATTTTACAGATGGGAAAGCTGAGGCTAGGAGGAGCTAAGTAAACTCACCCAAGATCAGTCAGCTTGTGACCCAGGATTCAAGCCCAGCTCTTCTGACTCCAAAGCCTGTCTTTTCTCTACTGTCCCCTCCCAGGTTTCAGGCTCAGGTGCTTTGGGGGTGAAAGACAAAAAGGCTCTCTCTTTGTGTGTGTGGACTTGGAGGAGACCTTGGCCCTTGTGCTTCAGGGTGATCTTGGGCAAGTCAGGTAGCTTTTCTGAGTCTCAATTCCTTTATCTAAAATGGCCCTGTCAACTTCACTAAGTAGAAAAATATCTCTGAAAAGGTGACTAAACAACCAGGATTTGACATTGAACCATGCCCAAAGCGAAGAAGGTCCTTATTCTCAGCACTTCACTGTGTGCGTTGAGAGTCTGTGATGACGGTGGGATCTGGGGCCCTCCCTCTGTCTCTCATCCTGTTCTCTCCTTAGCTCTATTGTAGCCCTGAAGGACAGCTCCCAAGGGTGGGGCTGGAGGAACCAAGCCCATGAGCCCTTCTACTTCTGTGTGGATGGTGGAAACACCGACCACCCACAGCTCTCCTGGGGCAGAGAACTGACCACTCAGAGCCACAAGGCAGCCTCGCTCCTGGGCATGAACTGCCTGTTCTGACAGTAGAAATTCTGCCTAGGCCTGACCTGATGATGGCAGTTCTAGAGAGTTCTAGAGCTTTCAGAGAGTTCTAAAGCTTCTAGAGCGGTGGTTCTCAACCTTCTAGCCCTTTAAATACAGTTCCTCATGTTGTGACCCAACCGTAAAATTATTTTCGTTGCTACTTCATAACTGTAATGCTGCTACTGTTATGACTCGTAATGTAAATATCTGATATGCAGGATGGTCTTAGGTGACCCCTGTGAAAGGGTCGTTTGACTGCCAAAGGGGTCGTGACCCACAGGTTGAGAACCACTGTTCTGGAGAGTTCCAGGACCTTCCTGAGAAGACTTCCTGGGTACCACACTACAGACTGTATGCCATGGATGCGGGCACAGGGCAGGCAAAGAACTGCTGTCCCGCCGAAACCGGTTTGGCTCAGTGGATAGAGCGTCGGCCTGCGGACTGAAAGGTCCCAGGTTCGGTTCCGGTCAAGGGCACGTACCTGGGTTGTGGGCATATCCCCAGTAGGAGATGTGCAGGAGGCAGCTGATCGATGTTTCTCTCTCACCGATGTTTCTAACTCTCTCTCTCTCTCTCCCTTCCTCTCTGTAAAAAATCAATAAAATATATTTAAAAAAAAAAAAGAAAAGAACTGCTGTCCCCACTCCCACCGCCACCACCCACCCAATGACTCAATCATTCCTTCCACTCACATTATTGTTTCTTCATGATAGAGGGAAAGCCCTTGAATGTGAAGGCCTGTGTCATGGACGAGGTTCCCCCTCTGACTTCACCTTCCAGACAAATAAATGGGAGAATTTTAACATCCGCCTGCCTCCTGCAGTCCTTACGAGCATGTAAAGTAATATCTGCACAGTGCCTGGCCACAACAGGCAGTGGACGGGGGTCATTATTATGAATAACTACCACCACATGGGCCACATAGTAGGTGCTCAATAAAAATCTAAGGAATGGAAATGACGTTCAAAGTGCGCCCTTGAATTCCCACGTGATTTCCACCCAGACAGAGCAAGGGGCTGGGGGGGAATCCAGCAGCTCTGGTGTTTAGAACCGTGACATCCAAAAATGTCTGTTTTCAAGCCACATTTCTTCCCTTTCCTGCAGCTGTCAGAGGCCAGATTTACTTAGTAACAGAGGCCAACTTTTCGGGAGATGGGTCTGTGGGGGAGAGATCTACTCCGATGAAAAAGATAACACACCCAAGCAGTGGCCCCATCCAGCGGTGATGTCATCTGGCGCGGCAGCCTGAACGAGGAGGAATTTCCCTTGTACCTGACAATAACATTTTTTTTCAAAATAAAATATGTTGAGGTTGAGAAGTTTATCTTGGCGGACCACTGTACCATTAACTCAAGATTAAATGCATCCTGTCCAACTTTTTTTGCTACTTGTAATGGGCCTCGGGCTCCCGGTCTCCAGATGTTGATTCCACGGAAAGGAAGCGAATTGTTCTTTGCATTAGATGTGTCCAAAGTGGGACAGCCACACACTCCCCAGAGCCCCCTTCAGGACCAAAGCGCTCCTGTCCGCCGATGGCTCCCAGCTGAGCCTCTCCCTGGACATTACTGAAGTCAAGGTACTCAAAGTTATGGCCCCTTCCCTTAAGGCAGCCCAATGCAATGACTGGTTGATAAGCGGGTTCAAAAGACCAGCCCCTCTGCTTCAGTTTGGAATAGCTCTGAAGAGCCACCCCGGCTGTAGATCTCCCTGCAAAGGCAGCAGAGTTCAAGTCCATCTGGCCAATCTTACCTCTTCACTGTCCCCCAGGGGTGGACTCAGAGAGCCCCTGCTCCCCAATAAACGTACTGCACCCCACGCCTCCAGCTCCGGGATGGTGGTGCCAGGAATGGTTTGGGCAAGCAGACGCTACTCTGGAGTTTGGAGGTAGATCACTCACCAGCCGGTTGGCCACGAGGGCCTCATCGTTTGTGGTCCCTGGTGCCCTGATTGCCCCAGGCACTTGTTAAAAGTTCCAGGATGAACTTGGATGGAGTGTCTGTGGAGAGGGGTCCATTAGGGGTGGAGACCTCAGGAGTTGGAGAGGCTGGCAGGAAGGAGGCAGCGGAGTAGGGTGGCTGTTGTTGAGGACTATTGCGGCCACGAAGGGCTGAGAGCGATTGATCCATAAGGCCAGGTGTGAAAGCCAGAAGACCCCTTTGGTGGCACAGAACGGGGCAATCATCCCCTGCAAAAAGGCAGAAAGCGCTGGGTGTCAGGTCCGGAGTTGCTGACCAGGGCAGCGAAGCTCCAGCGGTGGTGAATTCTCAACCCCAGCCAGCCTGCTAGGCCAAGGTCAGGGTCCTTGTGCGAAGTGTCTTGAGACTACAGCAGAGTCCAACGCCTCCCTCTGCCCAGCCCCACCCCCTCCACTCCTCGCAGGTGCAGTTCCCACGAGCGCTCCCCAATAATCTGCCTGCACTCTGACCTCCGTTCCAGGGTCGGCTTTCCAGGGAGCCCCACACCCGCCAGGGCAGAAGGTCGTACCAGTGGGGAGTATTCAGGCCCCTGCGCATGGGGCTCAGTGCGGTGAGGGAGAAGAAAGAACATGGGCTTGGAGTTGGATGACTTGCTTCACTTTTATCGCACGGTGTTTGCACTTACTATTCTCTGTGCCCGAAACGCTTGGCTCCGACATCTTTCCACAGCTTGTTACTCAGGGTTCCGCTCAAATATTGCTTCTCCAGAGGCCTTTGCTGACCACTTACCCTAAAGCACCCCACGCCCGCCTTGGCCCAGTTACAGTCTATCCATCACCCTGTTTCATTTGCTCCACCGTCCTAACAGGTATCTGAGGCTGTTCTGTTCAATGATTTGTTTATTTTACTTCCCAGATCTCCCGTTAGACTGTAAGTTCCGTGAGGATCCAGACCAGTGTTTAGTGTCCTGCCTGGGTGCCATATAAATATCTTTGCAAGGAAAAAAATAATAAAAATAACAAAGGAAAGCTAGGAAGAAGAAAGGGGCTAAGGGAGGAGGGAGGAGTCTTGGGTTCAAATTCTGACTTTGCTGAACTTGGAACGATTCTTTGACCTCTCGTGGCATTTGATTGCTTGTCTATCAAAAGGGGGAGGGAATTATTTTTGGAATTCAGTGAGATCATATGTGCAGAGGACCCGTCTTCTAGCTTTCCCCCTGGAAACGTTTAGGAAGTTCTCTTTAGAATCAACTCTCATTTCCCTTCTCACTCACATTGCCCCTTTCCACCTCTCTCTTCCCTTGTAAAGGAGAGATGCCTGGAACATTGAAGTTACCAAATTGGTGGTGTCGGTGAGGTTAACATGGTTTGGGAAGGCAGCCTGTTAGCAATGGCAGGAATCTTACATCAGCTTTGGAGGTTGTGTTGTTGTTATTTTATTATTATTATTATTATTATTATTATTATTATTACTAGGGGCCCGGTGCACAAAATTCGTGCACTGGGTGTGTGTGTGGGGGGGAGTGTCCCTCAGCCCAGCCTGCCCCCTCTCACATACTGGGAGCCCTCAGGCGTTGACCCCCATCACCCTCCAATCGCAGGATCGGCCCCTTGCCCAGGCCTGACGCCTCTGGCCTAGGCGTCCGGCCCGGGCAGCGGGGACCCGGACCGTGCCCAGCTCCCATCGCTGGCTCCACCCCTACTTCCTGCTATCACTGGCCAGGGCGGCAAAGGCGCCTGATTCTCCGATCATGGCTGGGGGGCAGGGCAAAGGCGGCCCCAGGGCCGCCTTTGCCCTGCCCCCCAGCTCTTAGCTCCCCCCTGGGTTTCCGATCACTGTCAGTGGCAGGGGGCTTCTTCCTGCTTTCCCTTTCACCTCCCTGCATTGTGCCTACATATGCAAATTAACCGCCATCTTGTTGGCAGTTAACTGCCAATCTTAGTTGGCAGTTAATTTGCATATAGCCCTGATTAGCCAATGGAAAGGGTAGCTCGTACGCCAATTACCATTTTTCTCTTTTATTAGTGTTGATTATTAATTGATTTCAGAGAGGAAGGGAGAGAGAGATAGAAATATCAATGATGAGAGAGAATTGTGTATCGGCTGCCTCCTGCACTCCCCACACTGGGGATCGAGCCCAAAACCCAAGCATGTGCCCTGACCGGGAATTGAACCGTGACCTCCTGGTTCATAGGTCGAGGCTCAAGCACTGAGCCTTGCCAGGAGGCGGGCGTGTTGTTGTTGCTTTAGAGGTCTACCCCTTGTAGCACAGCAGCATGAGGCTTGCAGGGAACGGGGCTGCCCCCCTGGACCGACCCCGTGGTGATTTCCCGGGGAAGGCTGCCCTGGGCACCGCAGCCAGGACGGCTGCCAGCTGCTCCCACGCCGGGATTTTCCATCGCGGCTTCTACTTTCTTCTCAAAGTCTTTTCCTCTACCTTATTGCAAGTTGTAAACAGGATGGGTTTTGTTCACTTGCATTTGCTGCCTCATTTACTTATTTCTTTTTTTTTTTTTATGAAAGTAATAAATAGACTTGGAAAAAACTCTGGACTACAAATGGGCGGGGAAAAGAGAGAGTCAAAACCATTGTTTTCATTGTTGCTGATGTTCTCCCAGAATCCTTTCCATATATTTTCGTAAATCTGTTTGGTCACAGGGATATTTATATCTAGTTTAAAAAGTCAGGGACTATCACCCAGCTGGTGTGGCTCAGTGGTTGAGCCTTGACCTATGAACCAGGAAGTCACGCTTCAATTCCACATCAGGGCACATGCTCAGGTTGCAGGTTCGATCCCCAGTGTGGGGCTTGCTTGCAGGAGGCAGCCGATCAATGATTCTCTCTCATCATTGATGTTTCTATCCCTCTCTCCCTCTCCCTTCTTCTCTGAAATCAATAAAAATAATTTTTTAAAAAGGTCAGAGACTATTGGCTTTTGATGACAACCAGGGGTCAGTCTGCGGCCTGCCTTCTTTCCTACCCCAATTCCCACTCCCTGGAGGCAATACTCTCTCCTTCAGCGAGTTCTCTGGTATCTGCCTCCATCTACCTACACACTATGCCTGTGTTACTATTGTTTCCAGCTTTATTGGATATAATCGACATATAACATCCAGTAAGTCTAAGGCGTGCACTATGATGATTCGACACTCGTATATATTGCAAAATGATTACCATACCCAAGCTAGTCAGCACGTCCATCACCTCACGCCAGACTTTCTGATTTTTTGTCTTTTGACTTCTTGGCAATGGAGTTGAGGTTTTAGCCCTCTTCCCCACTCTCTGCAAGCACTCAGCTGCTACCAATTCCCACTTAACACTCATAGCGTCTTATTAACGAGTGTCACCCCAATTAACTCAATAAAAAAGTTTAAGGCAAAACAAATAACTAGTGATTACATACATTTTCATGCCTATGCAAACATGCTTGGGTAGAGCCCCCTCTGTACTCCCCTCACATCTCCTGTCTCGTGTAACGTTTAGGCATCCTTTGGAATTAATAATTGCCTCATGTCGTTTCCTCAGCTTCCTACGCATCCACCTCCCCTTCATCCTCAGACGCTCCCATGCAGCTGCGCTCAAGCACACAAGGTAAGCCACCTCTTGCAGGCTTCCTCCGAAGCATCCTTCCCCCATCTGCTCGTCCAGGGGATTCCGGGTCCCAAGCCTGAACTGAGCTGGTGGGGAGGCTCTGCCCTGTATCGCTCCTCCTGTGGCGGCCCCTGAGGGTCCCCGCAGCTCCGCCCAAGTCAGCTGTGGCGGGGCCCTGGGCTTAGGCTCTGCAGCTCCCGCCAAGTCAGTCCGAGTGGGGAGGGAAGACCACAGTCATAACCAGGCACTGAACTAGGTTGCAAGCCCCCCCATTTTCCTTTCCACTATGTCAAGAGAGATCAGAGAGACAACTCCCCCGGGTACCTGGGTCCACGTCTAAGGTGTCACACACAGTAGCTTCTCTTCTCGAACTGCCCGGAGCCCACTGACCAGAGAGCCTCTGTCCTACCCACGCCGAGAGGTTGGAATTAAGGACCGATGGGGACGGCACTGCTCCCGAATCCAGGTTTTCTGGTGGAACAATGCCCCTTTGATCCTCCGAAGCAGGCCAGGGAGTCCGGCTCCGTGGGCCGGGCCGCAGCGGGCTGGGGAGGTCAGGTGGAAGGCCTGTGGGCTCCAGTTTCCCCGGCTGCAGGTTGCAGTGATTTGCATTTCAAAGGCACCAGATCAACTGCAAAGGAGCACATTGGGGAAAGATTATTGCTAATTTCTAATGACTCCAAAAGGCCAAGCGCATCCATGGCCACCCGGCTGAAGCCTGGGCAGGAGTTTCAGGGTGAAATCAGAGAAGGTAAAGTGCAGCCAGGCACAGGGAAGATGGCAGGGAGCTGGGAGGGGGAGCTGAGGGGAAAGAAAGCACCGGGAGCCTGCGGACGGGAAGAAGAAAGGGATTCCGAGGAAAGTGACCTCCCACGGTGATCTGATCATTAATTCCTAACTGGGCAAGTCTGGGGGAGTCACGCCCCAGGCGCAGAACTTTTTAGTAAAAGGTTTATCTGCGCCTTGAGCAAGTCCTGTCCATTGTTCTGTGCATCAGGTTAACACTCCTTTGAAATGAACTGTACCCCACCCTCCAGAGAGCACATAATCTTGTTAACTATGTGGTAATTCCATCCCTGCCTTGCTTCCTCCCACCCTCCCGCAATCTTCCTTACGCTTCCTCCTTCATTTCAAATGCATAACAACTGCAGAACTGGTATTTTCTAAAGCATTTGAGATCTGACTCCCCAGCATCTGTCATCAATTTGGCTTGAGTAAGCTCTTATAAAAATTCTCTACATGTTTGGACGTTCCTTACGTCGACAAGCTAAGATCAGAAGTACCATGTTAATGTGTTACCAGCATTTCCACCCATTCCCTTCCATTTCCAATGGAAGAGCAGAAAGGGCCTTTCGTGATTATCTGGCCGATCCCCTGGTTTCATGAACAGAGGAACTTGGGCCCAGAAGGCCAGCTATCTGGTTTCTGGCCAAACTTGGAAGGGCTGAGCCAAGAGTAGAAGTCAGGTGTCCATTCTCCTGGTGCTGTGTTCAACCCTCTACAGTAAGTCTCAGAACATGGCTTTGCTTTCTCCCACCTCTCTGGTCTATCACCAATGGATTTCATGATTGCAATGTATAAATACAGATGTAACCCTCCATTCTCTGGAGCATTATCTCAATTCATAGAGGTTCTGCTTCCCAGCCTATTGTTGTGCCCAGATTTCAAGATTCCCAAGAACCCACAGGGAGCCAGCGAGTCTGATGCAAAAGCAAAGAGTCATTCATTTCAAACCTAGGTTTGGCTCCCCTGCCACACTCACTGATGCAACGGTAAGCTCCAGTGGCCGAGAGAGAGAAAACTCTGTGTGGAGAGAGGTTTTATAGGGGGTTGGGGTAAGGGGAGGAGAAAGGACTATGGGCCCTGCCGATTGGCCAGGCACGAGACGGTGTCTCATTACACAGGATGTGGTCATAGTGATGGTGTGCACTTCCCTTGACTATCTTCCGGGAAGAAGCTTGCTGAGCACATGGCCAAGGTAAGATGGAGGGCATAGCCCTTACCCTGGGGCAAGGTGGAGGGCGTAGTCCTCGCCCTTTCACCTATGTTGACAGTTTGGCTCAAATAAACTCACAAAAATTCTTTACAGGTTTCAATGGTTTTATACGTTAACAAGAGGTTGGTCAATGTTGGTTTGGAACCTATGATGAGAGACAGAGGAGTGGATTATGGGGCAGAGGTCTAGAACCGTAAGACTCCCTTCAGTTTCTCTTTTTTTGTGTTGCTTTTGGAAGTTACAGAATTTTCACAGTGACTGTGATAGTAGCAATATGTCAAGAGCCTTAGAACTGTGTATCCTTTAACCTAGCAAATGCATTTCTAGAAATTCATTCTCCAAAAATAATTGAGACATGCACAGAATTTTAGCCAAAAGCTGAATGACATTCCATTGTGTGTGGACACCCATTTGGTTTCTCCACCCATCCACCGATGGACATTTGGCTTATTTCCACCTTTTGCTACTGTGCCTAATGCTATTATAAACATTGGTGTTCAATCCCTACTTTCCTTTTTAGTGTGGCTAGACTGAAGTATAGTAGCAATCACCTCAGGTAGAAACTATAGTTTAACTTTAACCCTGCTGTTTGGTTTCTGTACTTATTTGTTTGCTAAAATAATAGAAAAGTTATTTTGATTTTCTGAATTATATAAATTACCCCATTCGATTGAATACCCTATTGATTGTACTGTGAGTATCCCATTGGTTGTGGTCACACTGGTCTTAGAAAGCACATTTTCCTTTACCTGGGAAGGACAGCACAATTACCCCAAGGTCAGAGGGCTCCAGTTAACGTGTCCCTGTTGACTCAGTGTTCCGGAGACCCCAAAACTGTAATTTAGATAACATGCTTAAATCTGACCAGGTTCCTCATTCCAGACCCAAGGGCTCTAGATAACGTGTTTCTGTCAATTCAGTGATCCAGAGACACAAAACTGTAATTTAGATAACATGCTGCTTCTGCTTCTGTAAACTGTTTTTTGCAAATCAGGTTCCTCATTCCAAACCGTGGGATGTAATCAATACCTTTGTGATCTTTGCCTATATAAGTCTGGTTTTGCGACCACCTTATTACTATGAGATTTGGGAGAACAAGATGCCCCCTCATAGTCCCGGATTGCAATAAATATGACTCTTTAATTCGACTTCTTGAGGCGTCCTTCTGTGATTCGCGGGGTACCTTACAACAAGACCTAGAAGTGGAATTGTGTGGACAGACCTAGAAGTGGAATTGCTGGCCGTAGGACTGGGTGTTACTATTAAGCAATAACTCTTTTGGAGCCTCACTGGAAGCAATAACTCTCTCAGGCCCTAATATAAACGTACGTTACCATATGCCTAGGGATGATAAACAATAATGTCCATTAGAAAACATGGCTCCGGGGCTGTGACCAGGTTGTAGTGGCCCGAGCCCTGGCCTCCACTGAGCTCCTCTTGACAAATCCTGGAGCTCCAGAGATTTCACTCCTGCCCCGAGGGCCCGCCCTTCCCTTCAGCAGACTGTACTCCTGGGAAGTTGTCTTGGTAATTTTTTAAACGCTCATTATGCAGGGAACCCTGTGGTGGCTCCTTCTGTAAAGGCAGGGCCCGTCAGTGGAGGAAATAACAAAACTCTAAGTTACTGGGAATAAACGAGAGCTTTGCTGTAAAAAGTTCCGACCTGTGTGGAAGACCTCACCGTTCCCAGGAGGCCCCAGCCACCTGGTGTCCACGGAGGAGGGAGGCACGTACAAGGAACCTCTGTACGTAGGAAGATGGGTTGAGTCTTGCAGGAGAAAATAGGACTTCGGAAGCCCCGGTCCTGCCTTCCAATGCCTCCCCTGCTTCTCTCTGGGCCTCGGTTTTCTCACCTGGACATGGAGATGCTCATGAAGGATTGAGTAAGATGCGAGGGCCTGCTAACGCATGAGCGTTACATTCATATGAAATCTCAGAAATCCTGTCCTAACGTGAACTGTTTCTATGAGCGGTCCGGACCAGCCAAAATACCTCTTTTCCTGCAGAATTGTCAGGAGTAAAGGTCTTTTCATCACATATGTTTATAGCTTTCAAGCCACATCCCTAAGACAAGGGCATTTAGCTCTTATTTATAAGTGAGGGCATTCATTTTACTCTCACTACTGAGGGCCCTTCCCCCTCTATGGCCAGCTCAATGGAAATTGTACTCAGTATAGTGTCTATTGTGTGCCCTGAGCAGTGGTTTCATAGATAATCTCTGAGATAAAAACTGGAAGTGGAAGGCCAGCGGCCCTGCCATCTATCTCTTTAGGGCTTTATGGATCTTCCTCATTCTCCAGATCCGCCCCCCTCCCCCCCGCCCCCACCCGGGGGCTAGCTAGGCTGTGCAGGGACCATTGTCCACATTCACAGCCTGAAAACCTGAGTTCCAGGCAGGTGAGGTCAGCCGCCCCAGGACACCCAGCTGATAGCTGGGTAAGATGCTGTCTCTTCTCCAGGTGTGGGGGCCGCAGAGCTGGGGTGGGGGAGGCTCCAGGTGGCCCTGGACAGGGCCACCGTAGCAGTAGCAGCCTCCGTTGGGGGACAGGCTTCAGGTGGTGACAGGCTGAGAGCAGAAGAACCCCTGCAGAGGGCAGGAGACTGAGAGCTAAGAGCCGGAGAGCTGGAAGAGATCCTGTGTGCAGAGCTGAGCAGACCCTGAGTTTATTAATAAGTAATAACTGTCCTTCTTGACGTCTCAGAGCCAATGGCGCAGCACCAAGGAGGTGGCCAGCCCGCCCACAGGCCTGAATGGAATTCCCTGGCTTAGGAAAGAGCCTGGGGAACAAAGCCCCTTGTCTCTGGGGAGGCAGCTGTGACTTCATGGTTTGCCCCCCCTCCCAGGGCCACCATCAGGACAGGACACAGAAGCCTGGAGGGGCAGAGCTCATCGACTAGCTGGCCCCCCACCTGGCACACACTTGGTACCTCTTAACACTTGTCAAATGAAGGACAGGGCAGCCCTCTCAGCCTCAGTATTTCCAATTGTGAGATGGGGACAATAGTAGTCCTTCACTCAGTTCCGCCACGTATATCGAGGGAGAGAACTGTCAAAACCGCCTGGGACTATGGAAAATACCCGGTGGGTTGGTAGCTGTCAGTATGCGGTGGCGAGGAGGGGAGCTCCACCTTCTGCGGGTACCCATAGGCCTCCTGCTCAGGGAGCCTCTCAGCCTGGGTGGCTGGGAGAGGGACCGCCGCAACCCGGGTGGAGGGCTGTGGGGCAAAGGCAGGGAGGAGGGGCCGGAGCAGCTCTCACTCACACTCCCTGCAGCTCACAGGCCAGCCCAGCGTTTCTGTGCTTGGCGTGTGGGTGAGTCTGCAGGCCTCCTGTCACAATGCACAGCTTGGTGCACTGGGTCTGGGCTGGGCCTCGGACGGCAGGTCTCCTGGCTCCCGGGGTGCGAGGCTCCAGTCCAGGCTTGGTCCACCCTGCGGCAGCTGGTGAGGCCCCAGGTTGCACCCCTGGAGCTTCGGGCTCCCAGGACCCACGGTGGCTGGACAGTGATTCTTGGCTGCGTTGGCCCTGTAAGCCTGTGTGTGTCCGTGTGTATCCGTGTGTGTGTGTGTGTGTGTGTGTGTGTGTGTGTGTGTCCCTGCTTTCTTTTTCTCTGACTCCATTCCTGTTTGTCTGGCTATCTGTTCGTCTCTCTGAGTCTGTCTCTGTGGTATGTCCCCCGGCTCTCCTCCTGACTGAAGGCTGCCCAGGCCTTGAATGTCGTGTGTGTCTGTCCATCCGCCTGGCTGAGGATGGGAGTTGTCACGTGGCAGGGAGAGGAGCAAAGTGCTAACAACTGGCTGACAGCTGGTCACAGCTGGTGACAGCTTGGGCAGGCCCGGGCGTGGGAAACCACAATTCAGGCGGCAACAGCTGGGAAGGGGACCACACTCAGAACCCGGGATGACAGGCTGCCACACCGCAGCAAAGGCAGAGGCCATGGTCCTGGGAAGTGAGGCTGATGCACAAGTCTGCCCTGAGTCTCTCCCACTCCCCACCCCCCACCCCCACCCTGGCAGCTCCCGGGCAGGGGGGCCCCAGGCAGCTGCTCCTGCTCCAGCAAAACGTGGATTGTATTTGGTGGGTTCATGAAGGGTAAGCAGGGAAAATCCGTGTTCATCTATGGGGACACTTCCTTGGAAGTCATATGTGTGTGTGTGCGCTCATGTGTTTGAGCATGTGGGCTCTGGGGAAGGGGTGCAGTGGGGAAGGGGTGCAGCGGGGAGGGGCGATGGTGGCAGACAGCTGACGTTTCTAGAAGAGAAGGGCCACAGTGAAGGTGAAATGGGTGAGTACAGTAGATAGCACAGAACACCAGTGCTGGTGATCATCATTATTGCTGCTTTAAACACCGACATTTTATTCCATGTTCAGTAGAAATAATTCTAAAATATGCTTTTGCCACCCAGGGGCACCGAGCTAGTGAACCAAGAGCCTGTGTTGCTGCTGGGAGAGGCCGGGCACTGAGGGGTTCGTGCTGCTCACCCCCACCACGCGGCCCCAACGGGGCTGCCAGACTGGGCACAGAGCGAGAGCCGGCGGGTGCTCAGGATGCTCAGTGAGGCCCACGAGGCTTTTTGAACAATAAAGGACAGGGCACCTGGGTGTGCACTTGGTGGCCAGGACTTCGGCTGTTCAGAAGCTTCTTATTTTATTCCTGACCTACTTTTGGCTGGTGTGTGTGTGTGTGTGTGTGTGTATGTGTGTGTGTGAGAGAGAGAGAGAGAGAGAGAGACCCAGGGACCCAGGAACCAAGAACAAATGACGCCTATCCAGTGACATTACCTGGTGATGGAGCCTGAAGGACCGCTTACTAAGGCTTCTGCTCAGCCCGCTGAGGGGAAGGAGGAGACAGGGGGCTCTCCCACCTCAGGAGGCCTACGGTATCCTGGGAGGATGCCCCAGCTGCTGTGGCCCCAGCAGTTATCTCCCCAAACTTCAGGGTGTAATGTGGGAAACCGCCTACTGTCTTCACTGGCAGAGAAGTATAGACAGAGAACCCGGAACCTGGTGACCCTTGAAGCCCTAGCAAAGGTCAGAGCTGTGCACCCAGTTAGTCCAGACAAGGTAGCTGAAGCAACTTCCCCACCAGATAGTCATGTAAATCCTTATTGATAAGATAGCCTGCCTATTACTGGAAATTGCCTGCTGATGGGCTAGTCTGTGTGTTACTGGAAATTGCCTGCCTAAAGGCTATGCTATGGGTGTATCCCAGATCAATAAAAGCTTGGTGAGGCCTGAGCACCAGGGGAAGTCCTTCCTCTTGAGTTGGACTTACCCGCCTGGCCCCCCAATATTCCCCAATTATCTCTTGTCTCTTCTCTTTCATTTGTGTGTGGCTCCTCTTCCAGATCCTGAACCCTGAACCACGCAGGATGTGGAGGGAAACATTTACAAGAGTGTAAAGCAACTGTTGATTATGCTCATTAATTCTTTGGGCGGGGATTCAGACAGGACCCGTGGGGGCAGCTTATCTCTGCTCCATGTCTCCGCTGGGATACTCCAAGGTTGGGTCTGGGGTCATCTGGGGGTTTGTTTCCTTCTGGTGGATGTTGGCACAGGCTGGGACCCGGGATCCCTGCGCGGGCTCGTCCACGCGGGCTCCCCTGTGGGTGGGTCTGGGTGCCCTCACAGCGTGGTGGCCAATTCCAGGGCGAGCATCCCCAGAGGGACTTGGAGGCGCCATCTTGCCTTTTATGAACTCTCCTCAGAAATCCCGCGTCACTCTGCCACGCTCTGGTCCACAAGGCAGTCACGTGCCCCACCCACATTCACAAAGAACGAATTCTACCTGTCGATGGAGTGGGGAAGATTCTAGAACATGATATGGGACTGAAAACATGGCTGTGCCAGTTTGGGAAATACAGTTGGCCACCAGGAGACAATAAACAATAGTGTAGAAAGAGAAGGGGCTCTGATGTCCTCCAAAACTCGGATCATGGGTGGGCTTGGGACAAAACAATAATCATAGTAGGAATGGCACAGGGAGCCTGTGAGAGCGATTTCTGGCCTACCACCAGCTTACATAACAGGCCCTGGTGGCCATTTTACATATATTATCTCACTTTATGGGAAACATTAGCGGAGCCTCTCACAGCCTACACAGCATTTTCACACGCGATATTTTTAAATCCTCATTGTGAGCCTCCCAGCCCCATAGTCTCAGCTTCACCCACGAGGAAACCGAGGCTCAGAGCAAGCGAGCGGGCCCTGCCCATCCCCAAAGCCTGGGTCTGCTCCTGGCTCTGAGGGTCTGCGCTTTGGCCCTCCTCCCCCCCCTGCCCCCAGCCCCCCACGGCGGATCTGCCCACAGACAGACACAGATAGGATTTCAGATCCTTTAGACCAGGGGAAAGACACTGACAATGGCAAATCATTTTGCACTTTGCAGCTGCTGTGAAAACAGACCTTCAGCTCGGGGAGGTCTCCGCAATTTCCTCCCACAGGCACCCTGCTGTCCCCCGGCCATTTCCGGCCTATCCTCAAGTCCAAGGTGATGAACCCCATCACCCCCCTCCCTGCCCCCTCCACACCCACCCGTCGGAGAGCCAGCCTGCTTTCTCACCGAGTGTGGATTCCACAAGGTACATGATTTCTCGGGCTCTGGGGACGCACTGGAGCTGGTGCCTGGCTGTGGCTGCCGCTCGCTGGTCCGGAGGGAAGAGTGACAAAACAATCACTTTGTGCGACCTTCAGGTTTTTGCTCTGGGAAATGGGAACAATGCCCTCCGCCCTGCCTGCCCCATATTCTCCTGAGAGTGAGCGGGGGAGGTGGGAGGCGCTGGCCCGGAAATGAACCCACGGGGAAAGCCCAGTCTCCCCTTCTGGGCCCAAGTGTGGCACGGGTGTCTCTTGGAAAACCTGTGTGTATTACTCTGGGGAACGCTTGCTACTACGACAGATAACCCCAAACTGTGCAATGCTCACATCCAGTGGAAGGGCTTTGTTTTGCTTTTCCTCACTCGTGTAAAGGCTCACGTGGGTGTTTCTGGTGACTGTCCCCAGGCTCTTTCCAGTCTGGCTCGGCCGTCCTTAATACGTGGCTTCCAACACACTTGTGTGCACCATTACACATTGCTGTCCACATGGTCATGAATCAAACCATCTCACAGGTGGATTCTGCTTTTGTGGTTGAGGATGTCTTAAAGGACAGCTATGTTGTGAGTAGAGCAGTCACATGTTTTTTATGTTATTTTAAAGGGAGAAGATTCAAACATGTGCTTGTTCTGAGTCTTGACCCAGAACTCCACAGGTTTCTTTAAAAATATGTATTTTTATTTTTAACATTCCAGCTTATATTCCATATTATTTTGTCTTAGTTTCAGGTGTACAGCATAGTGGGGTGCCAACCACATACTTTACAAGGCATTCCCCCACTATGTCCTGTACCCAGCAGCCATTTTGTTATTTGTACATCTTGGGACTTGTTCAAGTAATCCTTTCCTTTCTTGAGATCAAAACTATGTCCTCTTGTACTTCACTCAGCATTTCTAGATACATATTGAATTCACTTGGGATGAATTTTGTGTGTGGTGTGAGGTAGAGGCGCTAATATCATTTTTGCCATAGAGATAACAATGGTCCCAACACCATTCGTTAAAATTCCATCTTTTCCCTCTGGTTTGCAGGACCTGCTCTGTCATCAACCCAGTTCCGTGCGTGTGTGTGCGTGTGCGTGTGTGTATGTGCGTGTGCGCGCGCGTGTGTGCGCGCGCCTGCGTGTATGTGCGTGTGTGTGCGCGTGTGTGTACGTGTGTGCGCGTGTATGTGTGTGCATGTGTGCGTGTGTGTGCATGTGTGTGTGTGTGCGCGTGCACGCGCGCGCGGGCCTAGTCTTGGCTCACTAGTCTGTCCTCGTTTCTCTGCTCTGAGGCTCATCCGACTCTCTCTGAGCTGATGCTGCCTCGTCTCCATTGTCACAGCTTTACAATAGTCCCAATATCTGGAAAGATTTGCAGAGTCCCTCACTTTGTTCGCCACCTTCCCAAGTGTCTGGGCTGTCCTTGGCCTGCGCTTTTGTATGTACATTTTATTTTATTTTTAAAATATATGTTTATTGATTTCAGAGAGGAAGGGAGATGAAGGGAGAGATAGAAACATCGATGAGGAGCTAGAATCATTGATTAGCTGCCTCCAGCACGCCCCCTCCTGGGGATCGAGGCTGGCACCCAGGCATGTGCCCCTGACCAGAATCTAACCTGGGACCGTTCAGTCCGCAGGCCAACGCTCTATCCACCGAGCCAATCCAGCGAGGCCCACAACCGTGCTTTTTAAATCATTCTGTCACCATCACTTTATCCTTCCGTTTTTCTTTCTAGCCCTCCATCACCGGACACATGGAAGTATATTTGTTGGCTACTTCTGTCTTCCCCACTAGAAGGCAATTTCATGAATGCAGGGCCTTTGCCTCTTTGTTCAGCACCTGTCCACTGGCTGGCTCCTGGTAAGCCCTGAACAGCTATTTCTTTAAATGAATGGAATAAGCCCAATGCTGCCTTTCTCAGTGGAGTAACAGAGGCTACCCTGAGCTTTTCTATTGAGTATACGCGCAATTGAGTTCCAAAAGAGGATGTTGGAATACCTGTCTACTTAAAAAGGATTAGAGAATTACCTGGGCAAAAGCAGCACTGGATTCTTACAGAGTTAAAGAAGATGCTTCGGCAAGTGTGCCCTCTTCGAATGACCTTAAAAGCTATCATCTTCCATAATGTTTTCTAGCCTGTTGAGCCTTTTACAAGAGCAGTGGAGACCATGTGCTCACTGGGAGTTGCGATGAATGAACAGCCATTATCTGTGCGTGCACAGCCTGAAAATTGCAGCCTTAGATACTGACATTCATCGAGAGAAGTTTCTGAGAGTCAGAGAGAGGCTCCCATAACTAAATATATTTATAGAGTTCTCTTGTCTTAACTTAGAATAATTTGGTATCAAAATAAAACACTTAGGCATTAAACCTTGTATCATAACCCTATGCTTTTTTTGTGAAAGCCATTGGACAAAATGCCAAGTGTTTTAATATATCGTCTCTGAATTTATAAATTCAGCCATGACTCTGAATTATATGGCAGGGTTTTATAATTGTTTTTTCAACAGTTTCACAGGGTAGACTTTTGACCTGAGCATGGTTTCAAAGACTCAATGAGACCTTGGTAATTGACCTACCAAACCAAGAAACCCACCTGCAGTGTACAGGTGCTGTCCCTGATATCTGCAGGGTTGTGTGAACTTGGTACTCAAGAGCTGGGGTTAACCTACAGATTGACTTATGTACAGATTTGCTAAGTGTATGAAGATACCTGTATATTTACATACATGTGGGAAACCGCCTACTGTCTTCACTGGCAGAGAAGTACAGACAGAGAACCCGGAACCTGGTGACCCTTGAAGTCCTAGCAAAGGTCAGAGCTGTGCACCCAGTTAGTCCAGACAAGGTAGCTGAAGCAACTTCCCCACCAGATAGTCATGTAAATCCTTATTGATAAGATAGCCTGCCTATTACTGGAAATTGCCTGCTGGTGGGCTAGTCTGTGTGTTACTGGAAATTGCCTGCCTAAGGGCTATGCTATGGGTGTAGCCCAGATCAGTAAAAGCTTGGTGAGGCCTGAGCACCAGGGGAAGTCCTTCCTCTTGAGTTGGATTTACCCACCTGGCCCCCCAATATTCCCAAATTATCTCTTGTCTCTTCTCTTTCATTTGTGTGTGGCTCCTCTTCCAGATCCTGAACCCTGAACCACGCAGGATGTGGAGGGAAACATTTACAACATCTGGCGCCCAACGGGAAATTTGGAAGTGAAGGTTTCGCTGGAGCAAAAAAACGAAGTTTCACCGGCAAGGTGGGGAACAAAGAATTCACCGTAAAGGTAGGGAAATTCACCGTAAAGGTGGAGGGATATTTCACCGCACACAAAAGCCCACAATCAGCTGCACAAGTCCGGATCTGTAAGTGGGGTGGGAACGTTTTCTTAACCAGGCTAACGGGGCAGGATTCGGCTTTAAAAAAGTTAGAAAACCTTTATTATAGACTTTTGATTTGCATGCTTAAGGAGTTAAAATTTTAGAAGGTAACCTCTTATAGTTTTTGCATGTTATTATAGAACATAACCCTTGGTTTCTTGAAGGTACATTAGATCTTGAAAGTTTGCCAAAGTTAGTCAGAACTTGAAAAAAAAAAACAAAGCTCAGCAGCAGGAAAAAAAATTTCCTCAAAAAATTGTTTTTCCACGGGGAACAGAATATTGCGTTTGCTAGAGCCTTTCAGAGAGGCTGAGGAGGAGCCTCTTCGCCTGGTCCCCCCCCCCTCCCATCCCTCCCCCTCCCCCGGTGTACGATGGCACAGCTATGGATTTTCAGCTTTGCAGTGGTGCAAAAATGAGACACATTCAGTAGAAACCTCACTTAGAGTTTTGAATTTTTATCTTTCCCCCGCCCAATGATACGCGTATGCTACTCCTTGTGGTGCTGGGCAGCACCAGCGCCCACAGCTCCCAGCCACACGATCACAAGGGCAAACAACCCATCCTCTACAGTGTGCCCATTGTGTTAGATGCTTTCGTCCACCTGTGGGCTGATGGAAGTGCTCTCAGCACATGAGGTAGGCTAGGCTAAGCTCTGATGTTCAGTAGCTAAGGTGCAGTCAATGCATTTTTGACTTAGCAATGTTTTCAACTTACAATGGGGCTATCAAGACACAACGCCATTGGCAACCCCAGCCAGCAAGTGTTTTAATTCTAAAGCAATATTCTTCCCACTACACCCCACTGTCCTTTTTGATGCCAAAATGAAAAGAGAAGGATTTCTATCAGCAGCCTATCGATTACTATTTCAGGTGTTGTAGCTGGTGTTTGAGGGCCAGGGGTAGATTAGACCTCCCCAAAGGACTGCACCATCCCTGGCAGGTACCGACAGGAGAAAGCCAGCTACCGTGCCATGTGGTGCGTGCCTGGTGGAAGTAAGCACAGCTGCTGTGCGAACGAGGACACAGTGTTCAAGACACACTTCTCAAGGACACATCACATTCCTCTTCTAATTTCCCCAGAGCCTTAGGCACAGAGTAGGTGCGCAGATAATACTTATTGGGTGGATGGATGGCTGTACTGTTATACGAAGGAATGAGTGAGGTGACTCCTAGACCTCAGTGTAGCCAGGAATTTCCTAGGCCATGTTAGGTAAAGAGGGTAGAAGGTCCCTGTGCTGTTGGAGGTCCCCTGTTCTGTGGGGCGGCCGCATGGGCTCAGGATGGGTGTGTGCTCACCGATGCAGTGGCAGGTGGTTCCCCTGCACCCCACTCTGCAGTCAGTGGAGCCCACCGCGTGGTCTGCAGCTCCGTCCGTGTAACCACGCAGGTGCTGTTCACTGAGCAGTGAAGAGGCCACGCCCGGGAGAAAAACACCCTGGAGATGGCTTTTCCCTTTCTCCCCATTGCCTTCAAACCGCACCACCTTCCCGTTCATCTGGAGTGCCACTCTTGCGAGAACCATCTCCGTTTCCAAGTGATTCATTGAGAACGTCGAGTGCCAGACCACATGCAAATGAAGGCTCGTCACCTACCATCATGGCACCTCAGTAACACCAATTAACAGTTACTGTAATTACACCACTTACATGAAATTAATGAAGAGTCTAGCTGATGAGAAGTAAGGACCTGTCCATTAGAGCAACACAGAACATTCATCAAGTGTCTGATGAAACAGCCTTTGAGAAATCTGCTCCTCCCCATTGCCTAATTAAAAAAGATATTTCCAGGGGGGGGGCGAGGGGGGGGTGGCTTTTTGTAAAATGAGCTGGCAACACATGGAGAAGACGCACTCGTTCCGTTCCTGCTGCTGGAAGGGCTGAGTGCGCAGGCTTCGACGTCTGAGGGACTGGGTTTGGATCCTACATCTGCCCTTTCTACTTGTGCTCTCAGTAAACGAGGAAGAGGAGGGAACATCCTCCACCTGACCACGTGCACCTAAGAACACTTACAGCTCTTGTTATATTTAATGGTGAGGGTCTGGATGCTTTCCCCCCAAAATAGAAACAAGGGTGTCCCCGCTCGCCACGTCTATGCAGCACCCTGCATGGTAGTTGATGGATAGTGCAATGAAGAAGAAAGGCATCCAACTGGAAAAGAAGAAGCAAAGCTTCATTTGCAGATGGCATGATCACCTCTGTAAGAAAAGCCAATGAAATCTACAAAAAAGCTACCAGAATTAATGAGTGAGTTTTGCAGGGTTGCAGGACGTAAGACCAATATACAAAAGTCCATGGTATTTCTATATACCTGGGTCTTTTTTTTTTTTTTTTTAGCCTCTCTGAGTCTGTTTTCTTATCTGTAATATGGCGAGAAGTTTATATACTTTTATAGAATTGCTCTGAGGGTTAGGAAAACGTAGGTTCCCAGAACAAGGTTTAATAGAGGTTCATTTGTTCCCACTTTTAGAGCACACCAGTGGTTCCAGCATGGCATCTTACCTCTCAGACAAGCATTCATGAAGAAATGGTGCAGAGCAGAAAGTCACTCCACTCTGGAGTAATATCCAAGGAAACCTTGAAAGCTGAAATCATGTAGGTGGAGCAGTTTTTCGGTTCCAGTCCTATGGTCCAAGCTACCCAAACTGGCTCTCTCGTCCATATCATTCCCATTTCCTTAGCTCCTGCCTGGACTTTTATGACAACCTCCTAAACAGGCTTCCTACTTTTGGTCTTGCTCCTCTTAACTACAATCTTTTCACTACAGCCAGAGTGATCGCTTTAAAATGCAAATCTGATCACCTCATTGTGCTACCGAAACCCCTTGTGGTTTTCTATTGAATTCAGAGGTAAGCCCTAGCTTCTTAGCTTGGCTTCTGCACAAACACACCGGGCACTTCTTAGACTGAACCTCTAAACTTTCCCCCAAACACCAAGCATTTTCTTGCTTCCTGGCCTTCCTCAGTTTGTTCCTGCTTCCCAAAATAGCCCCAGTTTTCTTCTCCACACCCCTCAAGCCCGCCCTGTCCTTGCCCAAGAATCTACCCTGTATCTTTCCAGCCCAACAAGCGAGGTCATCTTCTCTCCGGAGGCTCTCTAGATTGCTCTAGTCTGGGCAGAACGAATTACTGTCTTCCCCACACCCCCTACTGATAGAGTGTGGCACTTATCACATCCTACTGTGATCTTCTATTGACCTGTCTGAGCTCTTTAAGGACAGGGCCACACCCATGTGTCTCTGTGTCTCCTATACCCAGCAGAGGGCTCTCTGAAGGTTTGCTGAAGGTTTTGGGGAGTCTTCTCTGTTTCCTGATAGGCTCCTTTTGCTACACCTGGGCCTGAGAAGTCTACCTGCTCCCTTCGGGCCAGGGGGGCTAGCATTCTTTCCATTTCATTCCATCTCCGAGGTCTCTGGGCCAGCTGGAATCCAGCCTCTTTTGGGAGCATTTCCCAGGGGTTGTCTCCACTGGGTTCTTGGTGGCTCTGCACAGTGAAAATGCAAATGTTTGTGCACACACAGAGCATGTCCTGCAATGATGATGGATGCATGCAGGTAGACTGAGAGAAGGCCTACCTTACTAAATGTAATTGTGCAAGAAATTTTTTTAAAAATGTGTCTTAATTGATTTCAGAGAGGAAGGGAGAGGGAGAGAGAGAGAGAGAGAGAGAAACATCAATGATGAGAGAGAATCATTGATCGACTGCCTCCTGCACACCCCCTACTAGGGATCGAGCCCACAACCCAGGCATGTGCCCTTGACCGGAATCCAACCCAGGACCCTTCAGTCTTCTGGCTGACCTCCATCCACTAAGCCAAACCGGCTAGGGCCAGAGTTCTGTTTTATTTCCCCAGTCACCTAGTTAATTTTATACATGGTGAACAACTCTTTATATTAAGCCTCTTTGTTCAAATCATTGGTGGTGTTCTACTGGTTTGCGTAGGTGTTGTTATTGCATCTCCCAGAAGAGGAGACTGAGGCTCAGAAATACTAGCAAGGCCTCGAGAAGAGACAGGCCCCTGCACAGATATCTGTCATAATAAGAAATGCACCTGCCTATTTGGGGGGTGGCAGGCGGCACCTGCGAACAGGGGGAGCTGGTGTGTTAGAGCAGTGAGCGGTGTGGAGGGAAGGGCCAGGGGCCAGGCGCTAGGAAGGCGTGACACTCGGGAGAAAGTGGGAGTCCTGGGCTGGAGATCTCCGGCGCATCCTTGAGCAATAGAGTCCCCTGAGCAAGGATGGAACAGAAGCTGGCTGGGTGAGTGGGGCAGGCAGGGGACAGCCTTCCCTCTACCCAGCCCGCTTCTGACCCACACGGGACTCTTCCCGGGGGAAAATGGAGCCTGCTTCCTGCAGATTTAATTCCATGTCAGCTGCAAGGGCCTATTAACTAAATTGGCCATCAACCCGCGTGTCTGTTCCACATAATGGGGTTTGGTACAAAATGAGTTCTTCGCTGCGTTAGAAAGTGTCATGTTTGAATCAAAACTTCTTCCAACATTCAGGCTAATGAAAGCCTC
This sequence comes from Myotis daubentonii, assembly GCF_963259705.1. Classification (NCBI taxonomy): domain Eukaryota; kingdom Metazoa; phylum Chordata; class Mammalia; order Chiroptera; family Vespertilionidae; genus Myotis; species Myotis daubentonii. The sequence goes on from NC_081851.1 coordinate 75,557,785, forward strand.
AAGTGAGAGCTGATCAATGGGGCCCACGGAGTTTCCATGGCAACCGGAGCAGGGCGGCAGGTCTGTTCGGAAGCCAAGTGCACCGAGGTGATGCTCTGGGGTGCTCACGGGTGGGACCTCCATTGGTGGGACCCATGAGAGGCAGAGACCTGGAGCCAGACCCAGTGGGCGGGGCTGGGGAAGGGGAGAGCCCAGAGCTTCCTCAGCCTGCCTGGGAGCGGGCGCCTCGAGCTCTGGGTTTAGCGCACTTGCTGCCGCAGCAACACCCGTATCTCAGGATTTATTTATTTATTTATTTATTTATTTATTTATTTATTGCTTAAAGTATTACAAAGAGTATTACATATGTCTCCTCCCCCCCCCCCGCCCTCGACAATCCCCTGGCCTCCCCTACCCCCCAGTGTCTTATGCGTTTTTTTCTGGGCCTTCAAAGCCTTCGCTCCAGGGCTCCCCACACCACCCGCTCGCCACGCACTGGTCCTGCTGCTGCAGCCCTGGGAGCCCTGAGCTCACTGGCCCGGGCACCAGAGCTGGGGGTTGGGGGAGTCACTATCCTCTCTGGCACGGGTTCGTGTCTCCAAAAGAACAGTGAGTGCAAGCAGCTCCATTTAAGGCGGGAGAGCTGAACCCCAGCCCCCTCCTGCCTCCGGTGCGGGGCGAAGGACTTACCCTGTTGGAGGGGCAGTTTCTCCACCCACAAATCCAGGGGGAAGGTCTTGATTGCCTCTGGGAAGATGTCATAGGAGCACAATCTGACAGGCCTTGGGCCAGCCACACAGGCAGCTAGATGTCAGGGTCATGCCCTCTGAGCTGGTGAAGAGGGGCGACCCCATGGCCGGTGCTGTTGCCTGAGGCCTCAGGTGTCCCCCCACTCCCTTCAGGGAAGCTTCAGACTAAGACGGAGCCCTCCCACTGGCCCGGCCCTCCCGGCACGGTCCCCATCTCACGTTGCCCTTCCTGCAGCCCTGGTCACTGTTCTCACACCACACGTGAGGCCACACCCCCGGGAGGCTGGGACTAGAACCTCCACTGACCACATCCCAGGACTCTTGCCTCCCCCCCTGCCCATGTCCTCTCGGCTCCTCTACCCCGATGGCATTGGCCTGGCATCTGTCCCTCAGCCCAGGCTTGGGCCCAGGGATCCTGGAGACAGCCCTTCTTCTGAGCGGGCCTGTGCAGGCTGCTGCCAAGCCTGGCCACCGGCCACACGTCCACCCGACATCTCCACGCCGCCACATGGGCGAGGGGTCTGTGTTTCTAGGGGGCTCAGAGCCAGTGCATGGCCCGTTCTGGGCCCGGGACCAGGGCCTGATTCGATTGAAGCCTGCCTGTCCGGGGACCTGCCCGGGCAATGAGGACCGCTCTCTCTGAGAGATGCAGGCAGGCTGTGCAGGGAGCTGTAATCAGGTTTGCGGGCAGCCTCGACCTCGCCTGGCACCGCGCCCCCTTAGCACCAGTCTCAGGGTCAGCGTGCTGGCACGCCCACCCTCTGGCCTCACCAGGCTCCTCTTTACCCCTAATAGGATCAGGCCTCCAGCCTGGCACTCCCCAGGCCTGAAGTCATCCATCTCCGTGGGGCAGGGAGATGGGCATACGTGGAGAAGCGGTGGAGGGACCCGAGAAATCACCCGTAGCTCGCCCTCCGCAGACGCAGGGGTCACAGCCAGAGATGGAGGGCTGCCCCAGTCCCCCGGTGGCCCTTGCAGAGTGGGGAGCAAAAGGCTCAGGAACCCAGCACCCACACACACAGGGGATTCTTTTTGTTGATTCTGCTGCAAAATATCTGAAGCTTAAAATGAAAGTGAGTGAACCACAGCCACCCACCCCGTCAATGAATGGCTCAGCACAGGTGAGTTCACAACCAGCGACGAGACAAACAGCGGGCACGAGAGGACACCTGGATGGTTCCTGCACAGGAGGATCAGAAGTGAGGACAGACTGCAGTTCTAGAAGTCAGGTGTGGGAGAGGGCAAGTGGGGGGTCGCAGGGCTCTGGGAGGTCTTTCTCCTTGAGCTGGTGACATGAGTATGTTGAAAATTGAGCAAGCTATCACTTAAGGTTTGCCTATTTTTCTGTATGTTTGTTATACTCCAGTAAAAAATGCAGTCATAAAAACACAGTGACAATCAAGACACAGAATAGCTCCATCACCTCTAAACTCCTTTGTACCCCTTTGTAACCAACCCCTCTCCCATCTCCAGCCCATGGCAAACACTGATTTGTGTTTTGTTCCTATAGTTTTACCTCTTCCAGAATGTTCTATATGCTGTTGTCCAGTGCACCACGGTCTGCTTAGCCTTTCATCAGTGGGAGGCCATTTAGGTTGCTTCTGGTACCTGGAGATGATGCCTAAAGCCCCGTGTGAGAACCCACACAATAGTTGTATGACAAGAGGAATGTTCCGTTCTCTCAGGCCAGAACCTACTAGTGCAGTGGTTCTCAACCTTGGCTGCCCGTTAGAATCACCTGGGAATCTTTTTTAAATCCTGATTTCTGGGCCTCATCCTCCATAAATGCTGTTTCTTTGTGATGGGGTGGAGCCACAACATTAGTAACAAAGAAACAGAATTTCCGGAGGATGAGGCCCAGAAATCAGGATTTTAAAAAGATTCCCAGGTGATTCTAATGGGCAGCCAAGGTCGAGAACCACTGCTAAGAAGCTGCTGGCTGTTTTCCACGGTGAGTCAATGAGCTGTTCAGGTTCTTGTCAGCACTTGATGTTGTCAGCGCTGCTTTGTTTTCTCTCTCTCTAACTGGTGTGTAGTACATCATTTAATTTTTATTTGAAATCAGGATGGCCGGGGACTATCCTTACCTGCATTTTACAGGCTCTGTCCACAGGTGTCTCAGCGTGATCACAATTAGCGACTGTTGGAATCAAGACACCCAGGTCTTCTGACGGCCCTGGGTGAGTGGGAGACGCCGTGGCGAAGGCTCCAAGAGAGACCAGGGCAGCGTGGAGGTGACCAGGGAAGCACAGCCTGTGCCTCCGGGACGGCTCATGAAAGTCCCAACTCAGGTGGGAGCTGAGCTCAAGTGTGGAAAGACCAACGTGGGGAACACATATGGGCAGCAGGAAAAGCAGGGGAACGGTGTGCAGGTGAGAAGGATGAGCCGCCTGGGGATGTGCTCATCCAGGAGGGACGGAGGGCACCAGCTGATGGGAGGGGCACCAGGCTGATAGGAGGGGCAACAGGCTGATAGGAGGGGCACCAGGCTGAATGGAGAGGCGCCAGGCTGATCGGAGGGGCGCCAGGCGTATCAGAGGGCCGCCAGGCTGATCAGAGAGCTGCCAGGCTGATCGGAGAGGCACCAGTTGATCGAAGGGGCACCAGGCTGAACGGAGGGCACCCAGGCTGAACGGAACAGCTGGGTCAACTCACAGAGGAGTCTGTATAGTAGAAACAGCAAGGAATTTAAAGGTCAAGATACCTGGGCTGGAGACACAACTCATAACTGCACTTCCCACTGCTGTAATGTGAGATAATAACAGTTCCCTTGAAGTTGAGGGGATCAAAGAACATAAGATGTGAGAACTTCATAGCCGAGACCTATCACACCGACATGAGTGGGCCCAGCGCCTGCATGTGGGGAGCACTCCACAGCTGCTGAAACGAAGGGATTCTTGCCAGTTACCTTAGTCCGTTAGGGCTCCTGTAGCGGAAAGCTATTGACTGGGAAGGTTATAGGAAACGGAAATCCATTTCTGACAGCTCAGGAGCCAGGAAGTGCAGGGTCAGGGGCCGGCATGGTCAGCTCTGTTCCAGGTGGCAGACTTCTCGCTGTGTCCTCACACGGCGCAAGGGCCAGGGAGCCTTCTGGGGACACTTTTATGAGGGCACTAATCCCATTCATGGGCCTCTGCCCTCATGGCCCAATCACCTCACACCGAGGGTTATGTCTGAGCATATGAATTTTAGGGGGACACAAATGTCCCGAGCGTAGCACCAATACACCACCCTCAGACAATGAGGAGTAAACGCTGCTGCCCTGATGTGTGGGTTTATTAGTGCTGATGAGGGATGCAGCCCATCAGCGGGATTCTAAAGCTGAAAAAGGCTGTGGTCCTTGTGAGCCAGCAGCAGAGCGGTTCTGTGGCAGAACCCTGCGTGGTCTTGGCAGCAGAGGCCACGGGGAGGGGGCCGGGCTATTCCGGGCAGGGAGGCCAGGCGGCGGGGCGATATCTTTTGGTGTCTGGCTTATTTCCCTTCGCATCATGTTTTCAAGGCTCACTGGTGTTGTAACCTTTTCAGAACTTCACTTCTTTTACAGCTGAATAATACTCCATTGTATGATTTTAAAAAAAAATTTTTTTTAATTGATTTCAGAGAGGAAGGGAGCGGGAGACAGAGATAGAAACATCAATGATGAGAGAGAATCATTGACCGGCTGCCTCCTGCACGTCCCACACTGTGGACTGAGCCCGAAACCTGGGCACGTGCCCTGATGGGAACTGAACTGTGACCTCCTGGTTTATAGGTCGATGCTCAACCACTGAGCCATGCCAGCTGGGCTACCATATTTTATTTACCTATTCACCTGTCGATGGACATTTGGGTTGTTTGCACCTTTTGGCTGTTGTGAATAATGCTGCTATGAATGTTGGTGTGCAAGTATTGGTTTCAGTCCTTGCTTTCGGTGTTTTTGAGTGTCTACCTAGACGTGGAGTTGCTATGATAATTCCATGTTTAACTTCTTGAGGAAGTGTGCCAGGGCCTTTTATGCCCACCCGGGCACTACCCCGGGAGCACCGAATGCAGGGCCCATGCTTTATTCATCCCCACATGGCAAAACCTGAAGTCGTCTTTGGGGTCAGACAATCTGGGTTCAAACCCCAGCTCCCGTTCTCATACCTGAGCCTCCGTTTCCTTGGTTTTGAAACAGATCATGATGTTTAGCCCACAGGGTTGCTATCAACGTGAAATGCACTAATAATGCGAAATGCCTGGCACCGCGCAGGTGTCCAATACATCCTCGCACTGCCGCCCCGCCCCCGCTTCTGTTCCCTCATCTGTAAAAAGCATCCCAGACACTCACCGCCTCGCAAACTCCAACTGCTCCCAGGACGACTGGGTGCAAATGTTCTGTGGAGACTTTCTTTAGGGAACATGCCCCCCCCCCCCCGCTTTGTAAAGGAGCCCATAATTCCTCCACATGCTTCCCCATCTGTTCCCCCAAATGTGATAATTAGGAAATGATGCTGTCACTTCCCAATGTGAGAAATCTGCCCCTCCCGTCCCATCTCTGAGCACCACGGCAGAAGGATGAGCAGACAGATCCTGGGGCTCCCAGCTGGCCCGTCACTGGGCCCCTGATTTCGATGTGGTTCAAAAGCCAGGTCACCCCCCCCACCGCCCCAGGAGGCAACCCAAGGGGTGGGGATAACGTGTTGCATCTCAGGAGGTCTGAGTGGACGGAGGCTCACAGGCCACCTGGGCACCTTTGCTGTTCACGCTTCTTCTCTCACTGACGCTTCATCAGGGCATGAGAGCCATTTATGATCGGAGAACCGAGGTCCGGGAGGCAGTGAGCTTCTGAGCAGCACAAGTTGGTGGGAGAGCCAAGACCCCCTCCCCACCTCCTCCCCTTGCTGCTGAAGATGCAGCTGCCCAGCACCCAGCCCTCCCAGCACCCAGCCCTCCCAGCATCCAGCCCTCCCAGCACCCAGCCCCCCCAGCACCCAGCCCTCCCAGCACCCAGCCCTCCCAACACCCAGCCCCCCCAGCACCCAGCCCTCCCAGCACCCAGCCCCCCAGAACCCAGCCCCCCAGCACCCAGCCCTCCCAGCACCCAGCACCCAAACCCCCCCCCAGCACCCAGCCCCCCCCCAATACCCAGCCCTCCCAGCACCCAGCCCTCCCAGCAGGCTCTGAGGATTTGTTGCACCTCGCAGGAAGGCGGGTGGTCCCATGATGGTCCCCAGAATGCTCATGCCAAACTGTCTGCCACCCTTCCCCTCCTGGACCCTCCGTGTGCCTGCTGCTGAGCCTGAGCGCGTGGGGCCCTGTCTTAGTTCGCGTTCCTTCCACAGCAGAGCCCGAGGCTCGGGTTTGAGGGCAGGTTGCTTATTTGGGAAAGAATTACGGCACCCGAGGCCCAGTCCTCCAGGACCCTGTCCTCACGGTCACGGTGCGGTGTTGCTCCAGGACGCAACCGAGGCACAAATCCTGTCCCCGACGGGCGACACACTGTATTCCTGATCTATTGCCAAGGAACAATTTCGTGGCCCAGACTCTACTGGCTTTAAACCACAAACACTTATTGTCTCCCAGCGTCCCCGGGTGAGGAAGCCGGGGTGGCTCCGCGGGCTGGTCCTGGCTCGGGTCTCTCGTGAGGTCAGGGTCAGGCTGTGCTGGAACCACAGTGTCTGAAGGCATCCCTGGGGTTGACGGATCCACTCCAAGATGGCTCACCGAGACGGCAGTTGGCAGGAGGCCTCCGTTTCTTGCTTTGTGGGGCTCTCCAAGGGCTGCTCACAGCACGGTTTCATCCCGAGTGAGGGACAGAAAGAGAATGAACACCTCTTTCACCTTCGTCACTTCTGTAAAGGTCCCATCTCAGCATACAGCCATCCTGGGGGTTCGGGCTTCAACATAGGAAGTGGGGGGCAGGTACAATGGGCTCGGTCTGGAAGAGCTCTCAGTCTAGTCATCCATTTCCCAAAGGGCAACCAAAGAGATGGAGGGCGTGATGGGAGGGGTCTAAGGAGGCAGGTGGCCGCCCCTCCCCTCCCCTCACTCCTACCTTCCTTTCCGGGTCTTTGCTCACCTCATGACCTCCAGCCGACAGTCGCTGGATTCTGAGACTCAAAGAGCTTCTAGGCAGAGCCTTGAGAAAGTTAGCCGGGGCCTCAGTTTGCTCATCTGTAAAGTGGGATTTGAGACATTGCCCTGCCTCCACCTCACAAAGGATCACATAGAAAAATGGACATGAGCCCTCGCCAGTTTGGCTCAGTGGATAGAATGTCGGCCTGTGGACTGAAGGGTCCCAAGTTCCATTCTGGTCAAGGGCACATGCCACGGTTGCGGGCTTGATCCCCAGTAGGAGGCGTGCAGGAGGCAACTGATCAATGATTCTCTCTCATCATTGATGTTTCTTTCTCTCTCACCTTCACCTTCCTCTCTAAAATAAATAAAAATATATTTTTTTAAAAAAAGAAAAGAAAAATGAACATGAGAGTATCCTGTACGTGAGAATGAAAACAAAGTCCTAAACAATGAGAAGGAAAAGGTGAATGCAGGTTGGGAAGTTACCCACAGAGGTCAAGTTGACCTGGTGAAGGGCATCTGTACACACGTCCTTGGGCGCTGGCTGTGCATGTTGCATGTTTTGGGAGCTCTGCTTCCCCGGGCTTCCGGACGTGGGAGCACACTGGGCAGGAGAAGGGGTGACACGGTGTCAGTCCCTCCAGGGCGGCTGCACAATTGGCACTGGGACCGAAGCATCACATTTTAAGTTAAAACTCCCAACCACAGCGCCTACCGTCTGGATTGTTGCAGAAAATAGACACAGGTATGCGCTTGTCATTCAGACACGCCACGGGCCTCAACGCCACTGATTGCATCTTTTAAAGAAAGTGATTTAAACAGAAAAAGTTAAGCATTACACTTAGACAATCTTGTCAAGAAACCCAAAATGAAATTCTGCTTTAAAACAATGGAAGAAAGATTTTAATGTACAAATCAATGAACATATATGTAAAACATGGCGAGAAGATGAATGCAAGATAACGCTGACTCTGAGGCTTTTAGTAAATTTCATAAAGGTGACAGTTTGATGGCATCTGGATGGAAAGCACTTTATGAAACGTGAAAAAAACGTGATTACTTAAGAAAACCTATGAAAATGGCTGGTATAAGAATTAAATGGCCAAAAAAAACAAAAAACAAAACCAAAACCACTCTCCAGTTCTGTCTTCACCAGGCTTGCCCTGACCTGGGCAGTTATCCTTTCCTTTGGCTCCTGCCCCAGGTTTGTCCCCAACAGCCTGTCCTATGGACGTCAGGTTCGCCATTAATAACCCACCATTGACCAATTAGGTTCCGCGGCAAAGCTGGAATGACTCGGTTGAAATTTTTAATGTTCCAGTTCAGCGTAGGAAACAAATCAGACAGAAGGCCCCGTAATCAGGCAAATTTACCATCATTAATGGCAATTAAGATAAAGTGTTAATGACTCTGTTTACCTTGGTGAGAAAGCACGCAGGGTGCCTGTGCTGGGGGCAAGGAGACACAGGGCTTTGCCTCAAGCCTCTGGGGCCTGGCGCGGATGTTCTGTCTTCTCCCCTCACAGCACGGGGAGGATGCAGCAACTACCCTCAGGCGGGGCGGGGGGCGGGGGGGGGGGGGGACAAAGGCTCAGAGCCAGGAAGGGGCTGGCCTGACCATGGTCCCGCTCTCTCACTGTCTCCCTGGCCTGAAGAGCTACTGTGGCTGGAAGGAGTGGAGAAGTGGGAGGGGCAGGGGGCTAGTGAGAGAGCACCTATTGCCAGTGCAGGGGAGGGAGGAGCGTTCCTCTACCCTCCAGGTTCCTCTGGCCAGACAGGAGACAGATGAGCAAGAGAAAATGATCCAACTGCATGCACACATCTGTACGGGAACCCCGCACGCATGAGAGAGTCAGAGCCCCCACGTGCCGGAGGGGTTCAGAGGTAGAAAGGGGGATGAGGCATATGACATCCTGAGCTAGGGATGCGTTCACGCACCTTGGGGTCTTCAAAGGGTCGCCGCAGGACGATAAGAAGAGAGCAGAAGTTTAGCAAATACAAGTTTTCCCTGCCATGTAGGTGGGGCGGGAGGTTAGCGCTGATAATCTTATTCTGGGCAAGCCCCCCTATTCAAGTTCTCCCAGGTGGTTAAAGAGAGGGGCAGAAGTTTCTCTTGAGCCTGGAGCTAAAGGGGCCTTTGGCTCAAAACAAATCCGCATACCCCAGGGGCACTTCTTGGGGTGCTTGTTCTGAACCCCCACACCAGGCACATAGTTAATTACGCATGCACACTACTTAATTAACTAACTGAAACCTGACAACCACAACCTTTCTGGAGAGACCTTATTTGCTCCATTTTACAGGTGAGAAAACTGAGGACGGGGAGAGTGAAATCATTTGCACGAGGTCACCCAGCCCTTAGTTCCTACTGCAAATCTCCACTTTGGTCCACTTCAGCCAACAGCCTCGAAGGTCATCCAGCTCAGCCCCTGGCCGCCCCTCCGCCTCCAGAGCCAGGCTCATCCTGAGGCCCTGCGGGAGGCCTGGGGTGGGAAGACGGGGACCGAACAACGCTCTGGGCCTGATGGGGCCTGCCTACCTCTCCTCGGGCTGCCTGCCCTGGTAGGACTAGTCCCACCGAAATGGCTTCCTCTTGTGGCTTCCAGGCTGGGAAAAGGGCAGGGTTGTGGCATTCCTGAGCTGAGGAAGGGGAGGAGGCAGGGAGATAATTAGGGGGTAGGGATCAGTGGGGAATTGAAGCAATTACCCAGCTAATTGAGGCCCAGTGGCCCACTTTCTCCGCACATCTGGGTGCCAGGCTCAGAAGGCTGACAGCCCAAGCCTCAGGGAATGGTGGCTGAGCAGCCCCAGAGGCGGGGGCTCTGGGAACCCCAAAATTCTTGCTTCAGGCCGGATCTTCAGCCTCATGAAGCGAGGGCAGGTTGCGTGTGAGGTTGCTGCCCGCGGGATTTCCTGAGAGAGAGGTGGCTTTCCTTGTAGGACATTGGCTTAAATCATTTCTACTCGCTTCTGTCATCCTGCTGAATCGCTCAGTGACCCCATTTTACACATGGAGACACCGAGGCCTAGATAGTGGGTGCAAGTCGCTCAGAGTCACACCCCCAAACCTGGATGACCTGGAAGAGCCTGGATCTTTGGATTTCTGGCTCTTTCACTTCATTTTACTTTTTTGCTTCCACATCTCAGCTCTCCCCTGGAACATGAGTTTGGACACGTGTCTCCCATGCCCACCCTTTCCACCTCCAGCCCCCACCCACGGAGTCAAACCTATTCGCCATCCCCGGAACAAATGTGGAGGTCAGCGTCCCAGGAGCCGGATTCTCCTCGCTGCCCAGAGCCCGGCTTTGCGTGTGTTGTGTACACAAAGGCAGCCCAAGTCGGCACATGTGTTCCAGAGGCTTCCACCCCCAGCCCCTCTCCAGGGACCCATGGGGAATTCTGCTAAGATAATTATCTCCAACTGGGGTTTTGTTCCGTCCGCTGGTAAGACAAGCCCCCTGTTTAGAATAATAAGGCCGTGCTATTGCAGGCTAGCTGGGAAATATTTTTCAAACAAGCAACCCGCCTATGTGTTTCACATATGCCGCTCATTAAGGTTTATAAGACCTTTTGGTCTTCACAATAAAGCTTGTTTTTTTAAAGGTTAAAGTCAGCATGCCCCGGTGACTGCCAGCGCCCCGCTCCCCTCTTCAGATGGGACAGAAACCCTGGGAAGTGTTGAAAGGGAATCAAAGCCAGCGGAGGAAGGACTGTGACTGTCCGGCCGGCACAGGCGCGGGCCCGGGAGAAGTCCTGCCTGCCCCGCCCGCGTGGGCACAGGGCGCTGGTGCAGAAACCTCCGCAGACCACGTCTCTGTGTCAGCGACCTGCACCCTGGCGGCTCGTTAGGCGCGCCTGGCACATTTAAGAAACACATGCCTGGGTCCCAGCCCCCCACATCCTGATAGGACTGATGGAGGTGGGTCCCCGGCACTGGGTAGTTTGTGAAGCTCCTTGGATGACTGCCATGAGCAGCCAAAGTTGAGACAATGAACTCCCGGGTCCCTGAAGCTGCCCTGCAGGTAGGGGCCAGGAATCATCCTCCCCATCCTAGAAGTAAGGAAAACAGGCCTGAGGCGCTGCATGCCCGTACCTGGCAGAGCTGGGACTTGACCCTGGAGCTCCTGACACCCTCCAAACCCTCCTCCTCGTGGAGAGAACTAGCGTTTTCTGAGCCCCAGGGCTTTGCACACGGCCTCATTCAACCCCTACACGCCACAGAAGTCAGTGTTCGGAGGGCCTTTTGGCAGGTAAGGAAACCGAGGCTCAGAGGGGTTCAAGGACTTGCCTTCTGTCCCACCAAATGCAGAGGGTCTGATTGCACAAGTCCTGCAAGACAGGTGGCTGGGGCCATGGAAACCCAACCATTAGGCTCCTACCTGGGGGCAGTGTGACCTCTCATTCTTGTGTTTAAAGAGTCCTTGAGGTCCTTAAAGACCTTATGCAGAAAGAGGAGGCAAATGGCCATTTGCCGGCCACCTACTATGTGCCAGACCCTACGCTGGCTGCTTCGCCTGCATTTTAAAAATGCAATTGATAAGGTAGGTGCTGCCCTTCCCATTTCAAAGGAGAAGTTGCTGAGGCCTCAAGCTGTCGAGTGACTCGCTCCAGGTCACAGAGCTTGTAAGCGTTGAGTTAAAACTTCCCAGTCTGAGGGCTCCCACCTCCCCACACTGCCTTCCCAACGCTTGTCAAAAGGGCAGGTGTGACCTGCCCAGACATAGAGAAGAGTTTCAGGCAAATTTGAAAACAACAAAGATAATTAAAAAGGGAGAAACAGTTTTATTGTGGCCTCGGCCGGATTTCATTGTTTTTGAAGTCCCTGTTAATGTGGTGCCAGGGCATTTTAATCAATTGGGTTGAAGCTTGCTAGTTACGAACACAGTGAGAGTGTGCTTTTTGCTTTTGTTATTAATTAAGAACATCATTCTTTTCAAACATTCTTTGATCAAACCCTTCTTTGCCTCCTAGTTTCATTTAAACATGGACATGAAGGCCAGTGAACGTGGGAAACCTTAACATGGGGGGAGGGGGGGAGGGTGTGTGTGCCCCAGGCCGGGAGTCAGGACAGCCGGGTCGGATCTGGGCACTGCCCCTGACCCTCAGCATGAACTTGAACTTCCATGAGCTCCAGTTTCTTCCCTATGATCTCCATCCCAGCATCGTGTCAGGGATGCTATGAGAATGCAAATGAGAGAATCAAGATAAAAGGTTCAAAACTACAAAGGGCTATGCAAATAGGAGGGCTTGTTGTAGGTGTGGCTATTAAATATAACAGCTGCTTACTGCCAGTGGTGTGAAATAGGCACTGCTACTCTCATTTGGACAAAAGCTATCACAACAATTGAGGGCAACACATATTTTCTCAGTGTCCTTTGAGGTCCGGGCAATCACCTGCTGTGAGCTGGAGAATCAGTTATTCATTCATCCATTCATTCCCTGACTGGGCACCTATGCACGCCAGGCCTTGGGCTAGTGTAGGTACTGAGATGAAGCAAACTGAGAAGGAGACCACAGTTGTGCACTTACAGTGAGGCTGAGTAGGTGAGGACGTCGCGAGGGAAGAAGGAATTTCCGTGGGAGCCCAGAGAGGTGTAAGGTGAAGTGGGGTGGCTGAGTACACTTGATCATAGCTCCGGGATTTGGACGGATCAAGTCTGTGCTCTTCTCCTACACCAGGGTCTCCCATAACATGTCCCCTGAAAGCTCTCAGGGAGGACTACACAGGAGAGCCTCAGGGGACAGGCCTCTCGTCTGTAGGGCATGAACATGACAGGGGCCCTTTGGGTGGCAGTAGGGTTTGGCTGGCTGGTCTACCTTAGGCTGCCCTGAGCAACCTCAGAGAAAACATCCCCAAAGGATCCTCTCGGGTCAGGGTCTCACCCATCCATCCACCTAACCGTTCACTTCTTCACCCAGTTGGCATTGACCCACATATGTTTGACCAGTTGACATCTATCAGTAGACTGGCCTCGGCAGAATCACACCTGGAACTCACTTTCATTCATTCCAAAAATGCTTACTGAAGGCTCCGTATTAACCAGCACAATCCTATGGCTCAAGGCCTTTCTAACAGACTTCTTTAAAAAGCCTGCATAAATTCAATTTGCCATTACAAGGAGGTGCTTTCCTCTTTTCAGGTCACCTAATAAGAAAAAAAAATGTGATTTATACTCTTGGTAAACACCATGCTTCATCAAATTGATCTATACTATTCCACAGTGCCTAATCCTTGCACGTAGAATATAAAATCCAGATTCACTTCACTCTTAGGGCCAGAGGGACAGCGGAGAACACTTCCCATTTTACAGATGAGAAAACTAAGGCAGAGAGTGAAGAGTGAACTGCTCAAGGTCACACAGTAGAGGTAAGGCTCTTATCTTTTCTATCCAAGGACAATCTTCAACCCCATATGGTATGTTCTAATTATGTTCTAGAATATGCCATATAGCTTAGACAAACTCTCTTTTGGCCTCAGCTTTCTCACTTATATATATATAAAAAAAATTATTATTTATTTCTAATCAACCTTCCAGCTCTATTTCTTGGATTTCTACAAAAAATATTATCTGGCATATCATCATTAAAGTTTCACGGGGCAGAACCTGCTTGTCGCCGAGAATGGAATGACTCTGTCTGTGGGTTCTGCTTAACTCAGAGCACTGGTCGGTTACCACCCGTAGCCAGTTGGAGTCTTGGGGGGGCGGGGGGGGGTGCGGGGAGTGGCCTGGGGCTCCCTGGGTCCGCCTGAACGCGGGTCTGCTCCAGTCTGCAGCTCTGGCCCACGCCCTGCTGAGAGGCTCGGCATGTCTGAGTTTGAGACGTAGGCCCAGGGAAGCAGGTAGAGCTAAGCCCCTTTCTGACCCCTGGTCCTCAAGGCCTGAGCGCCATGGTCACATCCCCAGCCCTGCCTCTCTGTCTTAGGCAGCGGGATACTGGGGGAGCTCGAAGCATCCCAACATTCACGCATTCACGGAGCCAACTGGTCATGCGTTCAACCAGCAAACATCAGGGCCTGGGCCCTGTGTAGCCCAGTGCAAGTTGCTTGAAGAGGTCCACAGACAATCAGGTAAATAAACCACCCGGTAAGTGGCACATTGAGAGCAGGGACCGTGTCATTCATTTTGTTTTTTTGTTTTTGTTTTTTTAAATTAAATCTTTATTGTTCAGATTATTACATTTGTTCCCTTTTTTTTCCCCCCCATAACTCCCCTCCTCCCAGTTCCCGCCCCACCCTCCGCCCTCACTCCCCACCCACTGTCCTCATCCATAGGTGCACGATTTTTGTCCAGTCTCTTCCCACATCTCCCACACCCCTTTCCCCCCCAAGAATAGTCAGTCCATTCCCTTTCTATGTCCCTGATTCTATTATAATCAACAGTTCATTCTGTTCATCAGATTATTTATTCACTTGATTCTTAGATTCACTTGTTGATAGATGCATATTTGTTGTTCATAATTTGTATCTTTACCTTTTTCTTCCTCTTCCTCTTCTTAAAGGATACCTTTCAGCATTTCATATAATCCTGGTTTGGTGGTGATGAACTCCTTTAGCTTTTCCTTATCTGTGAAGCTCTTTATCTGACCTTCAATTCTGAATGATAGCTTTGCTGGATAAAGTAATCTTGGTTGTAGGTTCTTGGTATTCATCACTTTGAATATTTCTTGCCACTCCCTTCTGGCCTGCAAAGTTTCTGTTGAGAAATCAGCTGACAGTCGTATGGGTATTCCCTTGTAGGTAACTGAGTTTCTTTCTCTTGCTGTTTTTAAGATTCTCTCTTTATCTTTTGCTCTTGGCATTTTAATTATGATGTGTCTTGGTGTGGTCCTCTTTGGATTCCTTTTGTTTGGGGTTCTCCGCGCTTCTTGGACCTGTAAGTCCATTTCTTTCACCAGGTGGGGGAAGTTTTCTGTCATTATTTCTTCAAATAGGTTTTCAATATCTTGCTCTCTCTCATCTTCTGGCACCCCTATAATTCTGATGTTGGTATGCTTGAAGCTGTCCCAGAGGCTCCTTACACTATCCTCGCATTTTTGGATTCTTTTTTCATTTTGCTTTTCCGGTTGGATGTTTTTTGCTTCCTCGCATTTCAAATCATTGACTTGATTCTTGCGCTCCTCTGGTCTGCTGTCGGGCGTCTGTATGATATTCGTTATTTCAGTCCGTGTGTGCTTAATTTCTAGTTGGTTCCCCAATATAAGATCGAGGGTCTTATTAGTTTTCGTGTAGATCTCATTAAGTTTATCGGCAGCTTCTAAACAGTTCTTGAGAGACCTTAAAAGTGTGGTTCTGAACTCTATTTCTTCCATTGACAATTTTGTCCTGTTTCTTTGTCTCCGCATTTTGTTATGCTTCCTTGGTGCACCCCCTAGTGGTCTTTGTTCGCAGTCTTATAGATAAATCTTGATTGTTGTAGCTAATTCCAGGGAGGGTTTGACCTCCAGGCCAAGTGGCTATGAGAATCAGCTGTGTCAGCAGTGAGAGAACTTCTGTCCTCTAGGGAGGTGCTAATCTAGCCTTTGCCTGAGGCTATCCGGCAAATGCCTCTGTGCAGGGCGTGGGCAGGGCGGGTCGCACAGGATCAACAGGGTGGGCCAGAGAGAGCAGTTATGGCGGCTCTCAGTCCTGTCCCCAGGGGCTCTGCCTCTCTGAGTCCCAGCACCCGCTGCAAAGCTGGGAGAGAAAGCTGCACTCGCTCTGACCGAAGCCAGACAGTCCCGCTTCTCCCGTTTGAGTCTGGGTCCCTAAAGACTCGCCCGGATCTGGAGCTCAGAGTCTGCGACTCCCTCCCGATTGAAAACGCCAACCGTGCCCTCCACCGCCAGCCCGCTCCGCGCGCTCCGCACCTCAGAATTTGACTTCAGCACTGCGCCTCCTCTGAGTGTCCGTATGCGTTTCTCTTTCCTCCTAGTTGTAGGACTTCCACTCAGCCAGCGTTCCTGTGGTTCTGGGTGATGTCCGTTCCGTGTTTTAGTTTCACTTTTGAAGTAGTTGTTCAAAGCAGCAAACTCCGGCGTTAACCTATGCCGCCATCTTGGTTCTCCCCCATTTTGTGACTCAGACGCCCACACATTGCAGGAACTTCATGACTGCTCGTTGGCTGAGTGGATTCTCCGTCAGGGAGCTCCCTACTGACTTGAAGGTAGGGGCAAAACCACCTATCCCCTCTCACCCTCACTGCTCCTGTCTCAAACACCGCCCGGAAATGACTGGGGAGGCTTCACAAGAAAAGCCACGTGGAAGGACTCCGTAAATGGCTAAGCCCTCAGAGCTGCCTTAGCTGACGTCACGGCCGCGGGGGATCATACACGTGCAAAGGGCCGCAGGAGAACCAGCTGGGAGACACGAATCAGCTGAGCAGGCTCTCGGAAGGAGGCTGGGAGAAATGCAACATTTAGAACCTAAAAGGTAAGTCAGAGCACGAGAGATCTGCTTGTGCGTTTGCTTGTTTGCTTTCCCGAAGGAAAAAATAAAATAATGGCCCAATGGGAGAGAGTGTGGCCACTCGCCTTCGGAACTAGAGTTTGGGTGAAACACGCGCCTTTCTTGTGGTCTTGGTGTGGGCGTGGGACCAAACTGCTGAGAGTCCCTCACCTCTGGGGAGCCCTTGCTAGGCACAGGGCATTATTCCTACCTTATCCCATTTAATTAGGAACTTGAGGGAGAGTCAAAACTGCCGCCCCCGAGTTATTTGGGTTCTGAAATCCAGGAATCCGGGAGGGCTCAGGTCAAAGGGTTTCCCATTATTAAAGTGTCCAGAATGACAGAGAGATCCAACGCCCGCCGCCTGACCTCCACCTCCACCTCTGTCCCTTCCCTCCCGCAGCCGCCGCAGGCTTGTTCAAATAAACAGTCGTGGGTCCCCAGCGGAGCTCCAGCCAAGCCAGAGCAGGGACCCTAATTGTGGGTTAATGAGGCCCGGGCTTGCTCCGAGGGGGCTGTTTACTGAAGCAATTTCAGGTTGCTCCCTCTGGCCAGAGATGGCAGCCCCTGGCTAGCCTGTTCAGGATAAATGTCACTCCGGGCACCGGGAGAGATCCGGCCAGCCCCCCGCCTCCTGGTGTCGCCCCACTGTGCGACAGGAGCCGAGGAATAAAGAGAAGGTGCAGGCCTTGTGTCTCAGGCCCAGTGGGGCAGCAACTAAAGAGGGGACAGCACTCTGAGAGACTGGAGCATGGGCACTCCTGGGGTCCCGGGCAGGCCCCGAGCTCAGCTTCCCCTGGGTCCCAGGAAAAGCTGGTCCAGAATGGCTTCCTGGAGGAAGCATCCCACGGCAGCTGCTCAGGAGCCAACTCTGTCCTAAGCCCAGAAGTGTGTGTGGCCACCCCGCAGACTGTCCCCGGACTCGCCATGGGGGAGGCTAGGAGGACCTCACTGCACTCTGCCCGTTGGCCTCTGTGCAGGAGGCCACTTGGAAATCTCTTGGCAGGAGAATCACCAGGAAACGCACTCAGTGTGTGAGTGACGTGTCCGGCGTGACGTTGCCTCTGAAGCGACAAGCCCCGCACACCTGGGGCCCGCGCCTGCTGCTTGGAGGACGTGGCACACGGCACCCGCATGCGTGCTTTCAGCCTCCGCTCCCAGGGCCCGGAGAGGAGCCGCAAGCAGGCAAGGGCAGGAGGTGATGTCCCCCGAACAGTATCTCCGTTCATATTTATTTATTTTTGTTGTTGTTGTTGTTTTTAAATCCTCACCCGAGGATATTTTTCCATTGATTTTTAGGGAGAGTGGAAGAGAGAGGGAAAAACAGAAAGAAACATCGATGTGAGAGAAACGCATTGATGGGTTGCCTCCTGCATGAGCCCTGACCAGGACCCAGGCCCAGGAGGAGCCTGCAACCAAGGTACGTGCCCTTGACAGGAATCGAACCCAGGACCCTTCCGTCCGCAGGCTGACACTCCATCCACTGAGCCAAACCGGCTGGGGCTCTCCATTCATATTTTGATGGACCAGTTCTGATTGCACATAGCCAGGGGGGACACTGAGACCTGGAGAAGCAGTGACGTGGCCACAGTCACACCGTGGGGGAGCCAGAACTTACCTGGAATTACTAGTATTATGACTCAGTCCTCAGTGACTTACTGAGTGCGAACGCCCAGGCAGGCGTGGCTCTTGAGCTGGAGAAATATCTGGGAATAATCAAAGCCCTGGCCTCGCGGTGATGAGATTCCAGGCAGGGAGACAGACCGTGAACACGTTGATATATACATCATGTAACATCTGTAAGACCTGTCCGACTCGGGGCTACGCGCCCTTCCCCATCGCACAGCCGCGAGCATCTGGCCCGGACGATTCCCTCGATCCTCTTTACTTCCAGGGGCCCGACATGCAGGCTGAATAGCACGCTGCCTACCCACACGCCCTCCATAAACCCGAACTGCTCCTTTGGGGGCTTGTGCCATCCCCACAAAGGCGGTCACGGCATCAAAGAAGAACTCTGTTCTCTGCCCGGTGCCTGCGGAGCAGCTGTCCGCAGCAGGCCTGGAATTCTCCCCCAAACAAGTAGGCCCCTGGGGTTCTCCCGTCCTTCCTGGAGGTACCCTCTGAAGTTCCTGGCGAGGAAGTTCTGGTTCAGATAAAGGTTACCCAAATAGCTCCAGCCGCCCAAAATGTGGTGGGAGATTTACAGGAAGCAGGGAGGGGCGGCACTTCCAGGAGCTGTAAATCTCTCCCGCCCGGGGCCAGGGAAGAGAGAGCAGGCCCCCACTAAATCAATTTCATTGGCGTGCTCCGGGGTTTCTGCACTTGGAGGCTGGGCCCGGAGTGGGAAGGAAATAGTTGTCAAACATCAGGAATGATGAGGACAGACACTGGAATCGGAGGCTGTGATTTCCTGTGAACCACAGCGCTGGCTCGGTCTTGATCTTTTCTTAGGGGTCTTGCAAAATTGCCTGGGTCCCAGGAAGGAAGTAGCCAAAACTCAGTGGCCCTGGGTGCCAGACGGCATCGGTCTTCTCCAGGGTCTTCCGATTCTTTCCACAAGATCCCCTCTTCCTGGGCTCCCTTCTCCCAGCTCCTTGTATAGTTGCCTCCTACTCAAAAGTCACCTTTTAGCTCAGATGCCCCTTTCCAGAGAAGTTTCCCTGGGTATTCCATCTAACGCTGGCCCTTAGACCCCCCTACTCTCTCAAAATCTCTGGTGTCATGGTTAGGTGGACAATCCTATCTGAAAGAAACTTGTTTGTTTAATCACCGTGACCGCCAGTGTAGCCTCACTCAGTCAACTTCATGCCGATCGACTGTCTGCTGCTGCATCCCTGGGACCTAGCACAGGACTTAGCATGTAGTAGGTGCTCAATAAAGATTCTCTGGATGAAAGAATCAATGAGTAAATAATTTACCAAAGGCATCCACTCTAATCTTTATCTTTCCTTCTCAGTAGCAAAGACGGGTGGTGGGGAAGGGGAAGAACTTATTGGCTCTAAACACTAGGAATGTTGACCACAGGGAGAACCTTTCCACCCAAAACATTCCTGGGAGAGATGCGTATGAGTTCATCTCATCTACAGAGATCCCATGAAAGCAGACTTCTGCTCCTCACATGGGGGTCTTGAAGCCCTGACCCTGGGTTCTTGGATAAGCACCCCTGGAAAGGAGGTACCCCCAGCCCTTACCCCCTTTCTTGTACTGCTGTTTCCCCAAATGAGATCTTTCCAGCTCCCAAGGCCACTGGAAGCTGCACTTGGTCCCATCTTCACTCCCACACATCTGCTCTGACTCTGTCCCCATGCCAGGGTCCTCCTGCCCTTCTGCCCCTCCCTGGTATAGAACGTGCAAAGACCTCTTCCTTTCACCTAAGTGAGGGTGGTCTTCTCTTGAGTCGGGGATCCCACACCATGTTAGTCAGAAACTTGTCCAGGTCATCTGGCCCATGCTAGTCATTTTTCAGAGGTCCAAGTTGAGCCTCAGAGAAGAAAGGGGACTTTTTCAAGCTCACGTGGCCAATCAGAGACAGGGTAAGCCCAGGCCCAGGGGCCCTGATGCCAAGGACAAATCAGACATGGCCCTTTCTCTCTAAGAGCTCCCAGTCTAGTGAGAGAGCAAGACACATAAGTAGTTACAGGATGGAGTGGTAAGAGGTCTACAGAGCAAGTCAGCTAAGTTAGTTTCAGCTGCTATAACAACAAGCCCCCAACTGTCAGTGGCTTAACACAACGGAAGTTTGTTTCTTGCTTATGAAAGAGTCCAATGCACATGTCCTGGTTGGCAGGAGGCTGGGTGTGGGGACAGTTATTCTCAGGGGGTCTGGGGGACCTTCCTCAGAAGGGATGGAAGAGAGTTCAAGGACAGATTAGCTGAGCCAGCTCAGGGGCGGGTTGTGCTGCTATGTGCTGAGTTGTGCCCATGCAGGTAAAGCCAGCGATGCTTTTCCCTTTGGGTGAAAATACATGATATTCAAAGACAGTAGGGTTACCATCTTGGGAAATCTCCGCTTAGCTGGCTCGTCCCCTTTCCAGTCAGGTAACTCAGCGTGGTGAAGATGAAGTCTCTTCTAGGAAATGCCTCATCCTCCACTGGCTGTCTTTGCAGCCTGGTCAGATGGAGCCTAAAAGACAAGGGGGCTGAGGAGGGTGTGCTCAGCTCAGACCTGCAACATGTGCCCGAGGCGGGGAGGCGAGGAGACCCAGCGGGAGTGTCTGCCCAGAGGCAGTGCCTGCGTGGCCAAGGGCTTTGCAAGGTGAGGGGACACCCAGTAAGCTGACCAGCTGATTGTTCTGGATGGAGGACCCTCTGAGCATAGCCAGCCAAGGAGCCAGCGCTAGAGACTTGAAGGCCCTCTGGGCCGATCCTTTCAACATGGGAATCCTTGTCTGTAGCATTTTCCATGAGGGCTGCCCCGCCTCAGCTTGCATTAGCTCACTGGGCACACTGGGGGCTCAGGGAGAAAGATCTCCTTAGGCCCAAGTCAGATCTGGCTCTGGGACCTTCCAACCGCCAGGGACCTCATGCCTCCTCTGAGACCCACAGATCATCTTCGTCCCCATTTTACGCTCCAGGGAGCAGAAGGGAGAAGGGACTGCCCTGGTCACGGAGCAGATTCCAAGCTGGTCTGGCGTGGAAGCCAGCTCCCCGCAGCCCGGCTCCGGCCCTTCCCATGCGCTTTGTCAGATCTGTTTACAGAAGAGAAAAACCAAAGGAGCTGTGTTCCTTCCAGCTCGGTTCGCATCGCGGAGGTTTTCCTGGGGAGACAGAAGGCACGTGGGAGGTGGGAAGGAGGGGCCGCTTCTCCAGGGACCGGAGGTGTCAGGGAAATGTGACGGGAGGAAATACATTTGCACAGAATGAAAACGGGGAAAGGGAGCAATTTTCAAACCTTCAAGCAATTAGGGAAAAAGGCATCTCGGGAAATGAAAAAAATGACCCTTTCAGGAATGTTCTTTCAGAGCGAACAAGAAGCCCACACATCTCTCCCATAAAGTAAATAGTCTGGTTACCTGATTTTCTGCATAATTGATGGCGATAGCAACATAATCACTCAGGCATTCATGAGCAGATCTTGAAAAGAAGTTTTAACACTTGCCCCCCGCACCCCCCCCACGCGCACACACACTCATAGACATGCACATGCACACACACACACACTCATAGACACGCACACGCACACACACACACACATAGACATGCACACACACACATAGACATGCACATGCACACACACACACACATGCACACAGCAGGAAAGTAAACCCCCCTTGGAAAGAATGTATTGCCATGCCCTACAAACAGGTCTGCCCAGGTAGCAGGTCCCTTGGAAAACGGCCACGCTACTCAGTGGCGTGCGGTCTGCCCCCTCCACCGCATGGGCAGAGCCCACCTGGGATGCTGCTCCCCAGAACTCAGGGAGGTGTGGAGGGGAGACCAGGCCGCTTGACTCCCTCTCTGCCACTTACTGGCTGTGACCTGGGGCCTCAGTGTCCTCCTCTCTGAAAAGGTGTCCCATTGGCTGCCCACTTGGTGAAATCGAGCCCCTGCAAGGTTTCGCCAGGGGCCAGGCGGGTGGTCCCCGCTTCCCCGAGGGGCCTCTTCTCGTTTTGTGCAGATCCCTGCCCTTCCCAGAGAGAGCACCGGGCCCTGGGGAGATGCAGAGCCTCCTGGAAGTAGACGCAGAGCCCCGGGAAGAGAGAGAGGCAATTAACTATCTCTGCAAGTGGGGGGCGGGGGGCTCACTGAGATGGCTGTGCTCAAGGGGACCTTGAACCAGTAAGTGTGGGGAAGGCAGGCGTTCCAGGCAGGAGGACTGGCCTGGGCAGAGGCTCAGAGGATGGGCACCGCAGGGCCCATGCAGACACTGCTGTGAAGCCTGGAGGCAGGTGCACAGAGCAGAAAGCGGGGGGAGGAGGGCTGCATTCATTTCTTGATCCGGGGGAGGAAGGCTGGGACCCACTCAGCACGGGTGTCCCGAGGGCACTGCCCATTGTGCTCCTGAAAGGGCAAGGGGTTTGGACTGGAGCCTTGGGGCTGGCAGAGGCTCAGCTCTCTGACCCCGTCATGGCCCCTCTGGTCTGAAGAGTCAGCCGGCTCTGCCGCCGCCCAGGGACGAGCTCCAGTGGCCCCAAATGAAGCAAACGGAACCCTCACGTCCTCCGAGCACTTGGAGAGTCTGTGGGAGCCAGTGGATTCGGCACAGATGGGGGAGCTGAACAGAACGGGCCCCACGGGGAGTTGGCTGCTGATCCTCACTGCGAGAAGGGAGGGGGAACCTAGAGGCCAGGTTTCCAGACCCACAGGCCAGGGCTCTTTCACTTGCATGTTGCTGCCTCCCAATCAGCACACTGCGAGGCGAGGCTCCCGGCAGGAGGCGTCCACTCCGGTGGGCGAGGCGGAGGGCGCCCCTGGAGCTGTGCAGGGCACAGCCTGCGTGGCCTTGGGTGGCAGCCTCGCTCCCCGCTCTCCAGGCACTTAGAGATTGGTCCTTCCTCCATTCCAACATCGTGCGGCCACAGCACCTGATGCCGTCTGCCGTGGGCAGGCGCTCGGAGCTCATCTATCCAGGGTCGATGGCCATAAGTGAAGCCCTCACCCTACCAGCCTTGTCCATGGTCGACACTGCTGCCGGTCACCCTAACTTTCCCTGCTGAGGCAGGGGGAGGCTCCCCAATCTCCTCCAAACAGGGCCCAGGGCAGCCAGCGCTAACGCATTCATTCCGGGCCAGGCCCTGTTCCGGCCACTGCTCAGAGCTGTCCTTGACCCAGATGCCAGATGCAATTTCTCACCCACCAGCTCAGGGCCCGCATGAGACGACCGAGGCCCAGAGAGGGCGATGCGCTGCCCACAGTCACACAGCCAGTGAGCAAACCTCATCTCCTGACTCCCGTCCAATTCTCTTTGTCATCCATTGCGATGCCCCCCAGCCCCCACGCCGCTAACACTGTGACTAAACTGAAGACGGCCAAGAACACTCGTCCTGGCAGAGGGAGTGCGTGTCTCGTTTCTTGTCGCCTGTTCCTCGGGAGGCCACACAAGCAGCCACCTCCTCGCTGCCAGCCCAGGTTCCCTCACCCTTCACCAGCAGGACTGTGTCGGCTTCACCAGGCCACGAGCAAGCCCATCCCACGCACGGAGCTGCTGAGGCTCTGAGCAGTGGGCCGGCTGTCCCCGCAGGTCGCGCAGCCAGTGGGGCCTGAGCTGGGCCCCAGACCACAGTCTGAGCATCTGTCCCCACGCCCCGTGCCTTTCCACGCACCCTCGGACTCGTCCCTGTGCATTTAACTGTTCAAGTCTTGCCTTCGAGATACCCTGCTTTCATTCGGCGCTGGCTCCTGCAACTGTGCGTTCTGAGAACAAGACGAAAATCAGCATTTCATCAAGATGTGAAGCTTGTGAAGCGAGATCTTGAAATCCCTAAAATTATTCTTCCAGGATCAAGCAGAACAAAGGACGCTGGAATTTTCTGGGGGGGAAAAAAACAACCTGAAATAAATACCCATGAAGGCTGGTGCACAGAGCATGGGGCCTGGCACACAGTAGGTGCGTGGAGGCGTGGCCTTGATTTTGATTGTCCGGTACGGCTTGTCAAGGACCTCAGCCAAGTGAATAGGACAGCAGGACTCTACCTGGGTAACCGGACTCACAGCACCTGGAAGAAGGTGACTCGAGGGAAGTCACTTCCCTGGACAGTGCATCTGGAAGGCCGCAGGACCCTCCTCTCCGAGGACACACGGGTCCCCTGGGACATGAGTGAGGAAAGGGAGGCGGACCATAGCCCCGTAGGATGCCTAAGGAGGAGGTGCCCGGGACCCTGAATAGCCACCCCATTGCCAGTCCCCTCCAGTGATAGCGACACAGGAGGGGATTACAGATGCTTATAATTTTCCATCCCAACCCTTATCAACTTTCTGGAAAGCAATCCTCAGACATTTCCCCACCCTGTTCTGCTCCTGCTTTGTACCAGGTCTTAGGCAAGAGCTAGAGGCACAGGGAGGAGGACAGCAGGGCCGCCCCAGGGGCTCTGGGGTCTCTGTGGCTCCCGTGTTTTATTCACACACCCCAGGAAGACACCGTCACAGCCCTGCATAGGGCAGAGCCCAGTCTTGTGTGGGAGACTTGCAATTGCCTCTCAAGCTCCAAGACCCGCTGGAGGCGCTGGACCCACCAGGCTACAGTCTGGAAGGGAAAATGCCTCCCAGCCAGGGCGTCCCACCCCCTGCAGGGCAGCCCTTCCCAGGCACTGAGCAGAGGGCAGACACAGAGGGGCGGCGGGCTGAAAACACAGAAAAGCCGAGGCTGCGAGCAGGATTTAGCCTGGACCAGGCTGACAGGTGCTGGCTGAAGCGAGGAGAACAGGCTTTAGGAAAAGACTGAAATCACCTTATCCAAACAGGATTTCAGGAGCTTTGCCGTGTGTTGTGAACGCAGCCTTCCTTCACTACTTCCTTCAGACTCTGAGGTCAGGCTCCTGCTGCGTTTAAATCAGCGTAGAGGCTGGCGTGCTGTTTGTTGGGTGAAACATGGAGAGGAGATGGCCACCCGGCCTTGGTGACATTGTGCTGTAGGCTCACGTGTAATGAAATGTCTCTATTCCTCCTGCAGCCCCATGCCAACTACTGGCCTCCTTGGGCAGGCGAGTGTCTGCCTCTGGCTCGGAGTCCTCATTAGCAATAGAAGCTCGATACATGTTTCTTGAAGGCGCCGGTGCTAGGGCTGAGGAGGGCAGAGCAGACAGACTCTGCTGACATCCTCACCCTGACCATGTTTTCTTCTTCTTTAAAAAAAAAAAAATTTTTTTTTATTGATTTCAGAGAGGAAGGGAGAGAGAGAGAGAGAGAGAGAGAGAGAGAGAGAGAGAAACATCAATGCTGAGAGAAAATCATTGATCGACTGCCTCCTGCATGCCCCACACTGGGGATCGAGCCGGCAACCCGGGCATGTGCCCTGACCAGGAATCGGACCGTGACCTCCTGGTTCACTGAGGTCAGGCCACTGAGCCACACCGGCCAGGCCATTTTTTCTTCTTGCTTTTGGGCAGGTTTCTAAAGCCTTAGCATGTGCTGGAGACCTCCGTCTAAAAGAAGACTGAGAAGGACAGAGGGGATGCCCGCGCGAGCCACTCAAACTCTCTCAACCCGTCCCACGCGGTGTGTTGGCGGAGCGGGGTCCGGGGGAGCTGGCCTCCCGCCAGGTGGAGCCCAGTGGAGTCAGAGGCGAGAGGAAAGGGCAGGACCGTCAGCTGGCGGTGAAGAAGGAAGGCGAGGAGGTGAGAGAGGCGGACACAGCTGAACACCAGAGGAGGGAGGCAGTCAGGAGAGCGGAGGGAGGTCCCGGGGCGGGGGGGGGCCGCAGACTCTCCTTCTAGCTCACTAATATACAGGATCTGCAACACAGGCTGGTGCTCAGCCACTCCTCTCCTCTGCTTCCTTCCTTCTAGTGCGGCAGCGGCCAGCCAGACCTCCACCGTCTGCAGTCCTCCGGTGGGCCTGCATGAGGAGGCCCCGGGTGGGGTGAGGGCCTTCTTTCCAGGTGACTCCCTCCTCTCACTCAGGGTCCCCACTCGCTGCCCCTCCCTCTGGCTCAGAGGCAGCCGGGCCCTGCTCCGAGGATGGCTGGAGGCCCACTTTCTGGAACAAAGCCGGATCCCCCCCCAGCACCCCCGGGCCCACCCCTCCCCAGGTCCTCGGGGAAGCGCAATTTGTGGGAAAGGAGCTGCCGGGTAATAGATTTCTCTGTCAACATGATGAGTGAAAAGAAAGGACGAGGTAATTACCAGTAATGCACTTCAATTATGGCTCTGCCTCCCCACCCCCCCACCCCCAGCGCCACGTCCCCGGTTAATTTTCGTTTAAAACAAAACAGTTGCCACAGACCCAAAGCTAAAAACAGAAATCCCTTTCAGCTCCCGGCAAATTAGCAGGCGCAGCTTATTATGGAAGCGGTGGGCGAGGACTTCTTCCAAAGCGACACAGGAAGCGGGCCTCCCGGCCCCCAGCACCCCCTGGCCCCCCACTCCATCCTCCAAGGCTCCCAGCAATTAACCTTGTCCCTCCAGGACCCCAGATCCCTTCCCCTGGCGGCCCCGCTTGGCCTCTTTCAAAGCCCGCGCTGAGGAACCCTGTCAAAACTCAGTCGCACCTTGAGGAGGCCCGAGGTCAGGGGACTTCCTTGCGACACAGGAAGGCGTGTTCTCTCCGAAAAGGGAAATGTTCTCAGCCCCTCAGATCTTGGGCGACTAAAAATAAACGAATGGGCCTTAAATTAACTTTTTCTTTCTTGTGCCCACCTCCCCTGTGCCCCACCCCTCCCACCCCCCACTTTCCACCCAGACTTTCCAACTTGAAGGAAAAGCATTTATTATCTGAGAGTGACACACAGGAAATTAGACTTATAAATTGTGCTTAAAATGTTATAGTTCCCAACTTTCTTTAATGCGAATCTTAATGCTAATAGGTTGTGAGATATGTGTTTTGACTTGAGAGATTTTTTTTTTTCTTTTCTAATTAATTCTCCGCTCCGCCACATGAAACGTTTGTGGTGGAGGAGTTCCAGGGGTTTGGGGGGCTGCTGGAGAGGAGGCCTCCTGCTGGGGTTCAAACGGCCACTTTCCTACAGGGGATTCCAGAAAAATGCTTCTTGCTTAGGGTTGGTCCAGTCCATCCCAGAGTCAAAGCCCTCGCTCTCTACCGGTAAAGTGCAAAATAGAGGATTCATGTTGCCATTCATGGTGACCCCAAGTTACCCCCACACCCTGGTCTTTCTCCCCCATTTTCTCTCAGGTACCTCCTGCTCAGTCCGGCCTCTCCACCCATACCAGGCTCAGCCTGCACCACGGTTCATTCACGCCCCTCTCCCACCAGGGATCCCACTGGACTCCCCCACTTCCATGTGGAGTCTTACACCGGTGGCCCTTGCCCCGCCCTCTTTGGCATTTGTACAGATCTGGTCTTCGGGACAGTTGCTATATGGGACAAACTCAAGTAGCAGCTGGGGAGCATCCTCCTCCAGGGCAGGGACTAGACCAGCATCTCTGGGCCCTGCAGCCTGGCCCAGCACTGCCATGGTAACGCAGTAGACGCCCAATCAGGGCAGTGCCTGAAGGGAGTCAAGGATCCCGGGTGTCACTAGGTCCACCTCAGTCACTGGAGGTGGGAGAACGGTGTGATGGGGAGGGGGTGGGTTTCATGACTTTCCAGACGAGCCAAAGACCTTCTTGGAGGTTTGGTTGGTGGACTGGGGACCCAACTGAGCCTCGACTGGTGATTTGGGGGGTGGGGGGCGGGGAATTGCATCCTCTTATCTACAAGAATGAAGATTAAATACATGGACTCTAACCACCCCTGGAAGAGATCAGCTAGCTGTTCCCCCAACCACTTCCCTCTTTCTCCCAGGCATGCAGTTAGCTGCCTCTTCCAGCCTTCCGTGCAGATGGCTGTGGTCAGGTGACCGAATCTGTCCAATAGAATGTGGGGAGCCACTATCTACCCCTCTACAACGGGCTCCTGAAACCTCTCACGCGACCCTCAGTGCTCTCTCCCTTCCCTGTCTTCTGGGTAGCTGTGGGGATCCCATGGAGCACTCCAGGCTCTAGCAGAGGGCAGTGTCCCTGGATCAGTGGTTTTCAACTGGAGATGATTTTGCCACCAAAGAGACACTGTTATAAGGAGGGGTGTGTGTCCAGGGATATTGGTACCCAGTGGGTGGAGGCCAGGGATGCTGCTAAATACCCTACAGGACACCCCCCTACAACAAAGAATTGTGGGGGACTAATGTGTCAGCATGCCAAGGTTGGGAAACCCTGCCCTGGACTGTAGGAGCCTGGGTCTCCGAATGGCTGTGTGGATCTCTGCCAGCCTCGCAAGGCGATAGAAGCAGGAAGTAACTCTTTCAGCCTCAAGCCACAGAGATTTCGTGGTTGTTTGTTAAGGGAGTCAGCCCAGTGCGGCGAATACCTCTCTCCCTGACGCTAAATACCCTGCACTGAAACAGGCGGTGTGCTTCTGCATTCTGGGGGAGCACACTAGACTCCCCCAGATCAGAATCAATGACAGCTTGTTGTGTGCTTCATAGCACAGTCTCGACCCTTTAAATACCTGCTGCTCCCCCATCCTCTCCTGGAAAAGGTTATGTCCACAGGTGCCACCTAAACTTACTGGGAGCTCTATGAGGGCGGGGACTGGATCTCAGCGAAGCTCGGATGAATTTAATAAGTTCTCTGACAGGATCTGCTCTGTACCACATTTTGCTGATAGATGGGGATAAAGGCCAGATAAGTTCTAGTCCTTGCGCTCAAGGAATTTTCAGTCTAGTGGGAGAAAGGAACTTAAAGAGATCCTGGACTACTAAATGGCAAATACTGTGATGGAGGTGTGCCTCAGGTGCAGCGAGTTCACTCTAATGGAGGTATTCACAGGTGCAGTGATTTCACTGTGAAGGGGTTTGCCTAGGTCAGTGGTTGGCAAACTCATTAGTCAACAGAGCCAAATATCAACAGTACGATTGACATTTCTTTTGAGAGCCAAATTTTTAAAATTTAAACTATATAGGTAGGTACACTGTTATTAACTTAATTAGGGTACTCCTAAGGCTTAGGAAGAGCCACACTCAAGGGGCCAAAGAGCCGCATGTGGCTTGCGAGCCGCAGTTTGCCGACCACTGGCCTAGGTGCAGTGATTTCACTGTCATGAGGGTGTCCTCAGGTGCAGTGAGTTCACTGTGATGGAGGTGTCCTCCAGTACAATTATTTTACAATCTACCAGGCGGCATTATGGCTTCCTCCTCCCAGAACACATCCTTGGAAGCCAGGGGTCCTTGGCCATACCTGATGGGAGTGGTCAGAGCGTGGAGGAGCAGCTAGACCTATTGATGACACGCACCACGCTCCTCCACCAAGCACAGGACCACAGCTCCTCTCTCCATCTCAGCCCCATACCCACCGAGCCCTCTGCTTCACATATCTGGGGGACTGTGAGGCGGTCTCCTGCCTCCTGTCATGCATGCAAGAAATACTCATGCCTCCCAGATGGCATCATGCCTCATTATCTTTAAACCCGACCTTGGCCTAGCCAACCTAGAACTGCTTCCCCTGGCACAGACCCTCCCCACGCAAGTCTCAGCTCCATTATCACCTTCTCCAGGAAATAAATTCTCTTTGTTTCCATCCAGGCAGGCTCTGTGCCATTCCTCTGTAAGTACTTGTATCCTGATTGGCGACCCGCCCAACCAGACTGGCAGACACCTAATCACTCATCCCGATGTGCCCGGTGCCTGAGCACTCATCGCAGGCTCAGTAAGATCTGCAGAAAGAATCAATAGATGGATGCATATCTAGCTACATGTTTACGCATCCAGTTTCTTACAACTAGGATGGCTTATCTCCATCTCTTCCCCTGGAAGGCTTATCTGGCCTCCAAGGCTATGTAAGCTAGAATTATCTAAGCTTCTACAAGAAATAGCTAGCAAGAATTTTGTGGCTTTAAGAACAAGAGGCTCCTTCCTTTCGCATATAGCCACGGGGTGTGGGCGGGGCGTTCAGGTGGCTAGTGGGTCTACCTGACCCTGTGGTCAGAAATCCAGGCTGACTGGTTGGACACTAAGATTTCTTCCATGTCTGTTATACTGTGGTCCTAGATGGCCAGCTCCACGCCTCAGGCCTGGGCTCACTGCCCACGCCAGCCCTGCCAGGGATCTGAGGATGGGCTCGCTGAGGGGGCAGGCCCAGGGATCACCTACACCCTTGCAAGCCCGTGAGAGCGAGAAAAGGGGTGAGCGCTAGAGGGCCAGGTGGGCAAACGGAGTTCAAGTCTCGGCTACATCATGTTGTAGCCCTAGCAACGGGTGTGTGTGTCTCTCTGACGCTCAGTCTTCTCACTTATAAATGAAAATCCCAACATCTGCCTCCTGCTGCTCTTGGGAAGATCAAGTCCATCCACAGATGTGGAAAGGCCTTTGGGAACCATTAAAGGACTGCATCACATTCTACCTTAAACATGTGTATTGATAGGACATTTGGTACTATGTGGTCGGACGTGTCCACGTGACCACATTTCCTCCGCATATTCTAGGAGCCTCCAGGGGAAAGGTGGGGAGAGATGGAGCAGGGCCGAAACCTCTCTCTAGATCCTCACTCAGGCAGCACACCCATGTCTGGTTCACACTCCTTCCTGGGCACATGGGGGTTGCTGGTAGCCAAGGCGCTGAGACCCGTTTGGCCAATCAAATGGCATCAGAATGGCACGCGTCACTTCTGGGCTGAGGCTCTTAAGGGCTGTTGTGTTGGGATGACCTTGGATGCCATGTGTAGAGATGGTGGCATGAGGGGACAGGGGAAGTCTGGCTCCCTGAGTCTGGAGTGCCCGTGTAGTTTATTGTCCACCTGGGGTACTTTTGGGAACCAAGGAGAGGAGCCAGGGATTACTGGCTGGATGGCAGGTGGAACCCGCATGACCCTAGGCCAGTGATGGCGAACCTTTTGAGCTCGGCGTGTCAGCATTTTGAAAAACCCTAACTTAACTCTGGTGCCGTGTCACATATAGAAATTTTTTGATATTTGCAACCATCGTAAAACAAAGACTTATATTTTTGATATTTATTTTATATATTTAAATGCCATTTAACAAAGAAAAATCAACCAAAAAATGAGTTTGCATGTCACCTCTGACACGAGTGTCATAGGTTCGCCATCACTGCCTGAGACAGTTGGTGAATAAATGGGAATTACTACATCCCCATCACCAAATCCAATTTCCACAAACACCCTGGGAGACAGGCATGGCCTCCCCCAGGTGGCACAAAAGCAACCTAAGATTTGGGCAACGCACTTGCCGAAGAGCACACAACCAGCTTGAACCCAGGCTTGGCCTGCTTCCCACATTCATGCTTCGCCCCTACTCCAAGCTGTTGCCTTCCTCACAGCTGAGCTAGATTTCCCTGCTCCCCAAAGACCCCGAGAAGAGGCTGTGGTTTGAAAGTGACACGTCTGCTCCCCACCTCACCTCCCTCCCGTCATTAACCCCCAAGCACAGGCTCCCGTGGCTGCTCCCTCCACCTGCAGGGCTCAGAAGGGAAGTGCCCATATTTCATTTAAAAAAAAAAAAAAAGATCAAACGCCCTCCTCCGGTGACTTTAACTTATTTATGGGTTTGATTTCTTTTTTTCCCTGGGATCATTTCCTCTCATTCCTGCCAGGAGTTCTCGCCTGCAGTCCTCCCAAGTTATTAATAAAAGGAGTCAAACGGTAGCGAGGGCCGCGGAGCGCTCTGGGCTCCTGCGGATGTGTTTAGTTTGTGCTGGAAGCAGATGTTTTCACCCAGATCACAGGCTCCTGCCAGGCCCTTCACATCTGTCCTGTCTCCAGATGAGGACAAAAGGAATTCGGAGGACCAAGTCTACTTCCCAGCCGAACAAGAGAAAACGGAGAGTGAAGGTTGCCATTCCAGTCACGGAGGCTGGGCCCAGGGCCTGCCCAGCTCAGTGCGAGGGGCTAAGGACCCCAGGTGAGCAAACCAGTCACAGGATCACCTGATGTCCCGTCCGACGGGCTCTCTGGGTTGAGATGTTTCTGCAGCTTCCAGTGTGGGGATTGCCCGTGATGGACACAGTGCCGCTGCCCAAAACCCTCCTTTACAGCAGCGCCGAAGACAGACTCAATATCTTGGCCATTTGGGGGAATTCTGAGTTAAAACACACACACAACTCAATGGAGAAGTTTCAGACAAAGGTCTAAGCCACACTCACCGCACAGCTAAGATGCCTGTCCCCTGAGGGAAAACTAGGGGAGCAGCAGGGTCATGTCCATCCCCATCCCCCGCCCCCCTCCCGCTAACGCAGCAGATTCACTTTTCTCACAGTGTCAGTGTAGACTGCTCTCCCCTTATAGAACCGACTTGGGACATTCTCTCCTGGTCGAAGCGATTCACTCACTAACATCTTCCATCTGCTTGTTCCGGGCAGGAAGGGACCTGGGACTGGCCCCGGCTGGGCTGAAAGGACCCATTTCCTGAGTCAGGCAAAGCACAGTGACCATGACCTGCAAGGACAACCGGAGAGTGAGGAAGATCAGAGCTGGCCACGTCCAGTGCTGAAAGCTGTTGACCAAAAGCCACAAGGGCTTGTTTCTCGTGCCAGCTTTGCCTCCCGCCTGGCAATTCCTGGTGTAGGTCACCCACCCTGGCCGACCCGCGGCATCTGCACGTGGAAACGATGCTCACAGGGGAGCGAGTGTCTGCCTGGCTTATCCAGACAGGTGCTGTGAGAACCCGCTAACGTCACGGAACAGGAGTGGCCGTGGGGCCGGGAGGCCTCCCCAGACTCTAAGTTAATGTTATCATGTTTTCCATGTTCCATGAGGTTCTGGGAGCTCTTTGTGTCAGGGGGCACCTCGGGGTGAATCCCCGGCACTCCTGCCTTTACGGGTGGGCATGAGGCCGAGGGCGCACACAGAGTTTTGTTGGAAGGGAGTTTGCCCCCCACCAGGGTTGGAGGGTACAAACCCTGCACCCCCTGTAGATTACAGACTTGTCTCCATGGAGGGCCCAGGCCAGGGCCACCTTCCCTGGGGGCTTGGCTCATGGCAATCCCACGGGAGAGGCTGCGCTCCCCAGGGCTCGCTCCTCTCTGGGGCTGACGGCTGCCAGCCATTCCCCAGGAGCTGGCTCATTTGCATGTGGCCCGTGGGTGTCTGTGACGGGTGCCCGGACAATGAGGCGGTTATGCTCCCTCCGCCGCCCCCTGGGACCCAGCCCGGGGCCTGCTCTCTCACTGTGGGCTCCATTCATCCCAAAGGACGCGCAGCCCGCAGGAGCCCACCCGCCTTGGGGAAGGCACAGGGCCCATCCTCACCCTGGGGGCGGCCGAGGGCCAGTGCCACACGTCACCATTGTCACCACTGAACATTGCTCGGATTCCTGGGGGAGCGGAAGGCAGCTGGGCGAGCTTCCAGGGCAGGCCAGCCTGGAGCCCTCGGAAGGCATGGGCCCCTCCCCTCGGGCCTGTGCCAGGCACACAGCCCCCCTTCCTGGCTCTCACCACCCAAGGCTGGCCTGTCACCCTGGGGGACAACAGCGCCCTTTCTGCCAGGCTTCCCTGTCTTCAGCGACAGCTTGTGCAGTCAGGTGACCGCGGTGGGAGTCCAGACCTGCTGCGGACCCACTGTGTGACGGTGGCCAATCTTTCCCCATTGATAACATGCGGATGTTAACTTCCGCCCCTGGAGATGGCTGTGAAAGTTTAATCCAATGGAGAATGCAACGTGTCCCCGTGGCTGTGCTGAGTCAGTGACAAGAGCGACTGTGGCACTGAGTTGACAGCGTGACCTTGGGAAAGGCGTTCGACCTCTCTGGCTGCCGTCCCCCCTGGAAGGGTGGGGGTGACCATTCCTGCTGCCCAGCCCATATGGGTGCCGTGGATACGACTGAAGGGACTGGTGTGGGGACGCTTTCCACATTGGGTGTCCTGCTTGGCTTTGTGTTATGCCCTCGGGGATACCAATCAGTTTCTGACATGATTTCAAAGCCCTGGGCACCCACTACCCTTGGGTGGGGGTGGGGTGGGGACAGGGTGTGCCTGAGGCCAAGGGCCACGCCAAACAGGCGAGGTCTGAACCTCTGGGATTCTGATGGTCCCTCGGTGGGTCTCCCCCTCAGTGTGTAATTTCCCAGTTCACTGAACCCACGCAGCCCTTCGTGCATGTGTTTCTGATTCTGACATGGAGCACTGACATCACTGGAACAGTATGCGGGGTTACTGTCACGCCCACCGCGCGCGAGGGCAGAGGTTTGGGTGCCAGAAAAATTGGATAATGTGGGGCAGACTGAGTTTGCTCTCCAACTTTCTTTCTTTTTTTAAAAAAAATATATTTTTATTGATTTCAGAGAGGAAGGGGGAGAGAGAGAGAGAGAGGGAGAGAGATCGAAATATCAATGATGAGAGAGAATCATGGATCGGCTGCCTCCTGCACGCCCCACATTGGGATTGAGCCTGCAACCCTGGGCATGTGCCCTGACTGGGAATCAAACCGTGACCTACTGGTTCATAGGTCGATGCTCAGCCGCTGAGCCACGCCAACTTTCAGATCCTCTCAGGACCCTTCTGAGCTCACATGAGGCTGTGGTCCCTGCTCGCGTGCACAGGAAGGGGCAGGCTGTGGTCCCGGCCCCTCACCTGCACTGCCTCCTCAGCCACAATGTGGTCAGGACTTCACAGCTGGTGCCGGGGACCTGCCTGTCTGCAGAGCCCTCCCAAGACCTGTGGGCACTGCCTCACACACCCCTCCTGTCAGTCCCAGACAGCCCTGGGAGCAGCGAGGGCCCTGGGGGGTGGGGGTGAGGGGGCTGCTGGGTTAGGAGGCAAAGCAACCTGGCTTGCCCCTTCTAGGATCTGAATATATCCCTCACTTTGTGTTTCCAGCTCTGTGGTTTCCTAATTTATTTGGCTTGAAATTTGTGTCAATTTTTTCCCCAGGTGTAATTGGGCACTGACTTCTCTCCGTCAGAGTGTCTTGATCTGAAGGGCTGCTGCAGGGATTAACACCAAGCGCTGAGCACGGGCCAGGTGATCCGTCGGTGGCGCGGCCATGAGCATTTATCTAGGCCTTTGCCTCGGCACCCACGGCGCCCTGCACGGGGCCAGACGCCAGAGCTGCGCTGGTGTGTGCCTTTGTCCGGTCTCTGCTGAGCACCAGTTCTAGGCTCTGCCAGGACCCCATGGAGAAGAGCCAGCCGCCTGTCCCTGAGGGAGCCCCAGGCCGGTAGGAGGAAGAGTGTGACCAGCGCTCACACCTCTGACCTTGAGACCAAACAGAGCTGGAGCCAGAAACTGAGGGGAGGCGCTGGGCCCAGGTGGGAAGGAGGCAGGCAGACCACACCCATCAGAGAGAGCATCTCAAGGCGGAGGGAAATTCTCCAGGTGGAGGGAGAGGAAGGGCAGCAGATGCAACAAAACACCTGTCTTTGTGTCTGACTGTCCAGATGGCTGCATTTTCCCAGGCGGGGGTGATTGCACACCTGTGTGTGTTGGGCTACTGTTAGCCATGGGGGGTGGGGGGGTGGGGGGGGTCTCATGTCCTACATCTCCAGCCAGACCCTGACAATGAGGGGCAGAGGGCTACCCAGAGGTTTTGGAGTCAGATAAGCTGGAACCTTGGACTCCCTCCAGCATGTACCCTCTGCCTGGCCTGGGGCAATCAAGGAAGACTTCCTGTAGGAAGTGCTATAGCCGCTGAGACTGGGGAGTGGGTAGGACTTCTCAGCAGGGAAGGAGGAGAAGCAGTGGGGCTTGATAAGGAAATCTGTTTCATCGAGTGGAGAGAACGATGGCTCTGTCTTCCACTTGTGAGCGTTTGGCGAGTGAACGTGAAAGCCGTAGGAGGAAGGTTGTGCTGGGTCTTCCTCTGTCCCAAGGGCGTCACCTGCAGAATCGGGCCAGAGGAGCTCAGAGGCAAAGGGGTCCGTGGTGGCTGCGCAGTCAGAGAGGGCTTCCTGGGGGAAGCAAGGCCGAGCAGGGGAGCAAAGACTGCTGGGCTCGGAGGAGCAGTGGGAGCAGAGCCCACGCCTCCGGGGCCCTGGGGAGACGGGAGCCCAGGAAGGGCGGCCTAGGGCGCAGGTCCTGGGTCTGCGTGTCCCCCGGGAGCCAAGGTCAGCCGCTTCCCATCCCTCGCTTTGCGTTTCCAGCTCTGTGGTTTCCTAATTTATTTGGCTTGAAATTTGTGTCAAACTTTCTTTCTAAGTGTAATTGAAACCAAACCTCTAAATGCATGTTCATTCCTGAGGGAAATTAAAGGTGATTTCAAGCAGGAAGATCACAGGTCTCAGAACAGGGCCTGGGGTGCTTGCTGGGGGGGGAGGGGGGAGGCTCAGCTGCCGGAGCCCCTTTGGCTAGATCAGCTGCAGCTGACTGCCCTCTCGGGGGGCCGGGCCTGCCTAGGGGAGCTGGGGTGATGCCGGCCCTCGTAGGGGCTCCGCTGGGGTACCGGGGGGTGGGAGGGTAGGTCTGCCAGGAAGACCCTGCATGTGGCTCCTCACCCAGGAGAGAGCTCAGGTGGAGTTGGGGAGAGGAGAAATCTCAAACCCACCTCCTCCCAAAGCCTCTGGCTGCTCTGGGAGGGCAGAGGGCCCGGAAACTCAGGGAACAGTGTCCCTGTTGACCTCACTCCGGAGCTGTGTGACGTCGGACAAGTCCCTCAGCCTCTCTGACCCTCTGCGCCTCCGTCCCCTCCTCTGTACCCAAGGAAAGGAAATAAAACCTGAGAGCTGAGGTGAGGAAGGAATGAAATGACATGGTGCCCACAAAGCCCTCAGGGTCTGGAGCGGTTGGGGAACCGACAGGTGCTGACGGGGTCTAGGCTGGCATCCCAGCAGTCGAGGAAAACGGCCTCTGGTCTAAGACGGGGACTCAACCCGGCACACACTTCCCGGAAGGGCCGAGGGACCGAGGGCGAGCACCGCAGGCGCCTTTTCCTCACTTTCCCGTCCGTCAAAAAGTAGTTGAAAAGGCTGCAGCCTCTTCAGACGTTGCATGGCCTCGTGCTGAGCACCTTCCGTGTGTCTGAGGAAGTTGTTTTCATTGCTCCCATTTTACAGATGAGAAAACAGAGTCAGAAGGGCCGTGTGATCTGCCCCAGGGCAGAGCCTGGGGAAACTCTGGGCCCGTTCCCCACCCGCTCAGAGCCCCTCCTCCTGGACGGCCCCACTCAGGAGCGGGTGCGCTGTCCTCCCACTCGCACGGCTCCGCGGGTGGCAGAGAAAGGGATGCTGCGGCCCAAACTCCCCACAAAAGAGGGGCTTCTGACACTCCACCTCCACCTGCTCCTCACACCTCACCCTCCTGCTCTCACCTTGGGCACCCCCTGCTCTACTCATTCTCCACCCTCCCTTCCCCCCTCAGGTTGGCAACGACACACCTTCCAGCAGGCTCCTCTCTGGGGGCTTGAGGGCCTCTGTCCCCCGACACAGGGCAGGTACCAGGTGCCGGTCCCCAGCCCTCGGGACGGAAGGGCCAACTACCGTCTAGGCATTTGTCCTGTCTGTAAGGCCGAGTCTGGAAGCTCCAGCAAAGAAGATTCCAGATTGTCGCCAAGGAGGCCTTGCAGGGCTCGGAGGACCTGGAGAGGAGATTGGCTTCCTCGGGAAGAGTGAGCTCTCTGCTCCTGGAGGTATGCAAGCAGAACCCGATGATGCTCTGCCAGGAATGCTACAGGGGGTTTGGGGCTCACTGCGAGGTCACGGCGCTGCCCCCCGCCCCCCAGGACACCTTCCCACCTGGCACAGCGTCAGACTTGCTGTGGCCGGAAGCCCACGTGGGACTTTTCTATTGGCCCTGCCGGGCCGCTCTCCCCCTGAGACCGAGGTCCGCTCTCTGTCCGGGGGGACACTGGGGCTGCTGCTGTCACCCACCTGTCCCCTCCATCTTGGTGCTTCTGCAAGGACAAGCGTCCCCTGCCCAGGCAGGTCACACCAGGTGCAGGGAAGCCTCCGGGAGGGAGCAGCAGGGTGTTCAACAGGCGGGAACGGGGCAGTGAGCGAGGAAGCACCCCAGGCGCAGACAGCTGGAGGGAGGCCGGCAGGCACCCGCGGGGCGTTCGGAGCTCAGGGAACGGTCCAGTTTGCGGGAACAGTGAGGCGGGAGCTCAGCCCCTCGGGCTGTAAAGACCGGGAGGCCAGGAGACGGAGTTTGCAGGCGACAGGAGAGCCGCTGTGCACGCGCGGGAGGCTGGCCGTGGGCAGGTGCTGACGACATGATGATAGCGACGCCTGTGATCATCTGGACAGACCCGCTGGCGGGTCCACGCTGCGGCCCCTTTTCTGCATGCAGCGTGGTGGCGGCCTGAGCTCGGCCACCTGCCCAGGCTGGGGCCGGCCACTGCCCCGCCCCGGGCCTCTGACACAGCTGTCCCCCCCTGGGCGCTGGCTTCCAGATGGTGGCAGGCTGGGGAGAGAGCTCTGCGTGCCTTGTAAACGACACATCCGGGCACAAACCCACGCTCTATGCCCACCTCTACTGCACATTTTCAATGTCTTTCTTTATTGATTGAGCACTTACGTTTGCTACCTGAGCGCCAAGCACTAGCTGGGCTCTTTGCGTACTTATCAGATTTTAACCTTAAAACAGTCCAGTTAGACAGTTATCCTCATTCTACAGGCAACGGTTTTGATGGCGGGAGCATTCTGATTCAGTACGTGCCGCTGTGTGCAAGCTCCCCTGGCCTGGCTGGGGAGGCAGCCTTATTCCGGGAAAGCCCCGGCTTTTCAAACGTGGTTCTTATCTCGGTCCTTCGTGTCCTACCTGGGTGGAGAAGAGCTCAGCCTTCTGAGGCCGAGTGTTCCCGTTTGCGCAGTGAGAATGACTGTGCCTCCTGCAGGGCTTCCCCGGGCAGCAGGGGATCGGTGTGGGTGCCTGCAGAGTAGGCGCAGTATCTGGCAGGCAGTAGGTGCTCACTAAATGCACCCGGGGTGACGAAGGGCACTGCAGCAACCTCAGCTCACGGCTCTGCTGCAGGAACTTTCAACCCCCTCCTGCTTCCTTCCTACAATCTGCTGGGGGGCGCGCTGGCTGACCCTGGGCCCAGGGCAGAAGGCCTCACTTCCATGTGGTTACAATCGGCTCTTTGAGGGGCCATCCCCCGGGGGGACAGAGCCGGCTTCCCCGTCTCCACATCAAGTGGTCCGATTAGAGCCGGCCACCAGGGTGAGCATCCGGGGGCAGAGGCCGGGCAGTGATGGATAACCCCGTCCCGGGACGCACACACAGGGCTATTTTGGGGCCTCCTGCTTGGGAGGCGGCCTCCTCGGGGCATGGGGGCCGCTGACCCGGAAACAAATGAAAGGCACATCTGTGGGGAGGCCGTTTCCAGCAGCGGCTCCGAGCAGCCGCCTGCATTCCTGGAACAAGGGGGCTGTGTGTGTGGTGAGCCAGGCCCACACTGGCCAGGCCAGGGGACGGGGGGCGGGGGAGGGGGCAGCCTCTGGCCAGGAAGGAGCAGCTGTGGGGGATATGGGGCCCGAGGAGAGGGAAGGGCCATTTCTGGGCCAAGCTAGTCTCACTCAAAGAGGAAGCTGTTTTTCAGGATCTTGAGTGACTAAGGACCCGAGACATCAGGATATTGGATGTTGAGAATTTCCCAACGGTGAGATCACCAGATCAGCTCTCTCCACTTGAAAGAAGCTGAGGAGGGCTCTCTCCTCCGGCTCCCTGCGAACAACTGAACCCCTTCTGACGATCGCCCACGGGCCATCCTGGCTCACATACTACAGGGGCCAGCAGGTCGTTGCCCTCCAAACTGAGCTCGAGGGCCCCTGCACGCTTGCTTATTGGTAATAGGACCGCATTTTGTCTCTGGGCCTCCATCCAGTGGATTCAGTGTGCCTCTGAGGTACCCTAGGGTAATGTCTGTGCTCACTAAGTATTCTATGAACGGATGGATGATGGATGTTGGATGGATGGATGGAAGATGGATAGAGGATGGATGGATGGATGGATGGATGGATGGATGAATGGATCGATGGATGGATGGTGGTGGATGGAAGATAGATGGATGGATGGATGGATGGATGGATGGATGGATGGATGGATGGATCAATGGTGGATGGTGGATGGATGGATGGATGGTGGATGGATGGTGGATGGATGGAGGATGGATGGATGGTGGATGGATGGAAGATGGATGGAGGATGGATGGAGGATGGATGGATGGTGGATGGATGGAGGATGGAAGGATGGATGGTGGATGGAAGATGGAAGATGGATGGTGGATGGATGGTGGGTGAATGGAGAGTGGATGGATAGATGGATAGTGGATGGATGGATGGATGGATGGTGGATGGATGGAGGATGGAAGGATGGATGGTGGATGGAAGATGGATGATGGATGGATGGTGGGTTGATGACAAAGATTGGAGTGAATGAATAGTCTGTGCTAGACACAGAGAATAAAAAGAAGATAAAAAGATGCTGAAGGCACTGTGCTTTCAAGACTTAGCATCATCTGCATATGAACAAAATTTCACATGAGCTTCCTTACAGCTAAATCACCCCTGGTCATTCTTCAAGGCCCAGCACAAATACTGCCTCTGTGGAACTAACCTACCTACCTCCGTTTTCCCTTCCTGGAAAAAGAAAATGACAGACAGAGAAAGAGGAGAAATAAATTCTGGGTCTTGAGTCTGACGACTGCAATTGGGAGAAATGGGGCAGCCAAGCAAGAATTTCTCTAAAAAGGAATAGGAAAAATCCTGTGTGATTTTGCTGTCTGCCTACAAAATTTGAACACCTAGCAGAGAATGAAAGTATCCACTGATTGATTATGTTCATGATCCATTTGCTGAACAAATACATTCTGGGCCCAGCTCTGTGTGAGGAGCTGGGGGATTGGCGTCCATCCTCGAGGTCCTGCCCCCAGGGGCTCACAGCCTGGTGGGGGAGGCAAATAGCCCCCGCTGGGCAGTACCGGGACGGCAACACTGCAGCCGTGAAGGATGGAGCTCTGAAGCCAGACTGTCTGGATTCAAACCCTGGCTTCACCCTGCCCCGCTGTGTGACCTTGGGAATGTTCTTCGCCTCTCTGAGCCTCAGCTTCACCATCTGTGAAATGGGGATGATGGTAGATTACTGAGAGTTCTTACTTATCAAAGCACTTGCAACAGTGTCAGGCACACAGGAAGTTCTAGGCAGGGGTCTGTTACATGAAGTCGCACAGTCCTGCAGGGATGTGAAGGGGATTTCCTGGTGAGGCCACCCTGAGCCGAGACACGGTGAGCAGCTTCAGGGACCGAGGTCTTGTTTAGATGTGTGTGTTGGGGGGTGGGGGGGCATCTCGGGTGGGTAGGTTGGGCCTCATTTGCTCAGCAGTTTCTTCTTTTTTTAATATATATATATATTTTTTATTGATTTTTTACAGAGAGGAAGGGAGAGAGATAGAGAGCCAGGAATATCGATGAGAGAGAAACATCGATCAGCCGCTTCCTGCACATCCCCCACTGGGGATGTGCCCGCAACTCAGGTACATGCCCTTGACCGGAATCAAACCTGGGACCCCTCAGTCTGCAGGCCGACGCTCCATCCGCTGAGCCAAACCGGTTTCGGCTTGGCAGCTTCTTAAATTTACAGGCACTCCTATGTTCTGGGCACCATGCTAGGACCACAGCGTTCCTG
The DNA here is from genome assembly GCF_963259705.1 of Myotis daubentonii. Lineage (NCBI taxonomy): Eukaryota > Metazoa > Chordata > Mammalia > Chiroptera > Vespertilionidae > Myotis > Myotis daubentonii. The sequence continues at coordinate 75,599,125 of NC_081851.1, forward strand.
ATCTTCAACCAGCACCGGAGCAGAGGGGCAGAGGAAGCCTCACAGTGAGGAAGCTGACTCAGCAAGGCTAAGCCACTTGCCCCAGGACACACAGCAGGCCCAGGGCAGAGCCGGCTGCAAGCGCAGGCAGCCTGGCTTTTGGCTTTGCTGCTTGTGACCAGAAACGGGTCCCTTCGCATTCCTGTGCCTGGGCTTGCTCCATGGGGACAACAGGGACCAGGCTGCAGGTGAGATGGAGGAGCTCATGCCTATGAGCGCTTGGAAAAGCGCCAGGCCCACGGTGAGGTCCGACACCGACTAAATGCCACCTCAAACTCCAGACACCGCCCTGTCCCACGGCCTCGGAGTGTGAGGTCTCGGCAGCACCCTCCCCAGGAAGGCTCCTGCCTGGGCACCGCTGTGCCCTTCACTGTGGTGAGGGTGGGGGGCGCGAGGGGCACGGCTCCTGTGCTCTGAGGGTGGCATGCGGTTTGAGTTTGAACGTTTACTTCCTGAAGCCTAACGAGCCTGTGAAAGGGATGAAGCAAAAGACAGAAAGGTGAGGCCAACGCCTTTCGTCGGAAGGAGTCACATCGAACCTAATGTCCCCAAATCCGTCCCCCCAGCTCCTGCAATCTCTCCAAGAAGGGCTGCCTCCTGGGGGAGTGGGGGGTGGAAATTCCAGCCCAAGTCCCCAGACACCCAGGCCTCCAGCCCTGCCCTGTGGGCTCCCTCTGCTCCAGCTGAAGGGACCTGGGCTAGGAGCCGGGCGCCCTGGGTCCAGCCCCGGACCAGCCCCTTCTCTCCCCCGTGCCCTCGGGACCAAGGCCCCGCGCTGCCTCTCTGCTGAGCCCTCTCTGGTCGGAGCGCCCCCAGAGACACCAACTAAAAAATGCCAGTCCCTGATCACCGTGCCCAGTACTTATCTTGGCATGAAAGACCGCAAACACGTTGGAATTCGGAGACGTCATCAGGAGCAGTTGTGTATTGTGTTACGTGCATGTGTTGTGTGTGCCATGTGTCACGCCTGTTGACTCTATGTATGTTGAGCGTGTTGCATCTGTGGTGTCTCCTCGAGCTGGAGAAGAAACCATGGCTGACTCTTACACACATCATCGTGACCCAATGGCCACCCTACGTGAGTCCTACCTGCTGGGGACGGGGGCTGGGAGGGGACTAGACCTCGGAAGGAACTTACTTATCTAGTCCCCCCTCCCCCCAGCGCCCTCACCGCCCTTTATCATGTGTGTACTCAGTGCTTCACCAGCTGTGCCCACCCGCAGGCAGGGACCCGCTGCTGCTCACACACGTGTCTCCAGCGTCCACATCCAGGTGCGTATCTGAATAGGGGGCTGGAACCCTGTGACACCCCTCCCCTCCCCTGCAGGCCCGGGGAGGTCCAGGGATGCTGAGAGTGGCGTTCGAGCTGAACCATCGTGGACTAGGAGTGAGCAAACTCGGGTCTGGTCCCACTTCTATTTTTTAAAACACATTTTTATTAATTTCAGAGAGGAGGGGAGAGAGTGAGAGAGAGAGAGAAACATCAATGATGAGAATCATTGGTCAGCTGCCTCCTGCACACCCCACCCTGGGGATGGAGTCCGCAACCGGGGCATGTGCCCTGACCAGGAATCGAACCATGACCTCCCGGGTCATAGGTTGATGCTCGACCACTGAACCACGCCGGCCGGGCTGGCCCCGCTTCTTACCGGCCTGTGCCTGCGACTTCGTCTCTCCAAGCCTTGGCTTGCTCATCGGAAGCCAGGAGGTCGATGGCTGCTGGGTGCACCGGCCTGTTAGGGTGCTCGCACAGACGCTGGAGTGAAAGCACTCTGAAAAGGAGGGGTCCTCTCCCAGTGCGAGGCGTCCCCACGAAGGGTGGTGTTGGTGAGCACTCATTCTGGTGGCACTGGGGGTAGTGCTGATGCAGCCTTAGGAAGTGTCTCTCTGACTTCGGGAGTAACTTAGAGCACAAGGGTGGAGCCTGGGGGAGACCCCTCTGATAGGCTGCTCTCCCAAGGAACAGACAACCCCACTCCACCCTTGGAGGAGTGAGCTCCCCGTCCCTGGCAGTACCCAAGCAGCTTCCCAAAGCCCATGTCTGACGATGGAGAAGGGATTCCTGTCTCAGGGGAGGAGGGTGGGCTGAAGGGAGTATGAACCAGAGGTTTCTCAGAAGGCTCATGGCGGGCGGTTTGGGGGCACAAACTCTTATCTTGTGTTGCTCGATTCCTGCTCTCCATGTCCTTAGCAGGCTAGGCTGCCCTGAAATCCAATTCTGATTTCTGTGGGCTCCCTGCGCCCTCTACCCTCCCCCCCCCCCCCCCGCCATATCCCACTCCCCTCCTCGCGGGTTGTGAAGGGGAGCCCCCCCCTCCACCTCGCATTCCTGTCAGAGCTTAGAAAGGCCCCAGGCCAGCTGGAGAGTCAGGGTGGTCAGGAACACCCCCCCCCGCCCCCCCCCCCCCCGGGGCTAGGGAAGGGTGAGGGGATGGAAAGAGGACTGGGCGACCTTCCCCTGTTTATCTCCTCCCATCTATAAACAGCGCCGCCCTCCCCTCCCGAGGGCAGCCTCCGCCTCACACTCGGGGTGACAGCCTGTTTGGACGTTGGGAGCCCCTGGCCCGGCCGCCTTTGTTCTCCGGGCTTAATGAAGGGACTGCTAAACCCCTGCGCCAGATAAGATGACAGGCCGTCTCTCAGGGTTATGGATGGTACACAGAGGTGACAGGACGCATTCCTCGCGCCGCGGCTCCGAGTGCTCGCTGCCTTTTGTCCAGAGCTGGGCTCGTCTCAACTGGTACACGTTTGGCCCTTCAGCTTCCAAAACAAACATCTCTGCGGCATGCCGAGAGATTAGAGGAAGACGCGGGGACAGGCCTGGGGGGCAGCAATGGACATCGCCCCCCCCCTCACCCCCGGGAGGGGCCGCTCCCACCCTCAGCGCACCTCCGGCGGCCTCACCTCCATCTTCTCTCCCGCGCATAAGAGCCACGCTCTTCAGTGCATTCTAGTCTACAAAGTGCTTTCACTTGACTTTCCTGGCTCCTCAGCTCCTGAGAGTCAGGACGAGGAGGAGGAACTCGGGAGGACATGTCTGCTCGGCCACTTATTAGCTCTTTGAACTTGGGCTGCATCACCCTCCTCCCACCTGTGATGGGCACGCCACGCCTTAGCCTGTCGGAAAGCGCTGCGAGCGGCTGCCTTCGGTGTGAGCTGTCATTTACTGCACCGCAGGCTGGCGCCCGGGAGGGAAGGGACCCCGCTGCTCTCTCCATAGCAGCCCTGGGACCAGGCAGCGGCCTTGCTAGCTGATCGCAGGATGGATGGATGGATTGGAGGCACCTGGGGCGGGGGGGGGGGGGGGGGGCGGGGGAGCCAGTCGCCAGGCTCTTCCTTTTTTTTTTTTTTTTTTTAATACCTTTATGGATTTCAGAGAGGAAGGAGAGGGAGAGAGACATAGAAACATCAATGATGACAGAGAATCATTGCTTGGCTGCCCCCTGCACGCCCCCCAATGGGGATTGAGCCCGCAGCCCAGGCATGTGCCCTGACTGGGAATTGAATTGTGACCTCCTGGTTCATGGGTCGATGCTCAACCACTGAGCCACAGTGGCCGGGCGAGGAGCCTGTGTGCTGATGTACATTGAGGGCTCCTGCCTTGACTTTGAGAGGTCTGTGCCCCACAGTTCCTGAGGGGCCTCTCTGCCTGTGGAGGGAAGGCCTACCTGGAGGCTCCTGCTCCCTGGGCCTGTACCTGTGGGTCAGAGCGGTGCTGCCCCTCCAACCACTGGGCTCTATGCCCACCCTCAGAGTCCACATCCCAGGCAGACAGGCCCCTTCCAGGTGAGCCCAAACGTGCCCCGGCTCAAGATACAGCCCACCCTGCCACCCCCACACACACCACACTCACACCTTCCCGAGAGCTCCGTGCGGTCTGAGACCAGGGCCTGGCTCCCGGGACCTGCCCAGTCTCTAGGCTGGACTTGGCAGTGACTCCGGGCACCACTCGGGTCTCTTCTCACTCCAGAGCTCTGGGGAGCAGCCCGTGGCCACATCAGGACTGGAGGAGATGGCCCTTGTCTTTCCTATAGTTTCTTCAATGTTGTGCAGTCTCCGTCCCTCACTTTATGTTTTCTCAGAATCTTGCTCTCTCGCAGGTCAGATAAGTAAACTGAGTGAGTGGGCAGTGGATGGCTCCAAGGCAAATGGCGGGGTTTGGAACAGTGCCTCCATCACATTTTAAAATATACGCATTTTTATTGATTGCAGAGAGGAACGGACAGGGAGAGAATGAAGAGTGAGAGTGAGAGTGAGAGAGAGAGAGGCATCAACGACGAGAGAGAGAAATCATTCATCAGCTGCCTCTTGCACACCCCACACTAGGATCGAGCCCACAAGCCAGGCCTGTGCCCTGAAGGAATCAAACCGTGGCCTCCTGGTTCATAGGTCGATGCTCAACCACTGAGCCACACCAGCCAGGCGTGCCTTCATCACATTTCGATGTGCTTGATGTACCTCCAGTCGTGCTTTCTCCCAGGAGCTCCGGGGCCTCGCTGAACCCGCTGGCCCTGGGGAACCACGGAGCGGGTGGGCAGGGGCCTGCCCGTCCAGCGGCCCAATCACAGGCCCAAGGGCTGAGCGGACGAAGGCCTCAGGGCAGGTCTGTGGCGTGGGGCGGCCTGATGCATTATGTAACAGAAAATGGGCCGTGACAGAGAACAATAAACACTGCTTTCTTCCTGGCAACTGCCCGACGGCGGAGAAACGCTCCCCTGCCCTCTTTCTTCCTCCCACGGCTCGTCCCAGGAGGTGGGGTGCTCCTGAGGAAGAGCCTGTGGCCTGTCCTGCTCCTGATCTCCCCACTCCCGCGGGCTTCCTGCCTCAGGACGGCCCCCTAAAACCGCCTGCTCCCCATGACGAATCTTCCTAGCAGCTCTGAGCGGCAGCCGCCCTTCTCCATGGCCCCACTGCTCCTCCTTGCTCCCGGACAAACCCCGTCTAGTCCGGGAATCCAAGCCTTCCTCAGTTCCCTAGTGGCTTCCTTCCCCTCGCCCGCTAGCGTGAACTTTTTTCCAATATGTTTTTATTGATTTATAGAGAGAGAAGAAGGGAGAGGGATAGAGAGAGAGAAACATCGATCAGAGAGGAACATCATTGATCGGCTGCCTCCTGCCCGGCCCCTACTGGGGATGTGCCCGCAACCAACATACATACCCTTGTCCAGACTAGAACCTGGGACCCTTCAGTCCGCAGGCTGATGCCGTATCCACTGAGCCAAACCGGCTAACGGCATGGCCAGGGCTAAAGTGACCTTTTCTGAATGCATTTTCCACTCTCTGGCCCTCATGCCGTCCCCACTGCCTGGGGTGCCCCCCCTCCATCTAGAAATCTTTCCCATTTTTCAAGTTCCAAAAGAAAACTTCCCATGGCATGCAGCGCCCCCACCCCCCCACCCCCCCCCACCCCCCCTGGCACCACGGATTATTTCTACTTCCCAAGCATTCTCCTTGAGCCTCCATGCTGTCCTTAGCTTCCACGGTGTCTCTCCAGGTCATGGTTAGCTGCCTGAGCAAAAGCGCAGCGACTTCTTCACCGTGTGCGCCCCTTCCTGCTCAGGAAGGCACAGGTCCAGGGGGAGGGGCACACATTTAAACCAACGCGCAGCAAAGCTTTCGAGGTGCCACAGCAGAAAACCTGTGGCCGATTTGTTTAAACATCTGGGTCGTGGGAGCCATTGGGCAAAGGTGGAGAGGGGGGGAAGGGTGGTGTATACCAGGGGCCACGTGGTTAGCTGGTTGCCGCCAGAATGTTCCCTGGGAGGAACAGGGGTGTGCGCTGTGGGGTTCCTGCTCTTTTTTTTTTTTTTTTGTATTCCTCACCTGAGGATATTTTTTCCATTGATTTTTAGAGAGAGTGGAAGGGAAGGAGAGAGAGAGAAACATCAATGTGACTCGACTGATTGCTTTCTGCCCACGCCCCGTCCACACCCTTGACCAGGAATCAAACCTGCGACCCTTAAGTGCACTGGCTGATGCCCAAGCCACTGAGCCACACCAGCCAGGGCTGGATACCTGCTCTTTAATCCGGACAGCCGCCCCCTGCTACGGGGGGGGGGGGGGCGCTCCTGAATGCCCAAGAGCAAACTGCTACAGCCCCTGCCTGTTTCCGGACAATAGCCTATTAACACTCATTACCCATAAAACGCTAGTTTCCCAATAGCCAGGTAATTGAGGCCATTGGTGGAGGGGCTGGAATTACCTGATTAATGGCCTCACTTTGGGCCTCACGGTTAGATGCAGCCCCAGAGAAGGTGGGCCTTTGAAGTCTCGCTCCACTTTCCCTGCCTCCTCCTCCAGTCGGGGTGCCCAGCCTGGCTTCCTGCTTCCCACCGGAGCGCGCGCACCTCATCAGTCAACGCAGGGCCGCCATAAAGTTTGCTTTCTCATCCTCGTTCTGAAAAGCAATCCTTTGGGCCTTTTCTCCGCTTTTATCTGGATCCAAGAGCCCTGGATTCACTCATGTATTGGTTCCTCCAAAGAGAAACGTATGGAGGGTCTCCTGCTGCCGAATTCTGTCTTGGGCCCCAGGGGACACAGACAATAACAACCATGAGACAAACAGAACGGGGCCACCTGGTTCAAAGCCACGGGCCAGGGCCAGTGTCCCGCCCGGGACGCTGAACCCCCCGGCCGCACGGTCCTCACACAGAGATGGTCCCTGCCGCTCGCACCATGTGCCGGAGGTGCAGGAGGGGCAGGACTGGCCTCCCATTCTACCGGTGGGGAATCTGAGGCTCAGGGCCGAGGGAGTGCTTGGTCTCCCACCCAGCTGGCGGTTTGTTCGGGGGGGGGGTCCCGAGGGAGGCCTTGCGGGACCCATCTTGCTCCTTTTCAGGGTGACTAGAGGAACAAGAAGTGCCCATAGGAAAAAGAGGCCTCCTCACCCCCACTCCCGGGCAGTCAGCGCTCAGGGGCCTGGTTCCAAAGACACTGGGAGGTGCGGTTACGGTGCTGAGCAGAGGGGCCTGCGTCCACCTTCCTCTTCCCGAGGCTGCCTCTCCCCATGCCAGGGGGCCAAGGCGGCACGGCATGGGGAACCCCTGGGGGAACCTGCCTGGACGGCGTCCCCCCCACACACACACATCCCTGCCGCTCCTTCCCCAAGGGGGGAAGGAATTATTTGTTTTTCCTGTTGCCCTGATTTATGGGCCACTTTGTTCTTTATCTATTTGCACAAACTCCGCAAAGTGACCGGCTCCTTGCCAGAGGTCAGAGATTCTGTCAACACCTCAGGGTCACAGGTCAGTCGACCTGCCCAGGGTGGAAGGGGTGACAGAAGGTCACCTGAGAATGGACGCTGGACCCAGTTTTGCTCAGGTTACGGGGCTCTGCGTTGGGCTGCACCAAGCAGACAGGAGAGGCGATCGCCCCAGAGCGCCTACTGTGCGCAGGTTCCCAGCTAGGTGCTTCCTTCACGTTCCAGCAACAGTCCTGATACGAAGATAAGAGCGTTTTTACAAAAGTGGGAACTGAAGTTTGGAGAGATGGGGTGACTTAGCTACCGCGGCACAAACAGGGGCTCACATCAAGGTCTCCTGATTGCCAGCCAGCCATCTTCCCCTCACGCTGGGGCTCCCAGCTCACCATCTTTTCATCCTCCCTCCGTAAGGGACCCCAGTCCTCCCCTCCTATGCCTGTTCCTAAACCCCAGGACGGCTCCATTACAACCCAGGGTCTCTGAGTTGTGTCAACATGAAAGGTAAAGGGGACAAACTCAAGCCAAAGGGTTCCAAGTCGACTCCTGTAATTCTATGCAGGCCAGCCAGCTCGACTCCTCTACGCCTGAGCAGACATCACTGTGTACATCAGCCTCCAGAGCCAAGCCCCATCCGGAGGCCCCTGCAAACGGTAGGCTCCCCACAAGGGGCGTGACCCATGAGAACCCTCATCCTCCAAGCCTCAGACTCTCCATCAGCTTCCCGGGAATGGGGTGAGGATCCCCTGGAACAAGGCACAGGAGTGCTCTGTGAGCTGTAGGGAAGTTCAATCTCTCCATCTCCCAGACGGGGCAATAGAGGCCCAGAGAAAGAAACGGGGCCCAGCCAGGGGAGCAAACTGGGCTCCTCTTCTCCCTCCTCAAACGTGGCCCAAAGCGGACTCACCAGGCACTCTCGGGAAGTCTCAGAAATCTCTCAAACGACCTGCTTTAGCCAACCAGTGTTAACCTCACATAACCCAGTCTATTCCAACGTGCTCCTGGTCAGCCACTATAATTCTATGCAGGCCAACCAACTCGACTCCTCTAAGCCTGGAATAACCAAAGAAATGCATGACAATAAACACAGCTCAATTAAATTCCACTCTGCCAGCCCAATATTTGCATCTCAACGCCACAGATTCCATCAAATCCCAATGAGCACCTAAACAACACAATTCAACTTAGCCCAACCCATCTAGTCAGCTCATCTCCATGAGAACAAACATCCCTTCCAATTCAATCTAATTCAGACGGTAATGACGCCAAATGTTCCCCAGCCCCCAAACAGCAGAGTCCGTCCCACCATAATACAACCCATCACAAGCAAATGCCGCTAGACATACCTTGAAAATAAAACCACCATTTTAAAGCAAAGTGAGAAATCAGCTCTCAAAAAAACAGCGCCTTCGGACGCTTCTGCCCACTCAGTTCCCAATCATTTCTTCAAGGTAGGTCTTCCTTTGGTCTGTCCTACACGCTGCTCTATTCCAGCGTCCATCTGGGAAGCTCGCTCTCCTACGCATGCTCATCTCGTCACCGGCAGTGCTCTGGGCAGCCCTCAGCCCCGACAAGGGGACTTCCAGGAGATTTCAGCCCACTGCGTTCCCGCTGTCCTTTTCCCTTAGGGTTACTCAACCTCTCCCTAGCCCCACTCTCCCACGTCCTTTACTGTTTGGGGTCTTCCCCAGTCACAGTGTGAGCTTGTGGCGGCCAGGAGCAGCATGACGTAAAGTCTGCATGGCGCATTTGGTGATAGATGGAACCTCAAAGATCGGTTTTACCATGCACATGTTTTTCCCTCCATGCTGTCTTTGTCTTCAGAATCTCACTCTCCTCCTCTCTTCCCTCACTCTCCCAATTCATTTTCCACTCTGTAGCTAGATTAAGTTTTAAAGCCTGTCACTCTCAGCCTTAAAATCCTTGGATGGCTTCCCATATGCCTGAGAAAGCCCAGACTTCTTAATTCAGATTCAGAGGTCCTTCACGACATGTTTCTTACCTCCTCAAGCTCAGCTGCCACTGTCCTCTTCCTTCCACCTTCCTCTGAGCCTTTACATTTACTGTTCTGGTTACTAAAATATCATCTCTTGTGGAGAGCGGCTACAGCATTTGGACAGGTTCAAGCCTGGGACTAATGAGAGAGCACGATCCTTTCGTGGCAAAGCCACCTGCAAGTCCCAGCACAATTATAGCCAAAGGCTATAGTTGTAAGCTTGACCTTCTGGTCCAAACCTGTGGTCCCACGTGGCTGAGTGACATAGGCTGTGGGAGGTGCAGCAAGTAAACAAAGCTTGATCAGGTGCATGTAACTGAGTAGATTCAAAACCCGCGAGAACGTGGTAAACATCTTGACCACGCCCTTACTTTGCCTCGTGGAATCTGGCTATAAAATAAAGACTCAGCTTGCAGGCCGTGGTGCTGTCTCTCCATCGAGAGGAGTGTCCCACCTAGCCCCAGCTTTATGCTCATGTCTGTCTTTTCTCCGTCCTTCACCGCCTCATCGCAGGTTCACCCATAGCTGTGCTGGCTTGGCACAATCTCTACCCCTCTATCCGGGGAGGTTATTCTCACACTTGAGAAGTTTATTCTCTCTCTTTTTTTTTTTATTAGTTAAGGTATTACAAATGTGTCCTCATCCCCCCCCCATTAACCCCCAACCTCCCCCCCAGAGAAGTTTATTCTCTTAGTACTAGTTTTTTCTCATACTAGTTTATTCTTTCATCTTAAGAGCCACTTGCTGCAGGAGGACTTCCCAGACCCTTAGACCAGTTTGTTTTCCCTTGTAATCTATCCCCATACCATCCCACCTCGCAACTTTATTATAGTTCTTCTTGTAATGACTCTTTCCCCATAGATGTAAATTTTATAACTGCAAGAACCATGTCTGACCTTTTTACTTGACATCTTGTGAGCACAATAAATGCTGAATGAATGGATGGATGAATGAAGGCAATACTTTCCATTGCCTCTGACCTAATGCAAAAAAATCTCCAGTTCACTCATTCATTTATTGTTTCATTTATTGTTTCACCTATAAATTCTCAAATATATTTCCCACACCAGACCCTTCTATGAGTTTTAAGAAATCCAGTAAGAGGATACTTACCTCTTTACTTAGATCAACATATTTCTCTAAAAGCAGCTTCTGGTTTATGCACTTACAACCTTGTCCCCAACCCTGTGAGGCACCAAGGGCAATAAGGGACTGATTAGCCCAGACTGGGTGTATAGATAGGTTGAGGTCAGGGAAAGCTTCACAGAGGGATAAACTCTTGAAGGCCCCAGGGAATGAGGAACAATTGGTTAGGCTGCCAAGGGCACAAGGTCATTTGAGGCAAATGGAGAGCCTCCTGCAAAGATCTGGGCCATGCACAGGATGGCACCAAGAGAGGGCAGGTTGGAAGAGAGAGCTGGCCCATCTACATGATGACAACTCACTCACACAGGGAACAGCTGAGGACCACCTGAGGGCAGAGCTCACTCCTGGGTGTGATGTGCACCAGCTGGTTTTGGCTCATGAAGACAGAGAGCTGGAATGACTCGGTAATGACAGAGCTGAGGTTCAAGCCTAGGTTTTCCTGAACCCAAAGGACAAGCTCTTCCCCACACTGTGGTTTCCAGGGAAGCCCCAGGCCTTGAAGGAAAGGTTTAGAAACCCCGTGTCTTGTTTCTGGGCAAACTCTCACTTTACTGAGATTACTTCGAAATATGCTACATGAATATCTGAGGCAATTACCCAGATAATTAAAGTCAGAAATACTCCCACAGGTTGTTTTCCTCCCAATTATTCGCATATTTTCAGGTGTAAAGTGGTGGGATTTTCACTTAAATTATTTGGCTAATTGTCATGCAGGTGTAGACACATTCTAGGGAGGAGACTGCCAAATCCATGTGCCCAGTCCCCAGCCCCAGGCTCCTTGGTACAGGGAGACCTTTGTGAGCGAACCATCTAGAAATAAACAGTTACTATTACTTGAGAACGTGAGTGGTTGGAAAATTGGCACGTGCACAAGAGTAGAGAACGTGCTCCCCTCCCCCCTACCCCCTCAAGTTGCCTGTATAGGCAGAGAACGCTAATGAGCACCCTAGTCATTATTTCAAAACTGACCTGGTGGGAAACCTGGCCCCTGGAAACACTGCCGGGAGGTTTGAAATGAATACATTGAGAGAATGTTTAAACTGAGAGGTGCAAAGAGTTCCTCCCCTCATTTCACAGATGGGAGCGCCAAGGCCACTTGGCCTGGGGTCACCCCACTGGGAAGAGGCAGAGGGGGCTATGCCCTGCTGGCTGGTCCCCACCCGGTGCTGAGAGAGTCTGACTCTCACCCAGAAGCCTCTGGGACAATGGCATCCACAGGGGCCAGGTGGGTTCTGAGGCTCTCCCATGGCCACACCTGGGGCTTTCGCCCGCACATTCCGTTCAGTGTCTTCCGTGAGCCGGGCGTGTATCTCCCTCTTACAGGTAAGAGAAACGGAGGCCCACAGAGCTAGGTGACCTTGGCAAAGCCCCCCAGCTAGGCACTGACCCCAGCCCTGATGGCTTCGGAAGCCAGAGCTTTTCATTTCACCAGGGTCTCCATTGTGTGCTTGAGGGCGGCAAGCTGGGGTGGGACCCAGCGGGACCGAGACTGGGGTGCTGGAGATGGGGCCCAGTCACCACACACTTCCCTTTCGTCTCCAGGCCTGGGTTCCTACCTTTCACATGATGCCCTTGGTCCCTCACAAACCCCGTGTGCCTCTGCTCCATCCACTCCACCCTCCTGAAAGCACACCCCTTCCCGGGGCCATGGCAGCTCCACGTTGCTCCACTCCATCCTCCACAGACCTCACCGGGGCCTGGATGTACCAGATAATGCTAAGCTTTCTCACCCACAGGCTCTGTCGTTCCTCCCAAGAGCGTCCTCCCATTTGGAAGGAAAGAAAATGGAGGCTCAGCACAGCTCAGTGACCGGGTCAGGGCTGATCTGGGGCCGGTCTGGGGTCATGTGACTCCGAAGGCAGTGCTCTTCCCCCGGGACCCGAAGGCCTCTCTGGGCTCACAGCCCAGGTTGCCCCAGGGGTTTCTTTCCAGCCCAGGCAGGAGAGCAGACCAGGAAAGCCGTGCCCGGGCCGGAGGGGCACAGACTAGCCGCTCCTCTGCAGGGGGCTTTTCCTCCCCAGGGTCCCAGGTCCAGGGCTGGCCCATTCCTGTGACCTCAGTAAACTGACCACGGGCCAGGCTACCAGTGATGCCCAGCCGGGAGCCCTGCCCCGAGGCTTGGCTCAGAGATTCTGTGGTTTGAACTCAGAGTCAGCTGAGGCCCCGCCACGCCAAAGATGCCGCCAACTCCGAGGTCCCCAGGGAACCCAACCGACGCACGAGGGGCCGTCTGCTGCCCACCCAGCGGGAAGAATGGGCATTCTTGGATTCTGCCCCCGCGCACTGCACTCCCACACTCCCCCTCCTGGGAGGGGCACAGACAAGAGGCGGATTCAGATCAGGCACAATAACCACACACAACACTTCCCTGCCCTGCGTCTCTGATCTGATCTGAGGCTCCTTCCCCACACCCACCTCCCAGCCCAGATCAAGTGTCCAATGGGCAGAGCCGGTTCTGAGAAAAGTCCTGTTTCCCTCAGTGCCCTGGGCTCCATGTCCTGGGGAGAACTTTGGGTTAGAATCCAAATTCCTGGGACAAGACCAGCTTTCATTCTTGACATCGGTAACCTTCGGCCCATCCCCGCCAATGGCTGAGCCTCCGTTTGGTCGTCTGGGGAGCCCTGCTCTGTCTGCCTGGCTGAGGTGTTTGCGGGTCCAGTGAGGGGCGACCTGGGTTTGGAGCTCAGGTACCGGCCTCCAGAGCTGGGCTCTCCACACACTAGTGCTTTCTTCCTCTTTGGGACCCCAGTGGTCACACTGTGTGCCCAGCAATGATGTTGGGTGGACAGTTGTCATTCTCTTTGCCCCCCCCCCCAAAATCTGAACCCTCTCTGTCTTCATCAGCCACCCGTGAGTCTCGGTGGGAGGCAGAGCCCACGCCCGTGATTCAAGCTGAAAATGGCTGGTTCTGATTTTGCAGGCGCTGGGGTCTGGCCTTCACCATCGCTGAGATGCTGAGATCCGACTTGAGGCTGGTGATGCAGGCAGAGGGGACACTCTCTGATGGCTATTGGGGGACCATCAGAAACAGCAGATGGAGTTCCTGGCAGCAGTGGCCGCTGGGTTGGTGGCTGTGGGCATGTCCAGAGTCCAGTGCCCAAGGCTGGGCACGCCAATGAGCAAATGACAGCAGTGGGTCCTCAGTGGCTGAGGTGTTTGTGTCCTGGCATCCAGTTCTGCCGTTTGATTCTCGCCCAGGCCTGGTCTCCAGCCTCCGGGACTCGCTGAGCCAGCCCTTTAATGAACAACACCCTTTCTGCTCACGTTGGCCAGCACGGGTTTCGGTTGTGGGCAGTTAGAAACTCTGATTGCTAGAGATGCCAACTGCTTGGCCATGTCACAAATTGTCTAACATCTTGGGTTCTGGTCGCGGCCTTGACTCTGACCACCGGCTGGTGTTTAAATCTTGGAGCCTTCTTTACCTCCTTGGTGAAAAAGCAAATGTCATTGCCATGGAAAGAGCAGATGAGATCCTGGCGTGACAGTCCTGGCGCGAGCATGTCACATGAAGAGTCCCTTTTCCGTGAGGAGGGTTTAAAGGCTGGGCTGTTGCCACAAAGGCTGCAACGTCCTCCAGATTGGACATTGGACAGCTGTCGCCTTGGCTGAAGCGATTGCCCGTCCTCCGCCTCCCCACCAAGGTGGCCCTCTCTTGATGTGCCTTAGCACCCAGACCACGTGCCTTGTTTCTATCCACCCACTGACCGTTGTCTCCTCTTGGTTTCCCAGCCCTGCCGAAGCTCTTCCCTGAATCTCCACCTGCAGTGAGCGCCCGCCTGGAGCGCTCTCGGAAAGTCCAGCACAAAGAAGGCAGTGCACCTGAGCCCAGGGCCTCTACTCCTCCATTCCCAAATCCCCAACCCTCCGCCCAGGGCGCCCAGCGAGCGGAAACAGTCAGTCCTGCCAGTCTGTACGGAGCCGCTCAGAGCATCCCGGAAGGAGGAGAGGACAGGGATCGCAGCTCCATGGAAAAGAGGAGAAGAGCTCAGGGTGAGTGAGGGCGTGCCCAGCGCCAGCATCTGTCCCAGGTCTGAGTCCAGCACCGAGGGCTTGCCCTGCGACCTAACTGAACCCTCTCCTGGACACACGACCTCTCTTCCTTCTCCCCCAGGCCCAGGGCTTTCAGTGGGGGTCAGTTCACTAACTGTTTCTGGGATATTGCAGACTTGTTGCTTAGCTTTCTGTTTCTTCACTCCATATAAATGTCTGAGAAGAAGGAGGGGGAGGAGGAGGAGAAGAAAGAAGAAAATGGAGGGAGGGAAAGGGGGAGAGAGAGAGAGAGAGAGAGAGAGAGAGAGAGAGAGAGAGAGAGAAGAGGAGAGGAGAGGAGAGGAGAGGAGAGGAGAGGAGAGGAGAGGAGAGGAGAGGAGAGGAGAGGAGAGGAGAGAAGAGAAGAGAAGAGAAGAGAAGAGAAGAGAAGAGAAGAGAAGAGAAGAGAAGAGAAGAGAAGAGAAGAGAAGAGAAGAGAAGAAAGAGAGAAAGAAAGGAAGGAAAGAAAAAAGAAAGGAAGAGAGAAAAGGAAGGAGAACTTCAGTGGGGAGGAAACCATTGCTGCCTGTAGATAATTAGGGGGCTATTTTGGTGCTAAAGCAGAGAACAGGCTGAGGAAGTTGACAAAGCCATTTTCACAAACAAAGAAGCGATTGGCCTAACTTTCTCTTGAATCACAAACAATTCACATTTCTTTTCCTTCCTCTCCAGAAAGTGAACTCTGCCAGACGAGGCTGACATTAGGCCTTAGAAGAGGCCGAGTCACAGGGCCTGAAAGGGGCCTTGGACCCTGTCCAGCCTGAGCCTTTGTTGTGCAAGAGAGGAAGCCAAGACCCCACGAGGGAAGGCCTCCCCCCACACCACCCAACACGGCCCGTGTTTAAAGCGGCTTCTCAGAGAAAAGGCACATGAGCAGAGGCCGGCATGAGGGAGCCGGCCAGGCAGATAGATGGGGGAATAGTGTTTACGGCAGAAAAACTCAAGTGCAAAGGCCCTGGGGCTGGAATGCACTTGCAGTCCAGGCACAGCTAGGAGGCTGGGAGGCTGGAGTGGAGTGAGCCAGGGGAAGAGTCGCATGAAGAGTAGCTGCCACCCTGCAGACGCTCAGCTTACATTCTGAGGAAATGCAAAATGAGGAGCAGACAGTGACGTGACTCTCTGACTTCATTTGTTTGTTCTTGTATTTCTTTGATTAGTGGTGAGGTTGGACCTCTATCCATATGCGCAAAGCAAGGAGTACCCCCTTTTCTGTAAACTGTCCAAACACTTTGCCATTTTTACTTGTCTTGAGGCAAACCCAAATCCACGTGGCATACTATTAGCCATTTGGAAGTGAACGATTCAGCGCATTGAGTACAGTCATAATGTCACGTAACCATCACCTCTACTAGTTCCAAAGCATTTTTTTTTTTAGAAAAAAAATATGCTTTTATGTATTTTAGAGAGAAAGAAAGAGAGAGGGAGAGAGAGAGAAACATCAATTGGCAAATGTTGCAACATTGCCGACCTGTTATAACGAGACAGTTGTCGACAGCTACTTACCCTGATCTCCCTAGTGGCGCGGACGGAGGACTGCGAGGGGCCGGGTGCGGTGCCGGAGGCCTCACCTGCCGCGGGCGTGGTTTGTTATCGGTTCTGCTAGTCTGGAGCTGTTGTCCGATGGTCCGGAAGTGCCTATTTCACACTCTGTTGGAACAGACAAAAGAACCGAGGGACCCAAACACAAGTCAGATTGTTGTATTGTTCTCACTAAGAATGTGGCGAGCTGTTGCCAGAGATTCAAAAATGACAAGAATGGATGCTGTGTATTTTGCTGCGGGAGAGTAAAAATATTATTTTTGGAAGGTGTCCTGTAGACACTCCCTCCACCGCCTCTCGGGAGGTAAAATGTTTCCGCTGATGCGCTCATGGCCATGGGGGATGGAAGGCCCTTTGTCTGTGAGGGGTGGAGGCTGGTCTGGGAGCCCCGCAGACCCGGGGCCACCTCCAGGCACACCACCCGCTCCCTGGCCAGGTACCCCAGGGCCCCGCGCACCCCTCTCCCGGCTGCAGGTTCCTGGCACCGACTAACAAGGAGAAACTGGGGATTCTCCCAGCCCAGCCTCACGGTGGTGTCCTGGGGAGGCGGACCCACTGGGGCTTGCGGGCGGAGCATGTGGACACGAGCTGTGACCGAAAGAGCCTTGCCCCGGGGACAGGCAAGAGAAGCAGGCGGTGACCCAAGTAATGGCCAGGCACCCAGCCTCCAAAATGGCCTTTTTCCTCCTCAGGCTCAGCTTCTGCAGTGGGCAGCTCCCAAGTGTTTTCAAACTAGGGCTCCCCTTGGAGAGCCGCAACAGCACTGGGGGGTGGGGGGGGGGCTGTCACGGCAGAGATGATCAGCTGAAGTCTTCCCATCAAGAGACGGGCTTCCAGAAGCCAGGTCCCTGCCCCCTCGCCCCTGCCTCCTTCTGCGCCCCGCACGCACCTGGTGGGGTGCAGAGGAAGGAGACAGGAGCCCGCCTCCCGGGGCTCCCGCCGCGACGAGGCCCCAGAGGGACCATCACTCAGTCCCTTCAGTGTCACTGCATGTGACAGGCTTGTTGGAGAGATCCGTCAGCTCCTGCCCAATTTAGGACTCGGGGCTCAGGGGACAATTCTGTTCCCTCCAGCTGTCAGATGCTCACGGAGCTGCGGGCCGGGAAGGAAGGCGGCCGGGCCGGGAGGGACAGAAAAGGGAGCATCCCCGTCACGGGTGGGATCATGACAAGAGGCGGCCACCTCCTCCCGAGAGCGCGGCCTCAGCCACTCAGCGCGACCTTCGTTCGTGACCTACATCCAGCTCGGGCTCCTGGGCGCCGTCCACAGAGCAGCCACGGCCTTGAAATGGATTTCCCTTCAAATCAAGAGCGACCGCGAAGAGACCTCCGTGGCCTGAGCGCTCCCGGGGCCGGGCCCTGCGCCCAGAGCCGCCCCATCAGGGCCGGTGACGATACGTGTGTGGTCATCACGCCGGTCCCACTCCACAGGGAGGAAGCGGGGGCGAGGAGGAGGCCCATGCTGCCCCCGTCGGAAGTCCAAGGGCGGCCACTTACCGAGTCAGACACAGGAGCTGAGGAACCGGCCTGGCCCACAGCGCTCTTTTGTACATTACTTATACAAGACTCCAGTTTCAGAGCCATGTTAGGTTCACGGCGAAGGCAAAATGGAGTGGAAGGTGCAGAGATTTCCCATACGCCTCCCTCCCCCCACGCCCGCCCCCTCAGACTGTCACCCCCGCAGACTGTCACCCCGCAGACTGTCACCCCCTCAGACTGTCACCCCGCAGACTGTCACCCCCTCAGACTGTCACCCCGCAGACTGTCACCCCGCAGACTGTCACCCCCTCAGACTGTCACCCCCTCAGACTGTCACCCCGCAGACTGTCACCCCCACAGACTGTCACCCCCACAGACTGTCACCCCCTCAGACTGTCACCCCTCAGACTGTCACCCCCTCAGACTGTCACCCCCGCAGACTGTCACCCCTCAGACTGTCACCCCCTCAGACTGTCACCCCCGCAGACTGTCACCCCGCAGACTGTCACCCTGAAGACTGTCACCCCGCAGACTGTCACCCCGCAGACTGTCACCCCTGCAGACTGTCACCCCGCAGACTGTCACCCTGCAGACTGTCACCCCTGCAGACTGTCACCCCCGCAGACTGTCACCCCGCAGACTGTCACCCCCGCAGACTGTCACTCCCTCTCGGGGCCAGGGCACACCTTCCCACCGCACACCCAGCCTCTGCACCTGGCGCAGACACTGTCCCACAGCAGCCAGGCCTCCCACTTACTGCACTGTCCACTGGAAGCGACAGCTTTTCTATGCGCAGCCACCTGTATTGTTAGTATAAAATAGGTGACAGGCATTCCCGACTTCTTTTTCTTTCTTTCTGAGATTGATTGGGGTGCCATTGGTTAGTAGGATCACACAGGTTTTGGGTGTGGGGGTCTGTGTTACAGTAGCTGCATATTGGCCAGGTGTTGGGGAGGAAAACAATATTTGAAAAGAACCATGCCTGGGGCAGGGCTGGAAGGGGTCAGTGGGGGAAAAGGGGGCAGATGTAATACTTCCAACAAGAAAGATTTAATTAAAAAGTAACAATAAATAAAGGAGCCATTGCACCAAGAACAAGGCTGGGTCTACCTCTATGCACAGTATCTCATTGGTTTGTTACACCAACCCTATAAAAGGGCTGCCTTCAGCCCTTCTCGTCCTGGAGAGAAACTGAGCCTCGAAGAGGTTGAAAAGTTTGCCCTCGGAGCTGGTGCTCGTGAGGGTCGGAGCCATGACTTCAGCCCAGGCTGCCCGACCTAAGCTCGCGCACTTCCCACCCCTGCCCACGACCCGACCCGCGAGGCCCAGCGCTGCGCAGCGTAGGCTTGGCGAGCGCCTCGGAGGGCACCGTCCGGGTGGGCTCATGACTTGTGCAACTGGAAGCTGAGCCATGCAAGTTGGCGACAGGACCTGATTAATGCGGGGCTAATTTTAGGTTTCCTCACAATTGCTCATCTTAATATAGAACAGCCCTAAGGATAACGTTGGCAAAGGTTTTGTTTTTGTTTGATTTGACCAGGAAAAAAGAGGACAGCAGAAGAGATGAGGTAATGGGGGTGTTGCCACCCACCCCACATTCTGCTGCCGGAGAGGGCTCAGGAAGGTCCACCCCTCTTCCCACCCTTCTTCTTCTTTAAAAAAAAAGTATATATATATATACATATATATATATATATATATGTATATATATATATATATATGTATATATATATATGTATGTATATATATATATATATATATATATATATATATATATAATTGATTTCAGAGAGGAAGGGAGAGGGAGATAGAAACATCAATGATAAGAGAGAATCATTGATTGACTGCCTCCTGCACACCCCCTACTAGGGATGGAGCCCACAACCCAGGCATGTGCCCTGACTGGGAATCGAACCGTGACCTCCTGGTTCATAGGTCAATGCTCAATCACTGAGCCACGCCAGCCAGGCTCAAGGGTCTCTTTCCCCGGTCTCAAGCGTCCTGGCTGAAGAAAAATAGAAGCAGCCTCGTCTGGGCTCTCTGGGGTCTCCGAAGAATAATGAGCGCTTTCAGAGCAGCTCTGTGTTCGAGGCACAGTGCCAGGCAGGTGGGGGAGCAGGGGAGACAGAGAGGGGCGCATCCCCCAGGGATGGACCCAAACACACCTGCGCAGGTGTGCAGCCAGCACAGCGCCTGTGCGCAGTAGGCATTTTGTACACATTGTGAGTGGACCACGGCAGCGGGGCTTAGAATATTGAGATTTGAAAAGCAACTTATGTGTCCAGGTTGACAGTTAATGGTTCTTGCTCATCGCATGTCTGCTCTGCGATGTCCCCCTGCCAGGGGGCTTCGGAGCTCGGGTGCCAATGAAGTCGGTTCCCCAGGGCTCCCTCCAGCCACCATTTTCCAAAGACCTCCCTGGGCACAAAAGCAAGAAGGGCCCCCACGCCCCTCCCCCGCTTTGCTTGGGGACCAGCCACCACTGTGAGTGTCAGGAGTGACTGCTCTTAGAGGTCCAAGGACATCAGAGACGTCCCATGCAACCCTCTCGTTTCTAGATCCGGGGAAACTGAGGCCCAGGTCAAGAGGTATCTGCCGAATTGCTCACGAAACAAAAAGAGTCAAGAGTTCTGGTACGTGCCGTGGGGCCCAAGGCCCTTCTGCCACCAAACCAAGGGGGCGCAGGAGGTGAGGCCGAAACGCCCTTTATATCTGGGAAGCTGGGAGGTGGGACAGCCCCCCACTCGGGGCCTCACCTCTAGTGCTCGTGGGTGGGATTCGGGGAGCCCCACACCCTCCTTTCTAGCCCCCTCAGACCTGATCCTCTTACCCCGCCCTCCCAGCCCCCTCCTCCCTCTGAACCGGAAAGAGCCCAGGCACAGGTGCCACCTCCTCATTCTTCCCCTCCTGGGAGTGATTAGAGGGGAGATAACATTCCAGGGGGCTGGGTGGGAGGTGCAGATCCAGGCCCCCAGCCGGCCACCCCCACCTGGTCCGGGCCTGTTCTCTCAGCTGTCTGTCCATCACAGCCCCAGAATGTTAGGAATCCCTCCCAAACTGGAGCCTCTCCTCTCCCCAAACCTCCCCCCACCCCCAAGGCATCCATCAGCGCAGGCCCTTCAGGAATGTGCTCACTCCTGGCACCACCGGGGCCGGGAAAAGTCCACTAATCCCCAGGCACATCCATCACTCCCTGGAGAGGCCCTGCGGCGGGTCCCTGCCCTGACCTGACCATTCGGCCAGGATGGAGGGGTGGACGGCAGGAAGGACAGACACAGCCCAGGGCCAGGAAGGTGGCTGAGCAGGACACACCCAAAGACCAAGCCAGAGGCCTGCTCTGAGTCCTGGCAAAGCTTTCATTCTTCCAGAAATCCCAGCCTTCCGGAAATTCGGCTTGTTTGATGGTAACGAAGGTAGAAAGAGTTGACTGCGTTACTGTCGTTGGGGGAACAGGCAAGAGTAGGAGAGCTGGCGGGTCCACGGCAGGCACAGACCTCCCTTTACAGAACGGCTAAAGCAACGTTCACTCTTCCCCACACCTGTCTCATCCCCACAGCTGCCCACGAGGCAGGGAGGGTGACCGGGGTCGCCGAAAGGCCTGCCTTCCAGGCCGCCTGGCCTTGCCCTTGCGTTTCCCATGGCCTTCCAGCCTGGCCCACTTGGCAAACTCTCGCATGACCAGTGCCTTCCTCCCTCGGGCTCCCACGGCACTTTCCCCTTCTCTCCGCCACCATCCTTCCCCTAATGACGCGTCACTGTCTTAGCACCCGGTGTCTTCCAGGCTGTGCGAGAGCCCAGTGAAGGTCAGAGTCAGACCCGCCTATGAACAACGAAAAAGCCCCAGCCCTGCCATTTCCTGGCTGTGTGGCCCTAGCCAGTTAGGAAACCTCTCTGAGCCTCTATTCAGCGGTTCTCAACCTGTGGGTCGCGACCATCAGAAAACACATATAGCATATCAGATATTCACATTACGATTCATAACAGTAGCAACATTACAGTTACAAAGTAGCAACGAAAATAATTTTATGGTTGGGTCACAGCATGAGGAACTGTATTAAAGGGTCGCGGCATTAGGAAGGTTGAGAACCAAACTCTCACATGACCAGTGCCTTCCTCCCTCAGGCTCCCTTGACAAAGGCTATGTGCTTCTTTTTAAAATAGGGAGAAAGACCCCTAAGAGCACTGCCGGCAGGGACACCCTAAAGTTTATCCTGAGTAACCCGTTCAGAGAGAAGCTGGGACATGAGCAGAAACAGCTGAGGGTTTGCAAGTCCGAAAACAAGGCTACAGAGGCATGCTTTGGCATTGAATCTGAGCGGTGGAGTGTTCCACCTCTTGATGTGAGAGACAGCCGGAAGCTAGAGCCCAGGAGAGCTATACTACCCCACCTTCACCCTTGCCATCTTCACTTTCATTAGTTCACTCAACAAACATCAGCCAGCCTTTCTTAGGTGCTGGCCCGGGTGCTGGGGGTTTGGAATACCACGGCGAACCCATGCCGTGTCTCAAGGAGATATTCATGGGCAGGCAGGTACTGACCGGTTGAAAAGCTCTATGGGGGGTGAGCATTGGATGGGGAAAGACACGCAACCCAGATGGAGGCAGGAGGGAGGCATGCCAGGAAAGCTGCCTGGAGGAAGGGACATCTAGGCAAAGAACATCTGTGAAATACATAGCAGTTAGCCAGGCAAATGTGATCCCAGGAGAGGAAACACAGAGACCCCGCCACAGCTCCAAAGAGGACACTGGGGTGGAGCCCTCAGCCCCCACGGCAAGCCTGCTGCCCACAGGCTGTCTTTCCAGGGAGCCCTCCAGCACTCCAGCCTCGGGGAATCCAGCAGCCAAGAGCACAGTCTCCGCATACATCACCCCCATCATATACACAGCGGTCTCTGGTCTCTCTCGGGATGGTCGCTGGCGGCCTGGGGAGGAGTGCAGGAAGGGTGGAGGGTGCACAGCCTTCAGCGGGGTAATTTTAGATGCATTGTCTCTCTTGCCCCGGCCACCCCTCAGCCTGTCCTGCCTGAGCCGGGAGGGGCCTCTGGTTCGGACCTTCAGAGGATGTGGGCTTTGGAAGGAGGCCAGGTCAGCAGGATGGGAGGCCGCGGCCCAGCCCGGGCAGGGCGCTTCCTCAGTGGGGGCAGGACGCAGGCAGGGGGCTTGGCACATCGGGATTGCTCTGTGCAAGCACTGACACAGCCTGGCCAATGTCACTAACCCTGAGGAGCCCCACCAATTGAGAAGGTGCCCCCCCCCCCCCAAAAAAGGAAAAAGATCAAGGCCGTTCGTCTGCTTGCAGGGGGGATCCTGATGCCGAGAAAGTGGGGGGCCAACGGGAAAGCGGGAAAGCCGTGTGGGTGGGCACACGGGCACTCTGCTCAGAACCCCGGGACCAGCTTCCTGGCTTCCCTGTGCCCCGGTCACATGAGCTTCGGCAGGTCACTGAGCCTTTCCCCATCCATCTGTGTGCCAGGTGGTCCAGCTGAGCCAGGTCTGAGGAGGGGCGCTGCTGAACCCACTATGAGGGAGAGGAACCCTCTGCCCTGTGCCCTCTGCCCTCTGTTCTTGAAGGGCTACTGCTGTCTTCTCTGATGGGGCCGTTTAGCCACAGACAGGAACCGAGGACACTGGTTACAAGACTGGACTGTCAAGTCACTTGGATCTGAATTTGTTCCCCAGCTCTATCACCTGTAAGATGGGAAACTTTAACAGCTAACTTCAGCCTCAGTTTCTCTATCCACATAATGGGCATACTTTTTACTCCATGGGCTATTGTAAGATCTCAGTTAGGAACTCTAAAACTGCGTGGCACCAGATCTTCAGTGCCGTTCTATTCGCTGCTTTCTCTAGTGAACATCTGGCCTATTCCTGTGCCCATTCCTTCACATACTCAGTATTTATTCATTCATTCATTCATTCATTCACTCACTTCTCAGCAAACAGTTCCTCAGCACTGATCTTGGCCCAGGCCGTGTGATGGATGGTGGGGATTCACTCCCCACCCTACAGGGAAGCAATCATTGCCACACAGAGTGATTCATACCGGGACAGTCTTGTATGGGTGCTTGGGACACACAGGAGAGAGAATAAGATCGCTGCCTGGAGGAGGCAGGAGAGGAGGGGTCATTTGACCATCTGTGACTAGCTCAGTAGGTGGGCAAGTTGATAGCAGGGCATTCATGGACAAAAAATAAAAAGAAAAACATGTGCAAAATACAGATGCATTAAAGAGCATGAGGAACAGGAAGAAATCCTTTAAGCCTGGGACGTAGAGTCTGGGGAGTGAGGCAGGAGAAGGGATGTCCTGGGACTTCACGGAGGCAAGTCCCCGTGGACCACCTGCTCCCCTAGGACTTGGAACTAGACCTGAAGGCATGAGGCACACATGCAGGGGTGAGGCAGGCAAGTGGCAGGGCAGGTTTGTTTCTCAGTGAGGTCATCCTGCAGTCCACGTGGACACTGGTTCCTGGCAGACACACCTGGAGACAGAAGGACCAGGAGTCCATCATTTCAGTGACCACAGCCACGGGAGGTAGTGCCGTTTGGAATGGCCATGAAGCTCCGAATGGAACCGCATCACAAGCAGAGCTGTTCTGCATTCTGCTGCACACACAGGTTTCCGCTCCAGCTCCTCGGAGGAGACAGCTAGCAACCACGGGGTCTACGGGGCTACACCAACCACCTGTTAGGGTCACATGATCGCCTTTGGTCAAGGCCATTAGGAGAAGTGCACGTGTACTCCCCAAATGACCATTGGAATTTCACACCTTGCATTGTTTCACGTCTCCCAGGCGCCTGTGAGGAAACCATGGCCACACCTATCGTCAAGGCGTCTGTTCTAAGGCCAAACATGGTCTCTCCCGGCAGCTCTGTCCTCATGACTTTGCTGCTCATTTGCTGCAGGGACTATGCAGGGCGCTGCCTCAGGCACGAGGTTAAGGATGAATCCTCACTCCCCAGAGGGTGCACTGGGCAGAGGCCTGGGTGTCAAACCCAGTCTCCAATCCCTGCTCCCACAAGCGGCATGACCTTGGGCGTGGAGCACACTCAGATGCCCTGGGCCTCAGCCCCTAAGGTGGAAAACGGGCGATAATCATGGCTACTGCACAGCAGTGTTTCATCAGGTCCAGCCCAGGGTCGGACACGCAGCAAGTGGTGCTGGTGGCGCTGTGACAAGGGGCTCTCCCGGCTTGAAAGGGGTCCTTTGTTTGACCTGACCTGGTGGGATCAGAACGGCTCCTCGGGGGAGGCGAACACATACAAGTAACCAACATCTTTCCCGTCCATGTGCAAGGGGCCCAGCGGGTCAGAGGACCCTTCAAAACTCTCAGACTGAGGCCAAGGGCAAGATCCACTAAGAGAAGACCCCGAAGGAGCTGCCTTCAAGGAGAAGTCTCCATCCAACATCCGGCTCCGGGGAGCCATGTCCCCTCCTCCTTCTGGGGAACAAAAAAGCAGCCAGATGCACGCTTCAAAAATAAACTATGCAAGAGAAAGCAGCAGACTAGCATGCGTTCACTCCCAAGCTGTCTGAAATATTTGAAACAGGGCGAGACTTCAAACTGCCGGGAAGGGGCAGAACTTGGAGGTTCGTTTTAGCATTTGGGGGGAGAAACAAAGGGATTGGAGTCCGCTCTTTAAAGCTCCGGCGCAGCATTTGGGATTGCCGTAACCGTGGGCATGTTTTTCCCTCAGGAGGGAAAGTCAGTCTGGGCTCCGCACACAATAACAGAGCCGCCCATGGGGACCCCACCGGGGAAGCACTTGAAATCACGCAGACGCAGAAGGAGACGTCTCGTTTACTTTACAATGATTATGAAGAGAGCGTTTGCTCTGTGGCCAAATGAAAAGAGATTTTCTAAAAAGAAAAACAATACATATCGCTTAGTGGTGTAGATCAAGCGCTCTGGAGCCAGACGGCCCGAGCCGGAGGCCGCACCACTTCTCACTGTGTGACCTCGGGCAAGTGACTTACCCTCCCTGGGCCTCGGGCTGGGTTTGTGAAAGTTAAATGAGCAAATATTTGCAAAGCATAATGTCTGGCTCATAGTAAGGGCTGTGCAGTGTCTGTAAAATAATAAATTATGTTAAAATGAAGCGCGGAACACGTTCAGCGTTTTTGACATTTGGTTTCTTGACATTCAAGTCCGATGGAGTCGTTAGTCTGTGTCCCTTCAGGGATCTCTCCAGGCCAAGGTGAAGGAGCTGAGAACTGAGTCTCCAGCTCTATCTGTTCTCCTCTGGGTTTACTCGATGACAAAAATTGGGGGCGTGCAGGAGGAGGGGGGTCTTATTTTAAAAATGGATGCGTGTCAGGTTTCTCAAGAAAGGTTCTGATCCCGTGGGTTTTGTCATCAGAGGAGCTTGGGAACTGCTAATTTGACCGGAATTCCTTCTCCATCGGCAGGAACAGCGGGGCTTGGCTGGCTGCTGCCTTTGGTGCCAGGATTTTGTCTGCCCTTGGATTTACCTCCCCTTCTCCCCTTCAAGTGTCCCACTCCAAGGAAGAGGGGACTTTTGTGCACAAACTCTCCTTGGTGGATGCAGCACACGCTGTCCGAGGGAAACCCAAGTCTGTCCTAGAGCTTTTATCCCACCAGCGAGCCAGACACACCAGACACGCACCACTGCAGCTTCTCCCAGCAGAGGCGTCCCATCGCCCGGAGCGTTCAGTCTGAGGCGGGGAGGGAGGGGAAGAAGTGACAAGCTCGCCTCAGAAGCTCTCTGAGCTTTAGATACTTTTAAAAATACATATATTTTTTATTGACTTCAGAGAGGAAGGGAGAGGGAGAGAGAGAGAGAAACATCAGTGATGAGAGAGAATCATGGATCGGCTGCCTTCTGCATGCCCCCCACTGGGGGTCGAGCCTGCAACCCGGGCATGTGTCGCGCTTACATATTTTGTAAAAGGCAATCTGCAAATCTGGGCCGTAGCTGGGTAGAAAAGAGAAAGGAAGATCTTTGGGGCTTTGGAGCCTCAAATTGCACCAGGCCAGGGCCAGCCTGAAGAGACGCAATTGGGCTGGTTTGGAGACACGGGACCCGGTGTCACCCCTGCCTTTAGTCTCCTGGTGGTGACGGTTTCCCACCTGTAAAATGGAGACCGTGCGAATGCCCGTCTCACCACGAGACCACACCTGCCGGGGCTGCCAATGCCGAGGAGGTGGAGATCGTACGGGGAGTGATGGCAGGCACTCACACAGATGGCGCCTGGAACACGGCCACGCGGCCACTGGCCATGCCACCCAAAAGGCAGACGGCGGCTGTGTCCCACCGGCGGACGTCACTCACTCCCTGGGGACAGCTGAGCGGGGCTCCCCCTCCAGAGCCCAGAGGCGATAGGCCGCTGGCAGGGCTCCCGAGAGGTGGGGCCTGGCGGGGTGGCTTCTGGATGCAAATTACAGAGAAGCCGGCACGAGGGCTTCCCCAAGTGGTAAAGAGGCACTCTGGCCGATTCTCGTTTCCCGGGTAACTCCTTGGTGCCCCCTCCTTCCATCCCCCCACCTGTGCCCAGCAGAGGGCCTCCAAGACTGGCAGCTCAGTGACGAGGCCAAGGAGTGTGTGTGACCTTGGACCCCGGCCAGGTCCCTGTGACCCTGGTCAAGTCACCTTCCTCCTCACACCACTTGGGAAGTAGAAACGGTAACATACCTAAACCCCACGAAGGTCGAGTGCACAGTGAGTGTGAGGTGCCGCGCAGCTGGGAGGACCTGCCCCGGCAGAGGCTGTGCTTCTGTCCAGCCGCTCTGCAGGGGCTGGCGCTCCGGAGATTCGGAACGGCCCTGCTCCCCGGGGCACGGCCAGTCCACCAGGGGTCACAGGGCTGCCTGGGAAGAGCCAGCACGGAGAGCCCCAAGGGCCAGACCTGGGGGAGGGGCAATGAAGCATTCTTGGAAGAGCGGACACAGAAGGGGCATCTCTGCCCCATCGGAATTGGGCAGGTGAGGAACTGGGCTCAGGAACTGTCGTCCCGGGCAGGGGACGATCCTGGCAACGTACAGCCCAACTTCCCAGGCCCAGGGCGGTCCTGGAGGGGTCAGGCGGAGGGCGGGGTCCGGAAATGCCTCGTTTTGGCTTCTAGGCAAGAAGAAAGCATCCTCAGAGCCCCGTCATCTGTTTGGCGATTTGGAGCAGAGCTTCCCAGGGGGCACCCATGTGCCTCCAGACAGACCCCTTCATCCCTCGGGGCACGGGGAGCCGCAGGTGCCCACGCTTGCTGCCGGTGCTGTCGCCCAGAGCACCCTTGAGAAGCGCTGGGCGGGGGACGTCCCTCTTCCTTCCTGGCACTGAGGTGTTCAGTCCATTCAGGCGGAATGGACGATGCTGGAGAGGCTCGTCACCGCCCCCGTAGAGCCCCAGAGAGGGTCACCAAGACGGACAAGCATCAAACCACCGTCCCAACCCTGGTGCCGAGTGAGGTCTGTGCAGTCCCCGCTGCGCGCATCTGTCTTGTTACACTCTGGGTTGCATTTCTTTCCCGTCCCCTACTCCATCCATCTCCGAAGGGTCCCCGAGCCTGGACTCCTGTGGACACACTTCCGTCCACACTGGTCAGAGCCTGAGGCGGCCTCCCAGCTGCTGACCGGCTGCCAAACCACAGCAGCCGGCACCTGCCACCAGGGCTGGCCGAGCGGCCTGGCTCTGTTCCCAGCCTGCACAGCTGGGGGAGAATGAGTCAGCAGTGCCCTGTCTCCTGGGCGTTCGGTGGAAAGTGACCTAAAGGCCACAGGAAGTCAGTTCCCTGAGGGTGGTCCCAGCAGGGAACTCCCTAAAAGCTTACAGTCTCGGGCCCGGAAAAGCCTGAGAAGTCTTCTTGCTCAGACTCCCTTCACAGGCTCTGGGAGCTCAGGCTCTGGAGCCACATTGCCGTGTGCGACCTGGAGCAAGTTCTCAGCCCTCTGTGCCTCCATTTTCCCATCTGTAAAATGGGAGCAGTGATGGTGCTTATCCGAAAGGGTTGTTGGGAGGATTAAGTGAATCATGAATGGAAAATGCACATGGCACACAGGGAGGCCGAACACTTGTTAGCTGTGACTGTTGTTGTCACTGTTATTTAGGGACTCTGGCAGAGTCCTCACCTGATGGCTTCCAGGGACATGAAACTACCGAGTACGAGGCAGCCAGTTCATGCTCTAAGGTCTCTCCCTTGGGCCTGTGCAAAACACAGCTGCGCCCTTTCAAAAGGACAGGTGTTTGTCATCAGCCTTCCTCTTCCTGCTACACCTCCTCGACTCCAAGATGACCACCCTCACTTCCTTCAAGAGTTCCCCAAAGCAAATGTCCTCATGTCCCTTTGCTGCCCCTGTCCCTATCTCCTCATTGCTTGCCAATTTGAAATTTTCAAAATATATTTTTATTGATTTCAGAGAGGAAGCGAGAGGGAGAGAGAGAGAAACATCAATGATGAGAGAGAATCATTGTTTGGCTGCCTCCTCCACATCCCCTACTGGGGATCAAGCCCACAACCCGGGCAGGTGCCCTTGACCAGAATCAAACCCGGGACCCTTCAGTCCCCAGGCCGATGCTCTGTCCACTGAGCCAAACCGGCAAGGGCTCATTACCTGCCAGTTTGTTACTCTGTCTCCAAACAACGGAACACAACGTTCCAGGGTAAAAGCAAATGTCCGGAGGACATCTGGCAACATCTGGAAACACCTTTCCTTGTCCCAGTTCGGGGGGAGGCGCAGGAGGCACGCTGTGGGTAGGAGCCGGGGATGCTGCTGAGCATCTGGCTGTGCACAGGACACCGCCCCCGACAAAGAGACCGCCCCCCCCCAACTAAAGTGTCAGTGATAATCGCCTCCTGAGGCAGCAGCCGTGACTTTGGCGCAAGCAGACACCCTGACCGACAGCACACCATGGAATACGACTCACCTAGAAGGGGATTGTGCTGGTTTTTCAAATGCGGAGACGAGGCCTCAGGGGTGCTAGGGTGCCCAAGATAAAAGAACCAGCTGCAGACCCAACCTGTCCGAGGCCAAAGTCATCCTCCCGGACCAGAGTGCCTCTTGCATGGGATCGGTGGAGACATGAGGCCTTTCTGGGAGGTCCAGGGAGAGCCACCATGGGCCATGCTCCCAGGAGGAGACACCTGAGCACTGTGGACAAGGCGGGCCAGGTGTCTAACACGGGGCATCCCAAGGGGCCACACTGCTCATCGCCGAGGGCCGCGAGAGCCGTCTCCGGCTTCATTGGAGAGCCAGTGTCGACCCTTCTTGTCCTCACTTTGCTTCCATAATGAACGATCTTTGACTCAACTCTGGACTTGACCGTGGAGATGGGTTGGGATCTGCACACAGCCTGGGAATCAGGAGTGGCTGGAGGCTGCATGTACTATTGGGATTTGTATTCACATGGCACTGCTCTATTTGCCACAGGGCACTAGGCACGGGGATATTCCTGAAGACAGCACAAGGAGAAAACACTGGTGACCTGGAGTCAACCCCTCCCTGCCCTTTGAACCCGGGTTTGCCCCCCTGTAACGTAATCTGTGGGGTCCACCCCCCCCCCCAGGTTCCACAGGTTATCCCTGCAAAGAAAGCTCTGCACCTGTGGCTTTGGGAATCCTAAGTTTCTAGTTTCCAGTTCAAAAACAAACAGGCATCTGAGTTCAAAGAGAGGCACGGTCCACGGGGAGCGCTCACTCAACAGCAAGAAGCCGGTCCGAGGATGGCCCCAGTGAGCTGAGTGTGAAGGCGCGAGAGCCGTACGCAAGGACTTGGCCTTAAAATACACAACTTGGCCGGTGAGAGGAAAATGCTGAAGGCGTAACATGGCCGAGGCTTAGCAATCCCAAAACACCAGCCTCCTCGCCAAACCCTCAGCCCCTGCTCTCCACCCTGCACCCCGCACAGGGTCAAAGGGAGACAGGATCCCCACCAGCTCCCAGTAGGAGGTTTGGGGGTCCCAGAGTGTCTGGAAGGAGTGCCGAGAAGCCCTGGGTTACGCCTAGTGTCCTGGCATAATTATGAACAGCACCCCTCTCATTCTCAAGAATTGTAGTTTGCAAGATAACATATGTGGTCACTCTACCCAGAAGGGTTTAGTGCGACAGAATATGCAACATGGAAACCACGGCTTTCAGCTTCACAACTTGTTAACCATATATATATATGAGAACGAGAGAGAGAGAGAGAGAGAGAGAGAGAGAGAGAGAGAGAGAGAGAGAGAGAGAGAGAATATGCCCAAAATCAACACAGGACTGAGCCTGCTCCAAATTAGACAGGGCTGCCTATAACCTGCAAACTCCTTAGCGCTGCTTTCACGGCCTCTATTTCTGGCTGTGATTGGCTTTTCTAATTTCTTCTATGACTCTCCTTTTCTCAACCCCATGCAACCACACACTCACACACACACACACGTGATCCTATGTCTTCTTTTGAACAGGTAAGCAAAGAGATGATTGGTGAGCGCCCAGAGAGATGCCAGGGAAGCACGGTGCCCTGGGAAGCACCCTGTGAGCTTTCAGAAGTTGTTTTAAACCTCACTCCCTTCGTAACGGGCTCCCTGGCCAAGGATATCAGTACGATCCAGTGGATAAGAGGAACCCATCCTCAAGCTAAACACATGACAAAGTAGGTCATGTTCTCCTTATGGGCACGTTTGAAAATAGCAAGGATGCGAGGATCATTTGCTAATGAACCAAAGCAAGCCCACCAGTGGGCCTCTCCTGGGCTCGTGCTCCGGAACTAATTAGCACTCAGCAAGCAAGCAGGTGGTGGGCTGGTCCGGTCCATGGGAGAGAGGTGACCTTGAATGACAATGAAGCGAGGAGGCACAGGCTCCGGGGAGGCTGGACGGTGGGCCTCACCAGTGGGCGCCAACAGAGCGGCTACACCTGTGAATTCTTCCTCCTGAGTCCAGTGTAAGCGCCCAGCAGGAGATGCAGGGGGAAGACGGAGGGTTTTTGTCCCTGTGAGGCCAATGCCAACCCAGACAGTGACTCCAAGTAGCCGAGCCCAGTGAGGGCCGTGCGCATCCATTCACAACGCCCAGAATATGAGATGAGAGGGCCTCGTCCCGCGGTTAGCCGGCCGGGTCTGACGTGCACTGAAAGACCCTGAGGTCAGCACACGCAGGGCAGAGAGGCTTCCGGAGGAGAGAGGGCGAGGCGAAGGCCTGGTATGATCTGCTGCAGGACAGCGGGAGCCCCCAGGGGCAGCCACTCCGTGTCCAGGAGGATTGGAACCACCTGAGCCAGGCATAACTGGCATGGCCGACCCTGACAGAGGGTGAGCTCCCTGTCCCTGAGGGCATGCAAGCACAAGCAGGGGAACCACCACCTGCAAGTTGCTGGGGGCAGGAGCATTGGAGCAGCCCACGGGAACAATGAGACGGCTCATTTTCAGGGTCGGTTCCCGCTCAGAGCCTGCCACAGAGTGGGTCTGTCCCGGGAAATGTTTCTGGAACATGGATCACCTGGGTGATCAAGCTCCTGAACCAGGGACCCCGCACCTCCCAGGCCAGGACCATGATCAGACTGGTAAGCCGTGTCCTCGCCTAGCGACCTCCTCATCTCTTGGAGCTGTTCTGGACTTGGCGGAAAAGGAGAACGGTGTGCTGGGCAGAGCAGATGAATGGGTGTGGGTTTGGGAGACAAGTACGGGGCACCGTGGCAAGGCCAGGGTTGTTTTTAGTTCTCAGCCCCGGAATGGAGGTCTCGCGGCGCGTGTATCATTCTCATCATAACAATTCTGACAAGGAAAGGGCCCGCAAAGAATGCGGCTCCAGCCTCCGCACGGAGAGGACATGGGAGTCTTCAAAGAGAGATAAAGTAATTCATATTTATATGAAGTCAGCAAATTCGCTTTCTGCCTTCCCGGTTCCCACAATTTAGACTGTTAAAAGGACCGTATTACAAAACAAACCACTCTACATAAAGAGAGGAAATCAATCCCAGTTTAGATCTTGTTTAAAGAAATCATTTCAAATCCCACACAAGAAAAACATACACAGGCCTGATAAATGCCCTGGAAGCCGGCGGGCCCGTCTGGGGCAGAAACGTAAACACACGCGTGCGCAGGGAGAAAGCATGGCAGGCTCCTGCGGCCTCGGAGGGCCAAGGAGGGCCTGGGAGGAGGGGCACCCCGGGGCCGTGAGTCCGGTAGGGTGAGGGGAGGCAAGCATCCTACACCCAGCACATGCCACGGCCCCACCAGGGAGACGAGGCCAGAGGGCCCTGCCCAGACACCGCAGGGCGCACCCGTCACCTCAGAAGAAAGACCAAACCCACCACCAGATCCCGGCTCTGCCCTGAGCTGCTGTGACCACCGTTTCCTCATCTGCCAAATGCAGCGGGAACTGCAGCCCAGGCCTGACCCCGAGGGTGCGTGGTCAGTGCCCAGCGGGGAAGTGTTCTTTCTCCATCTGTCTCCATCCTTGGCCGCCAACCCACCTCAGCCCCACTGAACCTCCTCCGGTCCCTAAAGAGCCCACGATTTTGCCTTGGCACAGGCTGACCTTTTCTAGAAACGTCTGCCTTCTCACCCTAACACTTTGCTACCCAGCCGTCCGTGCTCCAGGACCAGGACTGAAACTCCAAGGGAGAGTCAGCGGCGTTCTCGGGGTTCCCCACCCATGTCACCGCTCTCCCCGCCAGGCTGCCAAGAGCCACTTTCTGGTTGGTCTCCCCTTGGCGGCTGGGAGTGACTTGAGGGCAGGGAGGAGGTTCTGTTCCTTAGTGCATCCTCTGAGCTTATCGCAGAGACAGGTAGAGCGGGCAAGGAGGCAGTGAGGGGCTGCAGGCAAAGGGTTGTATTACTAGAGGCAAGATCAAGGAGGACAAACAGAATGGAGACTAAAATGGGTCTTTAGGCAGATGGCACCAAGCGCGCTTCTCTTGTATCCAGTTGTCTCAGCGTTGTTCTCAAACACACCGAATGTAGCAGCCGCCATCCTGTGCTCCTCATACCACAGAACAGGGGAGTGGGGACCCGGCGCCTGGGACAGAATGTGCCGCTGGCAACAGGAGGTGTGAAGACACGCAGTGAGGTTTCTGCTAAAAAGCCCCGATAATGTCTCCACTGCAGGATGGATTGCTCTTGCTTCTGCACGTTCCCTCTGTTACTAGAAATTTTTACTTCTCCAGCTTTCAGCCAGGTGTGCAACGCTGGAAGATCGATGTGCCGGGAAGGACTGAGAAAAGTGCCTGGCATGTGCTAGACTCTAGGAATCCTTGTGGAAGGAGTGAAATGAGTGAGTGAATGAGTGGAGAGGCCCCCACAGGCTAAAGTTCAGGCCCCTCTCCCCACACCCCGAGCTCCTCCCATTCCCATGTGTCACCCGGGAAGTTCTCTTTGGCATGTAGGTCCTCCCACCAGGCTGTAAACCCCAGAAAGACACGGTCAGTGTCTGCATGTGCCTGGCTCCCCCCGGCATCCCCAGCACAGGGCACAGGGCCAAGCTCATCGCTGGCACTCAATCAGTATTTTAATTAATTACATAGTTCACTCATCGATGGCATCAGGAAGAAGGGAGAGCGATTCTTCTGTTCAAGGTAGACCTCTGCCATTGTGAGTACAGATGTCTGAACTTGAGCCTTGACCCTGCCATTCACTACAGGACCTCTTCCTCTCTTGGCAAAAGAGGTGCTGGTGTCTGAAACCCAACCTGACACCTCCATGGCAGCTCTTAGTCCATCAAAATTGTTTGTTTATTGGTTTGTTTCCCCTGTGAGACCGTGAGCTCCTCGAAGTCAAAGACTATGGTTTTCTACCCTGTATCCCCAGTAATGGCGCAGCGCTAGCATCTAGGAATACTCAGCAAATGTCTATCCAGCCAAAAGCTTTTCCAGCTCCACGTCCTCTGCGAACCAGGCACCTCCAGGGTAATTTGATTCTCTGTGTCTCGGGAGCAGGGAGCAGGGAGCAGGGAGCAGCACTTACGTATTCAACTAAAAATCTCTGTGCCCACGGCCGTGCCTGGCACTGAGGAGAGTGGGACACACACTGATTTCTCCTTAGGGAGCCCCAGTGAGGCTGAGGAGGAGAGATGGCATGGAGCTGAGGACGCTCTGCGTCCGGAGCACAGAGCCGGCGAGGCGCTTCCTCTGGGCTCCAGGCCTAGGGATGATCTTATATCCTGACGGAAACTCTCCTGCCCTTGGAAATTCCAGGGAAAGACTATTTGCACTAGAAAAAACTTCTCTGGGCTTAGCAGGTCATTGGCAAGATTCCATGGACGACCTTGCAAGTTCATGCCTGGAGTCAGCTTATGGCCATGATGATGGTGAGTCCTTTTCAAAGGAGCAGGTTTCTCTCACAGGCCCAGGAGCCCAGGAGGCAGCTATGTGGGGCTGTGCACCCCAAGGATGGGACACTGGTGAAACTTTGGACCTTCCCTGATAACCCCATCCCCAGGAAAAGCCATAGCAGAAGAACCTCCCAGGTCCCAGGGTGGCTTGCCGACCCAGGAGGAGGGCAGGCCCATGGATGGGGCTTCTTTCTGGTTCCTCATTGATCTCATATCGTCCAGAACCTGGTCAGAACCTCAGGGTCCTGTTATGAACCTCAGACACCAAGTCGGAGTAACTTAAACCAAAGGATGTCCGGAGCATCACATGAAGGACAGGTGACTGGGGAATGGGTCAAGGGATCTCTGAGGCTCAGGAAGGAGGAGGCAGGACACACATGGCTCCCTCACATGGGGGTCTGGGCCACCAGGGCCACCCCAGTGACCTGCAACAACCCTTTCACCTTCATCCCTCCCTCAGGAGCCACTCAGGCTCAAAGGCCTGGAAGACAGTGGCTAGTTGGCAGTTCCCTCTGTACTGGGGCAGGGAAGCTCCAGCTCATAAGCTTCAAAGTTGGAATGATTCTATCTGACTGTATCTTTCCACCAAGACCATACATGAAGCAACCCCCAATGGGAAACCGGCTATTCCCAGGAAAGGGCAATGGGTCTGGGCAGCCAAGAACATCCAATAGCCACCAGATGCTGCTCTTTGAGGAAGTTGAGGATCGACTCCTTTGGTGGCTGGTCCAGGAGAGTCACTCAGTATTTTGCTGAATGAATGTGTAAATCTACACGAATAAAAGAGAAACATGCAAATTGACCATCCCTCTGCTATGCCCACCAGCCAATCAGAGCAGGTATGCAAATTAACCCAACAAAGATGGTGGTTAATTTGCATAGGCAGGCCTGGAGCGAAGACTGAAGATAGCATAGAAGGAAGCCAAGTGCTGCAGAAGGGAGTGAAGCAGCGGAGAAGGGAGGGAGCCAAGGCAGCAGAGACAGGAGCGGAGCTGAGGCAGTGGAGACGGGAGGGAGCAAGGCAGTGGAGAAGGGAGTGAAGCCCACCAAGGCAGGCTTCGCTTCCTTCTCTGCTTTGCTCCAGCCACGGGAAGCCCTATTCTTGCAGGAATCTTCCTGCAACGGGCCTCTAGTAAAGAGATAAATCTGTAAGATGGAGATAATAGTGTCTCCCTCCCTCCTTTAGGCTATTGTGAGGATTAAGTGAGATCATTTGTGAAAAGGATGTAAGAGAGCATCCAGCATAAGAAAACACTCCATAAAGGCTCGTCATAAACATTCAGTTCAGCACGTCAGCACAGAACCACTGTGGCACAGTGAGCGTACAACCTGGGCAGGAGAGGTGCCCAGAAGAGGGACAATCAAGTGACAATCTGAGTGAAATGGGAGAGCGTCTCCTTTCATGCTCATCCGTCTGGCAAGAATAAAAAGTGTGACAACATCAAGTGGTGGTGATGACTTGGAGCCAGGGGAGCTCGATTATGCTGCTGTAAATGCACTCAACCGTCTGGAGGACCATTTGGCCACATTCAGTGATGCTGAAGATGGATATACTCTGTGAGCAGAAGTCCCATTCCTAGAGAGAGAAGATAGATAGATAGATAGATAGATAGATGATAAATAGATTGATGATGGATAGATACTAGAGATAGGTAGATAGATAGATGATATAGACAAATGATAAATAGTTGATAGAGATAGATGATAAACAGATAATTGACAGGTAGATGATAGAGAGATAGCTATTCCAAAGAAAAAGCTCATAAATTGTTTCCTTGAGACATGCCCTGGTGTGGGTACCCTCCTCCTTCTGGGAATGAGGTTGTTGATTGGTGAACCTGAACCCTGGCGAGGGCTGCTGGGCCTGCTAATACACATCCTCTGCCCCAGCTGCCAGCTCACTGATGACGCGTTCTCCCCACTCTGAACAGCTGGACCCGTGAGAAAAGGGGAGGAAAAATGGCCACGGTCTCCCTGGCCATTCCCACAGAAGGTCCCAGAATGGACACACTTTGCAAAGCCAGTTAAATGAGGACATTAACACCTTCCCCGCTTCCCTCCCAGAGGTGTTCTGAGGGTCTGCTGAGATAGTACGTGTGACAGCTCTTTGAAAAGCATAAAGTGTTAGAGAAACACGAGTTGCGATGACAGTCAAGCCTCTACTGAATCACACGGGTGCTCCGGCACCATTTTTTCCAGCCGCAGAAGAGAATGCAGCAGGGCCCTTCCTGAGAAAGGCTGCTAACACCTTGAACATAAGGAAATCCTTCCACAACACAGCCAGCTCCAAGCTAAACAGGGAGAATTGTTTGCAAGGGGTCTCATTTCCTCCTTCCTCCCCCTCCCTCTGGCAGAGCATTCAACCCGCACTAATTTCACTGTATAAATGGAAACTGAATCACTGCATTCCAGGCTGGAAAATGATTGGAAATGAGAGTGCGTCCAAGGTCAAGACCTAGCCACTTCCTCCCTGGACAGGAAGTGGGCTCTGCGAAGGGTTCTTGCGGGGCCTCTCGGTGATAAAAGGCCTGCTTTGGCCCTGGGCTGGGGGAGCTCTCGGCTGTTTTCACATCTCACTTTAAAGGAGAGAGAGAGAGAGGAAAAAGAAAAGCCCGGATGTCCCTCTCTAAACAGGGATGTCAGCTCAGAAAGGAGGGGGTGTGCAGCTGCCTTTCGGTGGGGAGCTGTCGACAGCCCAAGATTGTTTAAACTCTGCTGTAAACACAGGCGTAGAGTGATGGTGACTCAGGCATCGGTGCTGCACCCTCTCCAGCTCTGCACTGGGCCTCCCAAGGCCCTCGGGGCCCTACGCACACAGCTGGCCATTTGAGTCTGTGAAGTTGCCTGGAAGCTCAGCCTTCAGGAGGACTCAGCTAAGCGGGTCCTGGGCAGGGATCACCAGAGATAAAAGGTGTCCGTGCGCCCGGCCTGCATGGCTCAGTGGTTGAACGTCTACCTATGAACCAGGAGGTCATGATTTGATTCCTGGTCAGCGCTCATGCCCGGGTTGCGGACTCTGCATTCTTTACTGTTGTATAACAATTTTCCACAAATGCAGCGGTGAACACACACCCCCATTTCTTACCTCACAGCTCTGTCAGGTCCGAAGCGCAGGTGGGTTCACCCGCGTTCCCTGCGCAGTCACAGGCCACGCCAAGCTGCCAGCAGCCTCCCATCCGGAAGCTGCGAAGACCTTCCCGCTCCCTCAGGCTGTTGGCTGAGTTTGGCTCCCTGCAGCCGCAGGCCCGAGGCCTCCGTTTCCTTGCTGGCTGTCCACAGGGCTTCTCTCCCAGCTTCTAGAAACCTTTCTCCAGTCCTTGTTCCTGGTTTCCCTCCATCTTCAAAGCCAGCAAGAGCATGTCAAACCCGCCTCATGCTTCCAGTTCCCAACTCCTCTTCCCACTACCAGCCAGGGAGACCCTTAGCTCTAAGGGCTCCTGTGATCCGATTAGGCCCACCTGGGCATTCTCCCGTTCTCCACGTCACATGACAGTCTCAGAAATAACAGCAGGGCTGGAGGTCATTGGGCCATTCCCACCACACGGCGTGCATTCAGTGCCGTGTCCTGATTGGTAAGTTCTGAATGATCAGTTCTTCACTATTTTGAATATAGGTCAGGCTTATACACATTTTCTTTTTTCTGTCAAAGACACGTTTTCACACATTAATTGACTGCAGAAGATTGCATTCACTGGCTGCATCGGAATCTATTTGGTCATTTCCCTAACAAATAGCTACAATGTAAGAAGTATGGATTTGACTCCATAGGGATAAGAAGTCATTGACACCAGGGAATAATGTAATCGTTCGTCTTTTATAAAGGCTACTCCGTCAGATGTGGGAATGGGCGACTGTGGAGAGCGGCTATAGTGTTTGGACAGGTTCAAGCCTCGGACCAATGAGAGGGCACGGTCCTCTCGTGGCAAAGCCACGTGCAAGTCCCAGCTTGGAAGGCAAAGCCCTCCCAGCACAATTACGGCCAAAGGCTGTGGCTGTGAGCTTGACCTTATGGTCCGAACCTGTGGTCCCACGTGGCTGAGTGATATAGGCTGCGGGAGGTGCAGCAAGTAAACAAAGCTTGATCACGTGCATGTAACTGAGTAGATTCAAAACCCGAGAGAACATTGTAAACATCTTGACCACGCCCTTACTTAGCCTTGTGGAATCTGGCTATAAAATAAAGACTCACTCAGCTTGCAGGCTGTGGCCCTATCTCTCCATCAGAGAGAGCAGCATCCCACCCAGCCCCAGCTTTATCCTCTTGTCTGTCTTTTCTAAATCCTTCACCGCCCCCCACCCCGCCTCAAGTTCACCCATGGCCGTGCTGGTGTGGCACAGGCAACAGAAGAAAGACCAGGCAGCATCAAGAGAGACAAATTGGGGGGCCCTGCAGAGAATCCAGGTAGGAGAGGCGTGAGCCAGCTCACATCTTCACTGAGACCCTCACACAGTCAGCCACTCACTTATCTAGCAAACAAATGCTGAGCACCTACTGTGCGCCATGCATTGTTCTGGGACCTGAGGATATGGAGAAATAAGGCCCTCTCTCTGTCCCTAAGGAACTTACCATCTAATAAGTAAGAGAAGCCGGCACATAGTCCAAAGCCAAGTTCTAAGGCCCCAGCCTGTGTGGCTCAGTGGTTGAGTGCCAACCTATGAACCAGAAGGTCACCATTTGATTCCTGGTCAGGGCACATGCCCAAGTTGCCGGCTCCATCCCCAGTGTGGGGCGTGCAGGAGGCAACCTATCAATGATTCTCTCTCATCATTGATCTTTCTATCTCTCTCTCCCTCTCCCTTCCTCTCTGAAATAATATATATATATTTTAAACAAGATTCTGTGGTTTAAAAAAAGTTCTAGGTCCTCCAATGGGCCTTTGTACAGGATCCAGCAAGGGCACAAAGGAGGGGTAGCAATTCTTGCAGGGCAGAAAGATGACAGAGGGGAGATGAGAAAAGAAAAGTCTTAAAAGGCAAGAGTTATAGGTTGAACTGTTTGTCCCCCTGTCTCCAAACTCATAGATTGGAGTCCTAACCCCCCGCCCCCCGCCCCCGAACCTCAGAATGTGACTGAATTGGAGATAAAATCTTTACAGAAGAGCTCAGATTAAAACGAGATGGATTAGGGCTCACCCTAATCCAATACGACAGGTGTCCTTGTAAAGAGGGTAGGCTTGGACACAGCACCTGTTGAAGCCACTGGGTGTGTGGTGCTGTGTCATGGTGGCCCCAGGAAAGCCATGCAGGACGTTGGCCCAGGGAAAGGCTTTTCCAGGAAATGTCCCAGCAGAAAGAAGGCTGACAAGTTGGGGGCCCAAGGCGTGGGTGGAGGCAGGAGCTGGGATGCAGAGGCAGACAGGGGCCGAGTCACAAAGGGACCTGCTGGCTGCGCTCAGGATGCCGGGCTGCATCCGAAAGCAATGGAGACTCACGGAAGGCTTTGGAGCAGGCACATGCATAGGGCTCAGTCGACCTCGGTGTGATGAGCTCGAGGGGCATTTAAGATGACGCCCAGATTTTTGCTCATATGTTATTCTAAGCTCCTCCAGTGTCCAGAGGAGGAAAACGCAGCCCATTCACCGGGCGAGCGAGCAGGCAGTTTAGCGCCTTTGTGGCCAGGAGCGGCGGCTGCCACGGGGTCCGTGGGACTTCAGGCTGCCTCCTCTGACAACCACAGCTGCCAGCCCTGCCCAGAGAGAGGCGCTAAGACCTGCATGATCATCTGTCCTCCACGCCCCTTGAGAAGAAAAAAACCAGGGAGTGTTTCCATAATCACAACTGCCTTGGGAGCTGCCAGGAAATTCCAGCAGGAAACTCCCGTTTGGAAGTGTTTTGTTTTGTTTTGATTAGAACATGTTTATTTCCCTCCAAGGATGCGCTTTGGCACCGGGCTGGGCCTGGCGCTTGTGCCTGACAGAGGCTCCAGGGGAGCATCGGCCACCCCCTGGTGGCAGGAGGCATGGCCAGAGGGCTGCTGGCGGCGTTA
Source organism: Myotis daubentonii (assembly GCF_963259705.1). NCBI lineage: Eukaryota > Metazoa > Chordata > Mammalia > Chiroptera > Vespertilionidae > Myotis > Myotis daubentonii. The sequence goes on from NC_081851.1 coordinate 75,639,785, forward strand.
AAGGGCGCCTGGCCAGGGCACAGTCGGCAAGTGGGGGGCTGAGGTCCCAGGAGCCCCCTGGGACCAACATCTGGAGAGGCCTCCTCGGGGAACCAGGATCGGCCACTTCAAGAAGCACCAGACGCCTCTGAGTTTGGCCTGAGCTTCCTAAAGGCCCCACGAGCTCAGTTCCGGAACCTCTGTTCCAAATGGCCACTTGGGTTGGTATTTACTTGAGCGCAGAGAGCCAGGAGATGAGTCAGCCCAGCCCTTTGTTGAGGAAGCTCATGCTCAAACTCTTCCCATACCCCCTACCCCCTCGGTTTCCAGGCACCAGGGAGGCCATGCCCAGGGTCAGGACAGGGGTCAAAGGGCAAGACCTAATTCAGCAGTATCCTCATCACCCCCTCTTCCCAGCCGCCCTGGGAAACCAAATGAAACCTCTGCTCCCGCCCGCCACCCATTCCGCCTCAGGGCCCCAGGGCCTCGGGACCGGGGATGTCCCGCAGGTACCCCAGCACAGGTACGTGGCACATCGGCTTGGGAGAGCAGTGACTGCCCGTCCCCTCCCAGGGCTGGCCCAGGCCCCCACACTCTCTCCTGCCCTGGACGTCTTTGCAGGACCACGAGCAGAGCCTGGCCTCCCAGAGGCTCAGGCAGCTTTGCTAGGTGTCGGGCCAGAACGAATCCCTATTGTACCGACGACTAAAGGAGGGGGCTTGCCCAGGTCACACGGAGCAAGTACAGAGCGGGGCTTCTCTGCAGGCCTCCGTGGGGACAGCCGCAGTCCTCATTCAAGGACACCCCTCTGCCTTCCAGGGAGGAGAGGAGTCGCTGCGCCGAGGGAGCTTGTCCTTGACACGGCTGCTGGGAGGGGACAGGGAGATTGTCAGAAACATCTGTTTCCCATTGGCCGTGCAGATAGCTACATCAATGCCTAAGTAAATATCTGTCTCATTGAATGGAGCTCATTAAAAGGCAATGAACACTTTAGCGACTTCATTTATCAACGTAATACTATCTCGTGTTGCTTCTTGCTTCATAGTTTATTGAACTTCTCATGCACTGTGCCTCTTGAGTCCATTCAGCTGAACCCGTTTTAGTGAGGTTTATTCTGTACCAGGCTCTGGCCTAGGAGCTGGAGAAACAGGAAATAAAGCCCTGCATCTGTCCTCGAGTTGCAATGGTGGCCAGGGAGCGTGGCACTCACATTACAGTCCATAGAGCAATCAAAACAAGTATGAGACCCGCGAGGTTTTGTCACGCAAGGGGCAGCTGACAGTGGGGGCTGAAATGCAGTGTAAATGGCCAGCACAGGCTCTTCATCTTTGGAAAGAATAAAAGTGAAAGCTTGCCAATAGTTCCTGTTCCCTGTGAGGCAAAATGCGAACTCCTCAGCATAGCATCCAGGGTCTGTGATTTGATACCCCTCCTTCCCAAAATTTTTAATCCACTTTTCCTAAGGATCAGGGGCCTCCTACCCACCCCTATGCCTTTTCTCCTACCTCTCAACCACACGGAGCCATTTGTTCCTCCCGTGTCTAGCCCTGCATCAGTGCCTACGCCCTCATCAAGGTCACCTCCTCCTTGAAGCCTACCCTGATCTTCCCTTCTGCTGAGCCTCCTGCTGGGCTCCATCACATTTTGTGCATCTTTAAAGAATGGCACTTATTTTGCTGAACTGCAATTTTCTATTTATATGTCTGTCTCCACACACGCATGTGAGCGTCTCCAGGCAGGAGGGTTTCATTTATTTAAATGCCCTTGCCCTATGGTGGGTGACTATGTGGAAATGAATCAAGAGTAAACATATTCCATTGTTAGTATGTGAAACCATAAATGAATTGCTGAAAGGAGGAGTAGAGGGGTAATTTACTTTAAAAAGGAATGATATCTTTGTTACTCAGTTTCTAAGTGCTCCCTGCCTGGAAGGGCTCCTCCTGCCTGCGTTAGGGTTTCCCCTCTGAAGAGGAATGGGGACACCTCGTAGATGGGGCCAAAATCTGGACACTGACAACACCAAATGCTGGCGAGGACGGGAGCAGCAGGCACGCTCATTCATTGCTGCGAGGAGTGCATGGCTCTCCACACGGTCCACCCACTGTCCAAACTTTGGAAGACAGATTCGTGGTTTCTTACAAAACTAAATATACGCTCACCACATGATCCGGCAATTGTGCTCCTTGGTACTCACCCAAAGCAGTTGAGCACTTACGTCCACGCGAAAACCTTCACATGGATGTTTATAGCAGCTTCATTCATAGTTGCCAAAACTTGGAAGCAGCCAGGATGTCCTCCAGTAGGTGAATGAATATGTAAACCGTGGTCCATTCAGACAATGGGATATTATTCAGGGCTTAAAAGAAAGACGCTATCGAGCCACGAAAAGACATGGAGGACATGCGAATGCATCTTGCTGAGCTAATGCTCCCATCTGGAAGGGCTACACACTGTACGATTCCAACTCTACGACATCCTGGAAAATGCAAAACTGTGGAGACGGTACAAAGATGGGTGGTGGCCAGAGGGTTGGAGGAGGGAGGGAGGAATAGTTGGCGCCCAGAGGATTGTTCAGGGCAGCGAAATTACTCTGTGTGATGCTAGAATGATAAAGACATGTCCTCATGCATTTGTCCAAATCCATCGCCTGCACCCCACCAAGAGTCAGCCTGACGTACACGGTGGGCTCAGAGACAAGGATGTGCCCGTGTAGGTTCATCACCGGTAACAAACGCACCGTCCTGGTGGGGGCTGTGGGTAACCAGGGAGGCTGTGCCTGTGTGGGGGCAGGCGTATATGGCAAATCTTTGCCACTAGTAAATTTTTTTCTGTAAACTTAAAACTCCTCTCAAAAATTGCCTTTTTAAAACAAGAGAGGCGAGCCCTAGCCGGTTTGGCTCAGTGGACAGAGCATCAGCCTGCAGACTGAAGGGTCCCAGGTTCGATCCTGGTCAAGGGCGCGTAGCTCGGTTGCAGGCTCCATCCCCAGTGGGGGCTGTGCAGGAGGCAGTCAATCGATGATGTTCCTCTCTCATCGATGTTTCTATCTCTCTATCCCTCTTTCTAAAAAATATCAATAAAAACACATTTAAAAACACACACACAGGAGAGGCGAGGGGACCCTTCCCCGGGGGTGGGGCCCGTCGGGCTGCGGGCCGGCTCTGCAGCTGTGGCTAATGTTCTCCATGTGCGCGTGCTGGGCGGCCGGGCGGGCCACTTCATTACTTTGTGCTTAAGGAAATGCCTCCCAGCTCCGCACTTGCCTTTTTAAATTTCACAACCACTAAATTCACTCCCGGTGTGTGTTTTTAAGAGTGAACGAGAGTGGTGTGAGGGATCTGCCACAGAGACCTTTCCATACGGCCAGCCCGGGAGCGGCCCACGGCGGCGAACCAGGCTGCTGCTCCCCAAGGACCCCGCCCCACAGCAGCAGCAGCAGCCGAGCTGGGGAGAGGGAGAGGCTCCTTCCAGAATTAAAGTCCGAGTCCTGTCATAGGTGACATGCATGTAGGAGCACTCCTCTAGGGACCAGGTCTATGTGGGTCCAAATTCTAATGTTGCCACTTGGGAGCTGGGACCAGTGACTTCCCCCTCCGGGCCCCAGTTCGGCTCGCTGGCTCCTCCCCAGTGAGTCCTTGGAGAGCCTTGTCTTCTGCTTTGCTACCCGCCCCAGCACCAAGCTCAGCGCCCAGCCCAGAGTGCGCATGCGGCGAGGGCCACGGATGGAGATGATGGGCGAGTGGACCGTCAGGAACTCCCAGGGCCCATTGCGATGAAAAGCGTGCTGCTCCTCCACATGGGAGGGCTGCTCCCTAAGGAGCTGGGGTTCCAGCCTAACGCCGCTGCCCAGTTATGGCGGACGGTCACCAGCTTCCCTGGCCCTCTGTCAATGCCATGGGTGCCCTCAATGTGCTCGGAGGCAGGGCATGAAGGTGATTCAAAATGCTGGGAGCAGAGGGGACCTGGCACTGCGAACTCTGGGCTCAGGGAGGTGTCATTTTGGGGGTGAAGTCCCATCTCCTAAAACCGGGCCACGTGGCTGTCCCTGCTCTCTACACCGCACCCCGGCCTGAGCCTCCTTTGCCTGTGCCAAGTGCTGATGAGGGCAGGTGGTCGGTGGCTCTCATCGGCTTCCCCGTGTATGACTCGGTGACCGCATGCAGCGACCAGGCTGACTGGGCCACTGGGTGCTCCCTCCGGGTCCCAGGGCGGTCAGGGTGGGCTGAGCTTGGACTCAAAAGCTGGGGTGTACAATGAGGTCCCCTCCGGGTGCGGCAGATCCAAGGTTGTGGAAAGAGAGGGGAGGCCAGCTGCAGGCTGGAGCTCTCATTTCTGCTCTGACCTCAAGCTCCTCGAGGACAAGAGCTTGTGTTTGCCAAGCTCTCCTCCCAGCCCTCCCCGTCCCCCCCCCGCCCCTCCCCCCCATGTTCCGGGCAGGCGCAGAGAGAGCAGTGGCACCCACTTGCCAAGCAGCCGGCATTTGCTAAGCAACCAGGAGCTCTTGGGCTGCGTCTCTCCGCTCTCTCTGGTTGCTATGGAAGCTGTTCTAGAAAAGCCTTCCCTGCCAACAATCAAGGCTTTCTTGTCAGAGTCTGGCTCCGGGCACCTTGCCTTTCAGCAGGGTAGGCAGAGGGGCAGAGGCCGCTGGGAGCCCAGTCATCACACCCCTGCAACGGTGTCAGCCCGGCCAGACTCACACTTGTCCCTGGCCCTCACACCTGGTGCATTTGCCCTGTCCCGAGGAGATCCCGTCTCTTTGACTCCCTGTCCCCCTCTCCCCTGCCCTCAGCTCTGGATCTGAAGGTGCCAGGTCCTCTCCACGGCAGGGGCGGGAAGATGAAGCACCCGGAAGCTCTCATTGTTCTCCTGCTCAGGTGGGCCGTCTCCCAGCAACATGCAACGCGTTATTGTGCTCAGGGAGCATTTGTCTCCTCTGTCCCTGTTACTAATGATGCCCCTCTGCCATCAGTTCGTGCGAGGGCCAGGGCCCCAGGTTGGGGAGGGGCGTGCACCTGGCGGGAGGAGCGCGTGTGGGCTCAGCAGGCCCTGCCCCTTAGGTGTCCTGGAAGGCAGCTTCTCCTTCCTCAAGAAGAAAGTGCATATTTGGTACCAAAGAGACTGGCTATTCCACGAAGGACCGGCCTTGGAGTTGGAACCGGGGGTGGGGGGTGGGGTGTTAGTCATCCAGGATTTCAGGGGGCACCTGCCCTGGGGTGAGGAGCCCCACCACCCGCTGGCTCTGGGATCTGGGCTTCCAACCCGGGTCCACGGGGCTGTTACCCTCATATGGCTGTGAGGGTAACCCTGAGCGATGCCCAGCCCGCAGGAGGCACTCTGTCAGCGTGGACGCCCGCCTCCGTGTGAGCGCTTCACTCCGGGCTGTCTGCAGTGCGGCCAGGGAGGCTCAGTGTGGCGGGTGAGGCAGTGGGGGGCGGGGCTGTACAGGAGCCTGTTGGCTTCAGCTGCTCACGGGGAGGGGGTGCTCCAGGGCGGCCCAGAACCCACAGGGACTTCTTCCCGACTGTGTGCCCTCAGCACCGAAGGGGCCTGGGGCTAAGTTATGTCAAAGAAGTATTTGTGGGATGGATGACTGTCGTCTCCACACCCAGCTCAGGACCACGTACACTCTGCGGGCCCAGGCCCAGGTCCCCGAGGGAAAGACCCCGGTCATAAAGGGTGACATTTTTCAAACGTCCCCATTTCTGAATGCAGCGCTGCTCAAGTGAATGGAGCCGCAGATGGGAAATAAAGAATAAAAGGCCGAGAGAGACAGAGCCGCCTGGCATGCGCTCCCTGAGGATGGGTTTGTGGCGCCTGCGACACCCAGGACAGGAGTCGATGCATTTGCCTCAGGAACTCCATGCATCACACTCATTCCCTCCTCGGTCCACTGTGCTTTGGGCCAAAGTACCTGTTGAGGATGGAACTCCTCAAAAGCAGAGTCAGAATTACTATGTGAGAGAAGTAAGACATGCTAGGTGCTTTCATATTTGAGTTATGCGAAGACTTTGTCCCTTGTCAGCTTAGATGAGCTGAGACTACATTTCCCAGAATTCTCTCCCCTAGGGTGGGACACAGGAGAATTTTAGGGAGATGTGGGAGGCTGATGTGAAACCCCCACCATTTTGTTGTGCTCTGAAGGTGGGGCGGGAGGGGCAGCCACTATCTTGGTTCCCACGTGTTGTCACTGATCTGCATGGCCCCCTTGCCGGCCTGGGGGGCAGCTCCTGCTCCTTTAGTCTCTGCAAACGCTGGGCCGGGTGCATGCACAGCTGTGCGCTGAAGAGCCAGCTTACCTTGCAGGCCACCGGCATCCCCAAAGAGGAGCAGGGAGGGTCAGACACAGCCCCGTTTTCCTTGCTGGTTCCAGTTTGGCCTTGCTCCCTGCTACTTCAGGTCCATCCCTCCTGGCCTTGCCGAGGTAAAGTCCAGCCTTATATAGACTAATGGACCAGGTCCCGTAGTTACATAAAGTCTAATTGCTACTTTTTGAAGTCTTTCTTCTGTATCACTGACTGTGGTTCTGCTTGTGGAAGGCACTCCTAACTGGCATAGTCAGTACAGTACAACAGTTAGGAAGGTGACTTCTGGGAGCACACATCCTGAGTCTAAATCCAAGTTATTGCCTAGTTGGCATGGCTCAGTGGTTGAGCGTCAACCTATGAACCAGAGGTCACGGTTAGATTCCCAGTCAGGACACATGCCCAGGTTGCAGGCTCAATTCCCAGTGTGGGGAGTGCAGGAGGCAGCCAATCAATGGTGTTCTCTCATCATTGATGTTCTCTATCTCCCTCTCCCTTCCTCTTTGAAATCAATAAAAAACATTTTTAAATCCAAGCTATGCTATATCACTTGGTAGCTGCTGACCTATAATCTCACCACCACGTGCCTCAGTTTCCTCATCAGTAAAATGGGAATAAGTGCCTACCTCCTAAGGTGGTTGTGAGGTTTAAATGACTAAGATGTCTAAGCCACCTACTATTCACCACCACAATAAGCACTGTTATTACTGCCATCTCAGATTGTCTTTGAAATCAATGGTGAGACAGGTATCTGGTTGTATTCAGAGTTCAGGAAAGGGGACTCAGAAGGGTTAAGTGACTTGTCCAGGGTCACTCAGATGGGAAGTGACAGAGCTGGGGTTTGATCCAGGTCAGTTTGCGTTCCGACTGCACTAGGCAGGGAAAAGTTCCCCCTTCCATCTCCTATCCCCAATCTTTATGGGAAGGTGTCTCTTTGGAGAGCCTCCAAGCCTCCTGTTTCATGAGGACTCTTACTCATATTCATTAAGATTGGGAGTAATCACCACCTCAGGCCTCTTTAGACAGAGTCAAAGACCTGGCAGAAGAGATCATTTCCCCCGGAATTCTTTTCTGGACACAGTACAACTTTATTCATGAATAATTTGGAATTTCTATTAATCCACTTGTACTTATTCAGTACTACGGTCTCTCCAATGCTGTGCTAAATGCTGTGAGAGAGACCAGCTTCTGTGGTGTTGTGGAAAACCTACTGGACTTGAATTTGGGAGATCAACATCTTCCTCCTCACTTGCAGTTTCCTCTCTGAAAAACGGGGGAGTGGGGGCTAAAGAGTCCTGCTTCTGAATTGGTTACTTCAGTGGATTAAATGGTGGCTCCGAAAAGACGTCCTCACGTCTTCATACCTAGACCTTGTGAATGTGAACCTCTTTGGAAAAAGAGCCTTTGCAGGCGTAATTAGAAGTCTGCTTGACCAAGAGAAACCGTCCTTCTCACATGCAGTCCCCCAGGCTGCTCGTCCTTGAAACCCAGCCGCCATGCTGTGAGGAAGCCCAATCTGCTCCTCGGACAGGAACAGGTGCCCAGGAAGCAGCCATCGGCCCCAACCCGCCAACATGGGAACGAGCCCTCTCGAGAAGGATTCTTCAGACCGGATGACCCACCCCAGGTGAGAAGTTGCAACAGAGACCATATGGTCCACAAAGCCCAATATATTTCCAGAAAAAGTGTGTTGACACCTGATTTGGGTAATTGCCCCAGGAATGGCAAAGGGGGAAAAGAGCCAGTACGATACCTCTGCTCAGGATTCACTGGCCCAAACTAATTGTTCCCCTCAAACCGCAACCCCAACCCCCGGCCACCACAAGGGAGCCAGGAAGTGCAATATTTGCCACTTGCCCACAAGGAGTGGTAGGTGGAAACATTTGGCACAGTATGACAACCGCTCGGGGACATGGCTGGATGTAAGTCGGAAAGTTAAATGGAGCTAAAGTGTGTGAGGTGTGGACATGATGCCGAGAGGAATGAAGCATTATCGGGGCTTTTTGGATGAGGAAGGGATGGGTCCATGAAGCATATTGTTACCGGAGCTGCTGGAAAACTGATGGGAGCTGCCAGGACCGGCACACAGGATGCCAGGGAAGAGCTGGGAGAAGGAGCTCAAGAGAACCACGAAGTAGAAACTCACAGACTGTCCCACAGGGGCTGCAGCGCCGCCCTAATGGGTGGCAGGGAGCCCACCCCAAGGCAGCTGGACAATGACAGCAAACATCCGTACCAACCCACTCGTGTGCCGGGCACGGTGCCAACCCTTTGCCTGTAGTCACACGCTTTAGCCTCCCAACAAACCCATGAGGTGGGTGCTATTTTATCCCCATTTTCCATACGAGAAAACTGAGGTTCAGAGGGATCCATGACCTGTCCAAGGCAACACAGTGACTGAGCTGTGGAGTGCAAATTCAAGGCCAAGTGTCTGGCTGCTGGTGGGACAGGCGGGGGCGGGGGGGGGGGCGGGGGCGGGGGGCGGGGGGGGGAGGCGTGTGCCCAGAGTGAAGCGCATTGGCCGCGGTCACAGCGCATCGATCGCGGGCCTGGCAGTCCTGGTACCCCGACCCGGGATCGCTTGCCTCTCCCGAAAACATTTATGGATTATGTGGACGGTTGCCTTTTACTCTCCAAAACACATTAAGTGATTTTGTCTGGAAATGTTTTACAAGCCCCAATTATGCCTCCGACATTCCCTGCCCGGTGCGGCCCAGGTCCCAGCCAGGACTGTAAAAGAGCCTTTTCTTCTTTCTCAAGCTCTTAACTCTCGGCCCCTGGAGAGGGCGGGTCCTCCGAGGCCGGCAAGCGCGGCTCCCGTTCTGGCCCACGGGGCGGTTTTAGACGGACCGTCATGTCTCAGCTCCGCGCCCCCTCCTTTCACGAGACTCTTTAATTAGGTTCAGAAACATGTTTATGATCCGGAGAACCAGCCCGTGTTATATTAGGCAAGTTCAAAGCGCCATTTCCCCCAACAAGTCTCAGAACATTTCAGTAAAGGCGGAGGCCTGGCGTCCAGCCAGCTCTGCGCCGAATCAGACTGTGGGCAAACAGCGCCTCCAGCACCCTGCTCCGGGCGGGCAGATCGCGGCTGGCAGGGACCTGGGTTTTCATCCCCGCCCCTCTCGCCGGCCCGATGACCTTGAGCACCCAACTTCACCCCTCTGAGCCTCGGCATTCTAATTTTTGGAAGACAGACTTATTTAGGACTCAGGATGGGAGGAACCATGGCTATGGAGATTGTGAGGACGACAAGGCATATAAGGGGAGCTGCTCTCACTCTTCTCTGCAGGGCCTGTTTCGGACCCTCCAGGGGCCTGACAGGGTCATGGTCTCAGGAGAGGTCAGCGACCCTCATGAACGGGAGCCCAGAACCTTCTCCCAGGAGGCTGCACGCTGTGCTCTCTCCGGGGAGGTGCTCTCAAGCCCAGGGGCCTGGATCCAGGCGTTTCTGCAGCCGCAGAGCAGCCCACAAGCAGCGACACCCTCCCCCCGCACGGGGGGGTGGGGCACCGTGGTCCTGCGTGTTCCCCGCACGGGGGGTGGGGGGGCACCGTGGTCCTGCGTGTTCCCCTCACGGGAGGCTCCATGGTCCTGCGTGTTCCCCTCACGGGAGGCTCCATGGTCCTGTGTGTTCCCTGCACGGAGGGGGGCACTGTGGTCCTGCATGTTCCCCACACGGGAGGCACCGTGGTCCTGCGTGTTCCCCACACGGGAGGCTCCATGGTCCTGCGTGTTCCCCTCACGGGAGGCTCCATGGTCCTGCGTGTTCCCCGCACGGGAGGCACTGTGGTCCTGCGTGTTCCCCACACGGGAGGCACCGTGGTCCTGCGTGTTCCCCACACGGGAGGCTCCATGGTCCTGCGTGTTCCCCACACGGGAGGCACCGTGGTCCTGCGTGTTCCCCGCACGGGAGGCACTGTGGTCCTGCGTGTTCCCCGCACGGGTGGCATTGGGGCTTCTCGCGGTCCCTCGCGTGCCTGGGTCTCAGCCGCCAGCTCTGGAGAGTGAGCAGGGGGGGTGGGGAGTTCCCCGGAGCCTTCGTCCTTGAACCTTCCTTGTCTCTAAGGCAAACACGCCCCGTTGTGCCCGTCTTTCCCGGAGCTTCCTTCCCCTTTGCTTGTCTGGTTGGTTTCTAATAACAGCTTTAATGGGATGTGATTCGCACGCCTTACCCTTCACCTTCGTGGAGTCTACGATTCCGTGGGTTTAGCACGGCCAGGGAGTCCTGCAGCCATCCCTGCAATCGATTTCCGAGCACTTTCACCACCCCAAAGAGAAGCCGCATCCCCGTTAACAGCCGCTCCCCGTGTCTCCCCAAACCCCCAGCCTGTGCGACCGCTCATCTTCGTTCTGCCTCTTTCTGTGGATTCGCCCTTTCTGGACGCTTCCTGTAAATGGAAGCATGCAGTGCGTGGCCTTCTGCATCTGGCTTCTCTCACCGAGCCTCATGTGCTCAGGGTCACCCACAGCAGCACGCACCCGGCCGGCGGCTGCTGCCCCCGGCCTCCCCAGCCCCCTGCTCTGGGTGGGGCCTCGGCCCTGGGCCTCTCCTTGTGGATGCCCCTCCCTCTGGAATGCACGGCTCCATGGAGCAGTCCCACCGCTAGGCAATCTTGGGGGGGCGGGGGGAGGGGAGGAGGAGGGGGATCGCGTGTGCGGCCCCCTAGGCCCACTGCCTCCTGCCCCAGGAAATACATTTCTCAGTTCTTTCCACAATTTGAAAGGTTTTAAGACAAACTGACCTGCTGTTGACAGCACTAATTCCTTTCTTCCTCTCTGGCGCTCCTGTCTCTTCTCTCTTTTTTTCCCTCTGAAGGAATTTTTTTGATGTTGCGTGTATGGGTTTTTTCCCTGCCTCCAGCTGTCACTTTGGAATGGGGATTGATGGGAAGTAGCACTTACTGGCTCCCACTCTATTCCGATGGCCTTGCATACAGGATCTCCTGGACTCTTCACGGGGCCGGCGAACTCAACCCATTTTCTGAGGGAAGGCACGGAGCCTCAGGGAGACCCGGGATTTCCCAGGGTCACTCCCAATACACGGTGGGACCCTGTCTGCTTGGCTTCTTCTGCCTCCCCAAAGACCAGAGCCTGTGACCAGCTGGGGGTGGTTCTGACAATGTCTCCCAGAGCCTTGGACGTGACCAAGCAGTGCCTGGAACGGTTGCTACGTGCACACTCGTCGGGGCCCAGAGAGAGCCCACACCAAGCTCGCCCTGTCTCTACAGGAGGAGGCCACATGAAGAGCTGTCCTGGCCTAAGTTCAGAGGGAGATATTTAAAGGCCTCTGTCCCAGCACTTTTTACAATCATGAATGAAATTACCATTGATAAGCTTATCGTTTATCTCTCCACCCTCTTTTCCTGGCTCCGAAGCCTTTGGTGGCCCCCCATTGCCGGCCAACACACGTCCAAACCTCCTCCGTGCGGCACCAAGGCCCCCTCTGATTAGGGAAACTACTTTTTCTGACACGGGGTCTCTGGGATGCCCTCCCCAACCCCCATTTGCCACTTCTCAAATTCTTTCAAAACAGTAACATCAAGTGGAAATATTTGTCAACTGAGATGAAGCAGGTGGGACTCGCTGGACTATAGTTTGGGGTGAGGGAGGGGCTGGGCTGAGTGAGTGACCATGCCCTCCACTTCCAGCCCCTCTGTTTGTAACGATGAGACAGCAGAGGCCCAGGGCAGTTAAGCCACTTGCTGAAGCTCACACAGCCAGCAAAGGCATGAGCAGGGACACGACCCATCAGTAAGGAGAGGCAGGGAGAGGCTGGGGACCAGGTCCCGCCCGCCGGAGAGAGCACCCAGGCGGCCAGGGAAAGCACTGAGCCATCTGTGGGCTCGGTTTCCACTTCCACCCGCGTTTTCCTCTTTCTGTGCACATCGCAGCAGACTATGCCTGACGCGCAGCCCTCGGGGACTCAGGTTTAAGAGCCACAGCCTCCAGACCGGCCAGGGAGGAAGGACAGGCGACCTCGGGGGACTCGGGAAACTGCCGCAACCCACACTGCGGTTCAGCTCATCCTTCCCCGTGGGCCCTGGAAACCCCCACTTCCTACCTGCGCCCAGGAGCTCCTCTGCAGGCCTCCAGGCCAGACTTCCTGCCGCAGCTGCCTGTGCCCCCCACCCCAGCCTTATCTCCCCCGGCGCCCCCACGCTTACCCTCAGCTCAGTCCAGGGGGCCCTTTCCCTGTAGTGCAGGGGAGGGGAGCATGGAGAGTCAGACCCACGGGTTCGAATCGCAGCCCTGCCACTTTCTAGCTACAGCTTAGCCACGTTAACCTCTCTGAGCTTCAATTGTGTTTGATTTTAAAATAATGGACCCTTTAAGAATTTTCTTTTAAAGTGCTGGCATTTGCAATGGGGGTTCCACAGTGGGGAGGGATCTGAGGTCTTGTCCCACCCCCCCACCTGCAGCAGGAATCGCATGGTTGGTTTAAAGATTAGAAACAGCCCTAGCCAGTTTGGCTCAGTGAACGGAGCATCAGCCTGTGAACTGAAGGGTCCTGGGTTCAATTCCAGTCAAGGGCACATGCCCGGGTTGTGGGCTTAATCCACAGTGTGGGGTGTGCAGGAGGCAGCCAATCAATGATTCTCTATCATCAGTGGTGTTTCTCCCTCTCTCTCTCCCTCCCCCTTCCTCTCTGAAATCAATAAAAATATATTTTAAAAAAAAGAAAAAAGAAGACTAGAAACATGACCCGCTGCTCACGGTAACCAGGGGGCTGTCAATTTCCCGTCTTGTCCTCCCTCCACCATTCACATCTGCCTGTCCTTCAGGACAGGTCCTCACTCCCGGGACCCAGAGCACCAGCCCTCAGCCCTCGACCCCAGAGCGTGTCTGAGACGGCAGCTCCCTGAAAGCCAGTAACATGGCTCCGCCACGTGTGTATTTTCTATGGTTTTTCATAGCAGACGGCACCCTTCACGGGCCTTGCAGGTGTCAAAGTCAGCATTTGGCCAGGAGGTTTTTGCGTCATTCGATTCTGCCGGCCCCGAGGAGGCTCAGGACACTGCCTGTTGATGGAGGGAACGAATGAGTGAGCGTAGGCACCTTCAGCATCCGCAGGAGCCCCCGATGGGCCGGCTGGGGCTGGGAGCGGGGAGAGGGCCGGAGTCAGGCCTGTTGGTGGTCTCCGTGTTGACTGAGAAGAACCAGCCTCTGCCCTCTCCTCTGCCCTTCCTCTGTCCCCCCTCATTCCCTGTCCCCGTCTCCCCACTCCACATTCACATGTGAGCCCCCAGCTGTTGCCTGTGGGGCCCCAGATTATCTGATCCCCCCCAGGACAAGGAAGCCACCAGCCGCCCCTCCTTTCTCCAGGCAGATCTGCCCCCCAGACCCTCTGCCACGCTCGGAAGATGGAGACAACTGCTCTTACATTTTTTAATGGCGCCCCTTCCCACAGGCCACTTCCGAGGATGCTGTTTTGACTGGAGGAAGAATTCTTGTCTTTTTTTTTTTTTTTTTTTTTGCTAGGCTGGAATTTGCAATGTGTTTTCTCAACCCAGCCCCCTCAGACCAGGGGGAAATGAACTCCGGGCATGCCGGCCTCTTCCAGCCGCGCTGGCCCAACCCAAGGACAGCCATTAACTTGTTATTCTAAGTAATCCTCTGCTGAAAGCTGTGAGCCGCCTGTGCTGGACAACAGCAGGGATGCCAGGCTCCCAGCTTCCCGGGAGGAGGGACGCGGCACGGAGGTGCAGCCTCACTCCCAGACAGAAACAGCCATTCCCAACCCAGCCCAGGCGAGCTGGCCACGTTGTAACATTGACAGGCTCCTGACGTTGCCTGCGGAATATTGCATCGGCCTGCTGCCCGCTAACATCGCGATCACGGTCATCGACAGAGGCTCCTCCACGTATCAAATCAGATTAACGGGAGGAGGCCTCTGACCTCTGCTCTAAAACACATGTCTTATTACAGACCCTGCCTCAAACCCTAAAACTGGCCTGGCCGGCATGGTTCCGTGGTTGAGCGTCGACCTGTGAACCAGGAGGTCACGGTTCAATTCCCGGTCAGGGCACATGCCCTGGTTGCGGGCTCGATCCCCACTGTGGGGCGTGCAGGAGGCAGCTGATCAATGATTCTTTCTCATCACTGATGTTTCTCTCTCTTTTAAAGATTTAAAACCCTAAAACTGGCCCAACACCTAGAGTTGTTAGACCAACTCCCCTGAGGTCTTCCTCACCTGGCTCTTTCCTGCCAGTTCCTTCTCCAGCTGCATACACCCCCCTTCCTATCACCCGCAATCCAATCAGGCTCCTCTAGGCCACAACACATTTGCAACTGGCTGTTCCCTTGGCCTAAGACACCCTTCTCCACGTTTCTGATAACAAATTCACATGGACTGTCAAGATGGTTCATGCAACCCAGCCAGAATGTGCTGTTCCCAAACACCTACCTCTCTCCCACCCCTTAGCATGTTGAAATTCCTGTGTTCCTGTCCGGTTCTCCCCCGACAACCGCTCCCATGAAGCTAGCTCGCTCATCTCTGTTCCCCTACATCCTGCACATAGTAGGTCTTGACCACATGTTGCTTTGGTCAATGGAAGAAAAATGATCGATTACATATCTACTGGAGGGAGGCGCTGGGATAAGATGCTGTAACTGACTCCACTTTTTTCTCGTGACGAGGCCTTAACTAACTATCATCATCATCACCGTCATCATCATCAACAACATTGACCTGGTGCTGATTTTGCGCCAGACACTGTCCTAAACACTGCAACAACCATGTAATATTGATTACCCCCTTTTACAGATTGGGAAACTGATGCACAGACAATAACGTTCCCCAAGTGACTGTACTTAATACGTGGCAGAACTGGGATTGGAACCCAAGTAGTTTGACTCCGTGGTCTTCACACTGAAACCTTCTGAGCCTCGGCCTGCTCATCGCTAAGTGACGATCCACAATGTGCATGGTTAGGGTGTGACATAAAGTTGCCTCATTCCCTGAGGGTTCTCGGGAGCCAAACAAAGCCCCTTTAACGTTTCCAGAAGCACCCCTTTCTCCGGAAGTGACCCAGAGCCAGTCTGAGCACAAGCAGGCTTTGCACTTGGCATTAGCATGCTCCTAAGAAGCCATCCTGGGCATGTCACTATTTCCTGCTCCTCGCAAAATCTTCCCATCTCCTGACTTTCAACTGTCCTGACACCTGGCCTCTAACCGACAGACACGCGCACAGCGGCTGCCTGGGCGAACGCCAGCCGGAAGCCTGGAGTTTCGCTGTGAGCACCTGTAGAGGGTAGACAGCTCACATAAGCAAGGCCGCCACGCCTTCCTCTTCCACCTCTTCCTTGCAAAGCCCCTCTTCGAAGCAACAACGAGGGAGCAGCACTGGGCCGGCATGTGAATCTTTTGCAAGCAGAGACGTGTTCCCTCTGTGGAATTCAATGCTTCCAATAATAACTAACAAAAAAAACAGGTCACTTTTTTTTTTTTTTTTTTTTTGCTCATTGCCTACTATGCCCCGGGCACTGTTTAAGGTCATTCACAGACATTTTAATTGACCGATTGCAATCTCGCCATGGATTCAGCCCTGTTCCAAAGCCTGCCCCATTTCACATCTGAGGAGTCTGGCATCTCCCTCCCGTCAGTGACCCTATAAATAAACAACACACTGTGCCTGGCACAGGAAATGCTCTGGCTATCGAGGAAAATCATTCACCAAGACACGCACGGTTAGGAGCACTTGGCGATGGCATATATTATCACCAGCTCAAGCATGACAGCGCTCAGCCACCCCAGGCCAGGAAATGTGAGCACAGGGATGAATGGGTAGTTTTCCCACGCCTCCCTCCCTCTCTGGCTCCCAAAGGCTGAGGCTGCCCCTAGAGGGAAATTGACCTCCTCTGTTTCCTGGGAAGAGGTCACACGGCAGGCTGTGCCTACTGCGCAGGAGGAGAATAGAGAGCAAGCCCGGAGGGTCTAGCTCAGCGGTTCTCAACCTTCCTGACGCCGTGACCCTTTAATACAGTTCCTCCTGTTGTGGTGACCCCCAATTTCATTGTTACAAATTGAACATAATGAAAGCATAGTGATTAATCACAAAAACAATATGTAATTATATGTGTGTTTTCCGATGGTCTTAGGCGACCCCTGTGAAATGGGTCATTCGACCCCCAAAGGGGTCGCTACCCACAGGTTGAGAACCGCTGCGGGTACTGTGCACATGGTAGGTGTCTGTGTTCGGTTCTCTGTGCTATCCTCAGTGCCTAGGTCCGTGCCTGCCAAACAGCAGGGGCCCAATACATGCTGAGTGAACGAATGAGTAAATAAATGCATCGATGGATGAGGTCTGTAACTTGCTCATGAGCAGTCGGCTAGCAGAGTTGGAATTTGAACCCAGGGTTTCCTCTTGGGGTTCGTGAGAGCAGCTACCTCCTGGGGACACACAAATACCCATGATGCAGAGAAGCCAGGAGACCCTTCCACAGCAAAGGAGAGAGGAGGAGCCGCTCCGCCTCTGGGCAGCCCACAGTCCCGTGACCAGATCACTAGACGAGATAGCCGGGGACCCACGCCTGGCTGTGTGCAGTGGCGAGGCTGGTCCCTCCCCCGGGGCGGTCCTCACTCTATCCATATGTTAAAATAGAATTCCTAATGCCTGCCTGCTCCCACAAAGAGCCAGGAAGGCGTACAACAGGACTTTGTTCACTGCAAGGGTGACTTCGACACCAACTGGGCCTCGGTCTCCTCATCCGCACGAGGAGTGCACACCGGGCTCTGGCAGCTCACATGCCGGGGTTTCCGTGGACCAGCAGAACTCTAGGCGGCTCCATCACAGAGACATCCGATCTGTGTGAATCCCCGCAGCCCCAGGAAGGGGCCAGTGCTCCGCCTACACACCTGGACCCAGAGTTCTCCATCAGGGTGTATTTCTGATGGGGCCAGGAGCGCAGTGTGTGATGGGCGACAGGGTCGGAGAGCTGCTCCCTGCCCCCGGGAGCTCTTGGAGAAGACAGATTTCCAGAGCGTAGGGCTGCTGGAGTCTGCCCAGACCTGGCCTGCCAGGATGCCTGCGAAACCGTCATCACTCCACTCCACCCCCTTGCCCCCTCCCTCCCTCCCCCGGTTTTCCCACTGCCCCATGACGGGTCCACGGGACCCCTGAACTTAACTGAATGCCCAGCGAGGAAATGCCACCCAGTGTCAAAACATCGAAACAAGTGAGAACGGTTAAAAATCCTTCCCTTGGCCCGTGGCTGGGATCTGAGGAAAAGGCTGTGGAGGCGGCTTTGGTGCCACCACAGGCCACCCTGGAGGTCCCGGCCCCCACACCACACTCTCCGTCCGGAGGCCTCGGCCCAGGCCGTCCATCACAGCTCCGTCTCGCTGCTCCCTGCGGTGCACACATCTGACACTGGCCCCTCTGATGGCACCGGCCCGCTCCCGGGGCACCTCCCACCTGGCAGCCGAAGGCCCTTGTGGGGAGAAACCAAGGTGCTAGGGGCCGAGGGGAGCGGTGCCGGCTCAGCCTCTGTCCACCCTCAGTGGCACCCGCCCCGTCGGGACCGAGTCCCCGAGTCAGGTGCAGACTTCAGCCCGACCCTGATACCTGTGTCCCCGGGCCGGCAGGACATCAAGGCTCTGCCACGGGGCCTCGCAGCCCTCGCCTGTGGCCCTGGGTCCCAGCCCCTCATTAGGCGGTGGCAGCTCTCACCGAGCCCTTTAATGTGGTGCGATGGTATTTCTCAGGCTTCTCTGCAGAAGGAAAAAGTTAATAACGTGAAAGCTTTATGACCCCTCGCTTCCCCCCTCCGAGACATGCCCTTTGGTGGTGGGGCGCGGGGGCCAGGGAGGGCGGCGGCCGGGACTTCCTCCTCCGGGAGCGGCTGTAATTGCAGGCGGGAGGGGCCGGCAGGACCGGGCGGCACACGGAGGCCTCCACCTCGCAGGCTGCGGGAGGCGAGGTGTTGGCCACCGAGCCGCGGGCTGCAAAGCAGAAACAGATGGGGAATCCATTACCTGCGCTACAAAGGAGGCGGCCGGCTAATAAACGTATTTACTGGGTTAAATAAATACGCCGAGGGCTGTTAAAAGCCTGGCCTGTGACTTCCAGTCCCCGACATTTTTCACTTGTCAGAAGGGGCTTTTGGAAGCTCTCAGGCAGCCTGCCTTCCTGTCCATGTTTATGCCTCCACGGTGCCCTCGGCAGCTCCCGGCCGTGGGGAGAGAAAGGGCCTTTGTCTGGCTGCGTGGAGCCCCTTTTGGTGGGCGGGCGAGGCCGCACAGGCTGCGATGGGAATCTCGGCCCAGCCCGGGACGAGGCCCAGGACCAGGCCCCGTCCAGATTCAAAAGCAGCTCTCACCCTAGCCGGTGTGGCTCAGTGGATAGAGCGTTGGCCTGTGGGCTAAAGGGTCCCTGGTTTGATTCCGGTCAAGGGCATATGCCTGGGTTGTGGGCTCAATCCCCAGCAAGGGGCCTGCAGGAGGCAGCCAATCAATGATTCTCTCCTGTTGATATTTCTATCTCCTGTCCCTGTCCCCTCCTCCCTGAAATCAATAAAAATATTTTTTTAAAAAAATAAAATAAAAAGCAGCTCTCACCTGACCTTATAGATCAGCCGTGGGCAAACTACGGCCCGTTTGAAATGAATAAAACTAAAAAAAAAAAGACCGTACCCTTTTATGTAATGATGTTTACTTTGAATTTATATTAGTTCACACAAACACTCCATCCATGCTTTTGTTCCGGCCCTCCGGTCCAGTTTAAGAACCCATTGTGGCCCTCGAGTCAAAAAGTTTGCCCACCCCTGTTATAGATCCTTCACTGCCTGCCCTTTTCAAAAATCCTGTGGCGAAATTCACATCACAGGAAATGTACTGTGTTAACCAGAGTGTGCCGTTCAGGGGCATGTCACACACTCGTCATGCACCACCATCACTCTTGTCTGGTCCCCGAACCTTTTCATGACCCCAAAGGACACCTCGGACCCATGAAGTCATCACTCCCCCCTTTTCTCTCGAACCCCAGCCCCTGACGATCACTAATCTACTTCTGTCTCCATGGATTTGCTATTCCAGTAGAATCATACAACCTGCAACCTTCCGTGTCTTCGTCTTTTGCCTGCATACTGTTGTCGGGGTTCACCCGTGTTGCGCGTGTATCAGTCCTTCATTCTGCTTTATGGCTGATGAATGTTCCATTCCATGGCCACCCCCCGCCCCCCAGCCCCGTGCGTACTCATTCAGCTACCGCTGGACGTTCGGGCTGTTTCTACCTCTCAGTGGTGCGCTGCGGTGACCTTGCACAGTGTTTGAACACCTGCTCTCAGCCCCTCTTGGTGCGGACCCAGGAGCGGTCCCTCTCCGTCTAACTGATTGAGGAACTGCCAAGCTGTTCGCGCTGCCCTCCCTGCCTGGTGGGAAGACACTTTTCATTCAACATCTCAAGTTCTGATAAGATGCTGACTGTGACATTTTCAGAGAAGAGAGAAGGCTCTTATTTGATGAAGCTGTGCCATGCCTCGGGCACTGAATTCCCTCAGCTGCCTCTCCCCCAGGTGAGGGTGATGTCCTCATCTCATAGACCAGGAAGCGGCGGGGATTTATGGTCACCCCTGAGTAGGCGCTTCAGAGGTGTCAGACCTGGTCCTGCAGACCGTGGGATCATGGGTGCTCCCTCCATCACCCCAATGACTTGAGGACGTAGAAGAAAGGGCAGGAGTTTCAGGGGACCCAAGAAGGTCTCCATGACTTGTTAAACGACACCCTAAATAATCCCACAGCAGGGGAGCTGAGGACCTGGTCAGCATCTGTCGGCTTTGCACCCCAGGAAGCCCATAGCAGAGGAAACCCCCAAAATGATTGATATCACACATTATGAGGATGGTATACCTTCATTACAACTTAATCCACTTACAGTCCAAATTGTAGATGACCCAAAAGTCACTGCTAAACAGCCCGTTGAAGGGGTTCTGACGAACGGAATACACGGAAAGTGCCACCAAATTCGGTGACCGACCTCCTGCTCTTAGGGCCACGTGGGTGGGATAGACCTGCCCCAGCCCCCAGCATGTGGACGGGACGCAACTTGCTGGCTGAGAGCCACATGGTTCTGCTGCCCTCCTCGGAGTAAACCGGGTGCGTTTTCTAGGTAACTGCTTTCCTTTGGGAACAGAGTGTGTGTGCGTTTGGGGGGGAGGGTGGAAGAGGGGTTTTGAGATAATGAGCAGAAGTTTACCATCAACTTGATACATGTCAGATTCTCCAAAGAGGGGCTGTGTGCAGCGAACTCCCTCTTTCAAGTCCTGTTTATGGTTGGTTAAGTAAGCAATGGAGTGATCTGTCACCTCCGCTCTCCAGCCGGTGATCGGAGAGAGCAACAAGCCAATCTGATGTGAAATGATGTGGACAGTAAGTAAATAAATTCCACCTTGATAAGCTGGCCTGGGCCGCAGCTCTCCCACGGACCCCAAACATTTTGATTACGGACTGATGAGGGCTTCCCGGGGGGGGGGGGGGGGGCGGGTACGCCTCTTCCCTGGAGGTCCCTGCAAACAGAAACTCACCTCCTCTGCTGGCGGCGGTTTGAGGATAAGTGGGGACAGGGGTGAACCAGGCGACCTTTTTTGTTCTTTCTCGCCAAGGCGTCTTGGGGTCAATAGTAGACGCCCATCAAAGGCAACCCGGTCAGCTTTGGAGGGTGGGGAGAGTATAGGACTTGAGCCAAATTTCAGTTCAATCAATGCATTGGTGGATAGATAGATGCTTGGAGGGAGGAAGGGAGGTTGAAGGTTGCTTGGCCAAGCGATGGTCATAAACCTAATTACATGACATACCTTCTGTCTGGAAGGCAGGCTCCTGGCGCAGGACATACAGACGCAAAGCCAGCACTTCATTGCCTAAAGAGCATCTCTTCCTGCTTGGCTGGCCTGTGTTCTTGCTGGAAACTTTTTTCTTTCCCAATGAGAGGTGGAAATGTTTTATTTATGGGCAGCCTTTCCTAGGCTTATACCTATTTCCTAATCACTAACCATTCCAAAACATTGCCCCAAACCAAGAAGCCATTTCCTTTAAAATGCTCCAAACGAACAGCTTGCATTTTTTTTTTTTTTTTTTTTTTTTTTTTTTTTAGTGTTTAGAGCTTTTCCAAGCTCTTCCTATGCTGTACCTCATTCAACGCGGAGCTGTGTCCCTTTGGCCTGGGAAAGGGGTGGCAGAGCAGTTAAGGAACATGCCAGGCTCATCTGACGGCTGAGGGGAGGCTGGCCTCCAATCCAGGCAGTCTGATTATCTGCTGAACCGCATGTGAGCTGCTCTTTCACTGCCCCGGACTCACTTTCCCCACCTGCTCAATGGGCTGACAATCACCGCTAACTTGCAGGGGTGTCTTGAAGCTTTAGGAAGTTCACCTATGTGAAGACTTCCGACAGTAAGGGTTTGCTGTCATTCTTGCGCTCACAGCAGATTTCAAAAGGTGATCGAGCCGATACAGCCACTCCCACGTGGCAGGTGGAAAGGGGGAGAGATTTCCCAAGGCCCGTGGTGAGGGGGCCCAGACGTCCTCTCCACACAGTCCGGGCTTTTTCAGGCACCAAATTCGCGCTCACTGACTACCCACTCCTACTCAACATTGAATGGGCGAGCTGTAGTTCAAGGCTATTAACCACTGAAAATTCTAAGAGAATCTTGCCTGAGAATGAGGTCCACAAAGTAGGGCCCCATCCAATCAAGCTGTAGGTCCACCAGCGATCTCCACTCCCTGCTCTTCCTTTCCTGTTTGGCTGTAGACTATAATCAATGGGGCTTCTCTCTCTCTCTCTCTCTCTCTCTCTCTCTCTCTCTCACTAATAAGCAATGTACTTACTTTTATTTTCAGAAAAGTTTATGTTTCTTTATGTTATAACAGTAATGCATTTCATCGTATTGAGAACGTGGGAAATGAGTGAAAAACAAAAGAACAAAGCCACTTTTCAGCTATGTATTAGAATTCTACCGCTCAGAGATCATTGGTGTGCTATGTTCCTTTTATGTCTTTGTTTCTATGCACGTGAGAAGCATAGGTATGATTTTTTTCCTTTCTTTTACATAATTTGGATCCTGGTCTTGGTGTTGGTGGGTGGGTGGCTTGTGTAACACCTGTTTGTTTACCTTTTAATTGCTTTGGGGTTAATTCTTCAAAAGACAGATAAAACAGTGTGCAAGGGTTCGAAGGACAGCTTGGGTTTGAGTCCTGCACTGGCACTGATTAACTGTGGGACCTGAGACAAGTTACTTCACTTGGCTGTGCCTCCGTTCTTCTGGGTAAGACAGGGACAATAATAGTACATACCTTGGAGGGCTGACATGCTCATAGACTTGAAGGAATTAATGTTTGCACTAAAAAAATGTTAGCTAGGCCCTAGCTGGTTTGGCTCAGTGGATAGAGCGTCAGCCTGCAGACTGAAGGGTCCCAAGTTGGATTCAGGTCAAGGGCACATGCCCGGGTTGCAGGCTCCATCCCCAGTAGGAGGCGTGCAGGAGGCAGCTGATCAGAGATTCTCTCTTATCATTGATATTCCTCTCTCTCTCTCCTTCTCCCTTCCTTTCTGAAATCCATAAAAATATATTTAAATATATATATATTTAAATTGTTAACTAGAAGAAATTATTTCCAATCTTCTTAGACATTGATGCTTTTATTCTGTTAGTCTGAACTAAAGCTGCATTTCATATAGGATTTTGGGTTGCAAACAATAGACACACAGGCCAATTTAAAGAAAAAAATATATAACTTTAAAGGATGCTGAGTAAGAACCTAGTCTTCTAGCGGGAAAGACACTTAGACGATGACCACAACCGTTTCTTGAGTACCTACTATGCTCTGCACACAGTGGCCACTTCAGGCTCCCAACCACCATCGTTTCATTTGTCCTCATAAATTCCTATGAAGTTCATATGATGTTCTTCTCCTTCTACATATTAGGAAACCGAGTCTCAGAAGGATTAAATGATTTGCCCAAATCCACACAACTAAAGAAGCAGTGGAATCGAGATTCAAGCCCAGGTGTGACCTATTCAACAATGTGGCTCATTCGTTCACTCATCCCTTTCATATTACGGAGTGCTCCCTCTCGGCCAGACCAGGGTTCTCTGGCGATCACACAGGCACAACCCCTGTCAGCGTGGAGCTTACACTCCAGTGGGGGGAGAAAGATGCTTGTTCAGGTAGCTCACAGATAAGCGTGACATTGCAGCTGTAATGCAGGCACTGGAGAAGAGGTCCATGGTGCTCTGAGACCTGTGCTAGAAATTTGACCTTCACAGGGATGTCATGGGAGATACCCTTGGCAAAGCAATGCTTGAGCTGAGGTGGGAAGAGTGAGTGGAGTGAATGGCCAAGGCCTGGGGGGTGGGGAGGAGTGAGTCACAAAATGGAAACTGCCAAGAGTCTATGGTGAGAAGAATGGGGTGAGAGAGACTGACAGATGCCGGAGGGCGCATCCGAAATAGGAAAGGGAGGAGATGGGGTGCCAGGACAGACTAGAGAGAGGAAGAGGCAGCCATGTAAGAGTTTCAAGTCAATGAAGGAGCTTTGACTTCCTCCTACAGTCAGTGGAAGTCATTAAAGAATTGAAAACAGGGAGATGACCTGGTTAAATTTTATTTCAAAGAAATCCCTCTGGTTTTCCAAGGGGAGAATACAGGGAGGTGGGATGGGAGCAAAGGTAGGCCCTGGCTCGCCTGCCAGAGCCCATAGCAATGGTGTGGGGGTGGCGGTAGCTGGGGCCAAGGACATGGAGAGAAGTGAACAGACTGGGGAGAACGTTAGGAGTGAGGGTCACAGAGCTAGGTGGAAAGACACAGGGAGTGAAGGTGATGCCAGAACTTCTGGCTTGTGTAACCCAGACGCTGACGGTGCTGCCCGCAGGCCTGGTGGATCCTGGGGAGGGTCAGACTTGAGAAGGGTGATCTGCAGTTTAGTTTTTGAACATATTAAGTTATAGCCTTCAAGCTACCCCTCAAAAAGATGGAGAGGTCTTGAAGTTGTCATTTGTCCTTCTTTTGGGCTGTCCCCACCTGAACCTCCTTCTCATGTTGGGAAAACCCTTCCTCTATGAGGCAAAGCCCACCTCCCACTGAAGAAGCTAAAAAGACCAGCTTTAGGGATGACCTGTAACAGTTTAGATCTAGGGCCCCACCTCCCAGGATGTCTCCTTGGCCTTGACCTTGAATTAGCACCTCTGCCACACCGGGGCAAGACTTTCCCCATTTTATAGCCAATTAAACCAAGGCTCAGGGTCCAAAGGAGAGGTGGCATGTTGTTTGCTGAGGAGAATGAACTCGGGGGAGGAGTCAGGGACTGGCTCTGCCATGGCCGTGGTGTCGCCCTCCCACACCTGCGTTTGCCACCCCTGCACGAGGCCGTGGGCCTCAGGGATGTCCAAGGCCTTTCCCGCCCCTAGCAGTCTCTGGTGTGTCCTTGCCCTTCACAGCTCAAGGACAACCAGCCAGAGCAATTGCCTGCCTCACTCAGACAGAG
This sequence comes from Myotis daubentonii, assembly GCF_963259705.1. NCBI lineage: Eukaryota > Metazoa > Chordata > Mammalia > Chiroptera > Vespertilionidae > Myotis > Myotis daubentonii. The sequence goes on from NC_081851.1 coordinate 75,664,542, forward strand.
GAGTTCTCTTACCGGACGAGAAAGCCGATTTTATTTTCTGGCTCTGAATAACCAAGATTGTTCATCCCCAAGGCTGTAGCTACACCTCCCAAATGAGCAAAGAGTTGGGGGGTTGGGGGCGGGGAGAGCAAGCTCATCAGCAGATTTAAAACAAAGTTCCTTTTTTTCTCTCTCATTAAACAATAGGATTTTTTTAAAAAAAAAAATCTATATTTTTCCTCCGTATGAACTTCATTTTATTTTGCTTACCTACACCAATGCAATAAAACAGTCCCGGGGGAGGTACCATTACTGATAATTGAGACAAAACAGAAGCAATCTGGGCCCTGAGAGGTTTTGCCTGCATAATAGGTCAGCCGTCCGATGGAGCGTTCGGCAATGATGGAAATATTCTGTCCTGAGCTGTAATTTACTAGCTACTGGCCACATGCGGCGGCTGAGCACTCCAAATGTGGGCAGGGCAACTAAAGAGCAGGACTTAACATTTTAATTTACATACGTGTACATTTCCGTAGCCACATGTGGCCAGTGGCTACTGTACTGGTCCGGGCAGAAGACACTGGCAGCCAAACTAGGAGCTAAAGGCGAATCTGCGTTCCCCGAGGCTCACCCTTGGGAGCTTGCTGAGGCTGCGACGGGGGCAGAAGCCACTCTCTCCCAGAGCTGTGTGTGGGTTTATTAATTGTCTACATGATTGCTTTTGTGAAGGGCCTACCTCCCGAACCCAGAATTAGGAGCTCTGAATTTGAAGGCATTTATTAGGCTTAAATTTATGTGGTGTGAAATCTGTTAGATCATTTGCTCATCAGTAGGTTGTCGAGAAAAAAGGCCCCTCTACAAAGGGTTTTCAGGGTGAAGGTCACCGGTGTAATCAGAAACATACCACGCCTGGCCTCCAGCAAAAGATGGTGTGCTTTCAAGTAAATTTGGAGTTTGCGAAGTGGCCTTTTGAAGACCTTACCATTGGTAACATTTCCTCTCTTATTAAAAAAAAAAAGAAAAGGAAAAAAAAAGTGCAATTATTTTTCACTATTGTAAAACGTCGCCGCCAGGTAGAAGCCCCCTAGTGGTTCCTGTTGGAAAACATGAAGCGGGCCCCAGCCGGTGTGGTTCAATGGATAGAGCGTCCGCCTACAGACAGAAGGGTCCCATGTTCGATTCCTGGTCAGGACACATGCCTGGGTTGCATGTTCGATCCCCAGTGTGGGATGTGCAGAAGGCAGCCGATCAATGATCCTCTCTCATCATTGATGTTTCTCTCTCCCTCTTCCTTCCTCTCTGAAATCAATAAAAATACATTTTTTTTAAAAAAGAAAGAAAAAAAACGTGGTGGGATGGCCATGCTGGAATGAAACCTTCCAAGTGAATAGGGATGCGATGAGAAGGTCTGCTTAAAATGTGGTCACCTTGGGCAAGAAGACCGGCCAGCCGAACCCAGCGGCCAAAGGCACGGCTGGCGTCCACGGCAGGTTACCTGGAGAAAGGATCCATCTTGGTTTGGAGATCAACTCATTCATTCAACGCACACCACCCATGGCCACGTGCAGGCTGGGAGCAAGGTTCCCGGGAAATACAGCAGAAGCAGGGGCAGCTCTGGCGCCGGGCGCTCACAGCCCAAGGACAGGGCCCCGTGTACCCAGCATCCGTCGGTGAGCATTGCCTCCCAAACGCCTGAGCCTGAGAATCACCTGAGGTGCGTTTTGAAATGCAGCTTTCCAGTCTCTTCTCCCCAAACATTCTGATTCCAGGGTCCGTGGTAGGGCCTGAGGATGCATATTTTCATTCAGTTCGGGGGACTTAGCATAGTGGACGCACCATCTGTCCGCCCATAGCTCTTCCTCATGACCCCGTCACTCCCCCGGGGACAAGGAGCCGCCAGCGGCCCTCTCCCTCCCTTTAACCACACCCCTGAGTCCGGCTGGGTCTACCTCCTACATCGCCCTTTGCCATCTGGCACCTGGTGGCACCCGTCCCAGCCTCTCTCCCAGTCCCTCTTCTCCCCTCTGCGTCCACGCTCCGCAGCGCGCTCCGCAGCTTTCTAAGATGTGAAGCTGAAATGTGTCTCCCTGAGAACCATAGCTGCCTTGGCCTCCAGGGACCCGGACCCGCCTCCTCTCCCCTCCTCCCCAGGCCCTGTTTTTGGGGGTGACTGTTACGTTGCACCTTCCGGGCGCACCCCCATGTCTCCATGGGGCCTGTCCAGCCACTGCCAGATGGTAACACTCGTCCGCAGCCTCTGGCCGGAGAGAGGGAAGTGGGACTAGGGGCTGGACGCAGCCAGAGGCCCCGGCGGCTGGGGCGTGGGGCACGCGGGCATCGTACGGGCACCGGGGGACACGAGTGGGACGAAGGGCATGAGGGAGGCTGCGGGGGGTTCTTCTGTAGGAACGGGGTGACGCGAATAGAGGCACTTCACGTAGTGGGGCGCACAGGCAGCCTGGGGGTGGGGAGGGCTGTTGCTATTTTTATTTGTTTTTTACTTCTTGTTTTGGAAAATGTCGGAAACGTTTCAGAGCAGAGAAAGTAGCGTGACGACTGCTCATACATGCTTAGGAATTCATGGCTTCGGAAACATGCCATTCATGTATGGGGGGACCGGGGAGCAGGGTGGGTGCCCGTGATCGCAACCAATGTCCAGCCCCTCCGCCCTCCCTCCGGCTGCCCGCGCTCCTCACCCGGCCTGCCCGGGCCTCTGCCTGACGCAGGACAGGGAGCCACACCCCTCACGTGGGTGGGGACCACCGTCTGCCCTCGGGGCTCCCAGCCAAGATGGCACGGCCGGCCGGGCACACGCTCCCTCCGCCTCATCATGTAACGTGAGTGCAGAAGAGACGGGAGCTGGGAGCCCCCATCGCGGCCGCTCAGGGGGGTTGAAGGGTGACTCGTGCTGGAGCCAGGAGAGGGGCAGGCTTACCAGTCAGACCCTGGGTGACCGATCAAGGCACCTGGAGGCCACAGGCAGCCACACGGGGGGACAGTGACACGCCCGGGTTGCGTTGGGGAGAGCACGGTGGCAGAGTGGAGGCCACAGTCCTGGCGCCAGAGCACAGGAAGGGAGCTTTCAGGGCAGAGCCAGGAGAGGCGATGTCACGGAAGCCAGCGCAGGGGCAGGGGCAGGGGCAGGCGGGGGGCTACTCAGAAGAGAGGTGAGGAGAGGCACCCGGGGGCCTGCCTTGGCGCCCAGGGGGCCGTGGGAGCCAGCCTGCACCTCCCAGCACCGCACCGCCCGCACACCTCGGAGGCAGGCCCCGCCCCGGGCCATTAATGCTAACCACCTGGCACCTGCCATTTGGTGGCCTGACGCTGGCCAGGCCTCCTCGGGCACCTTTCATGTGACATTCCTCCCTCCTCGGCTTTCACGGGACGAGGGGTTACTGCCTGTGGCGCTGGGAGATGAGAAGCAGGCCCCGGGGGTGGGAAGGGGTCTGCTGGGGACCCCCGCTTCCCCGGGCCAGGGGCCACTGCTCCGGTTCCCACAGAGCTCAGAGCTGCCGAGTCGGGGCGGGAGGTGTGAAGGCCGGGGATGGGGTCATCTGTGCGTCACCACGAGGCGGCAGCCAGGAGAGGGCTGCGACTCCAGACTGCACCCACGCTTTCCCGGGGGGCCCAGGGCAGGCACCCACCCTTTCCCGGGGGGCCCAGGGCAGGCACCCACCCTTTCCCGGGGGACCCAGGACAGGCACCCACCCTTTCCCGGGGGGCCCAGGACAGGCACCCACCCTTTCCCGGGGGACCCAGGACAGGCACCCACCCTTTCTCGGGGGACCCAGGGCAGGCACCCACCCTTTCCCCGGGGGGCCCAGGGCAGGCACCCACCCTTTCTCGGGGGACCCAGGGCAGGCACCCACCCTTTCCCCGGGGGGCCCAGGGCAGGCACCCACACTGTTTATTAACCATTTAGGCATCAACCTCTTAGAGCCAAGGTAACCCGTGAAGCAGGAGAGAAGAGGGAATCAGGGGTCAGGGAGAGCCAGGTTCAAGTCCGGGCTGACGCATCCAGCCACGTGGTCCCGGCTTCATCCTGGCACCTCTGCAATGCCGCCAGGGGCAGAGAGCAGAAGCCCATTCCGAGGGAGGGAGGTTTAAATGAGACGATGGGCGCAAACCTCCTGGGGAGGCCTGCGTGAGCAAGGGCCTAGCATCTTCGATGAGCCGGCCGCCATCCGGGTTTGGGGCAGACGATCCCAGCTCCACCCCCCACCCCTCATCCACGTGGAAGAGCTGCTCCAGGTGGTTACTGGACCTGCTCACGGCACAGCCAGGAGGGGGCAGCAGGTTGGAGTCGGGGTTCATTGCTCCCCACCCTTTCACAGCGGTGGCGTGCCAATGACCCTGGGGACCCCGACCCAAGGCTCAGGCCTAACCAGGAGCTGAGGCCCGTGAGGGCGGTGCCTGGGTGCCCGGGGCGAGCGAGGCACCCCACAGGCCAGCAGGGCGGGCAGCACGGGTGTTGGGTGTCTGGGAATCTGCGTTCGCCGGTCATTTGGAACAGGTTCTCTTTCAGGGTGATTTGCGCTCCCTCGGTTCTCACCGGGGCCTGTTTGATCTCCAGCCCAGGGCCGAGGGTCTGCGTGGGCCACCCCCCCACCCCCACCGCGGGGCTCCCATGACAGGGCTCCCGTGCCCACAGCCGGTGTCGCCAGGCGGGGCCCTGGGCAGCGGAGGGGCGGGGGGAGGGGAGGCGCCCTGCTGTGTGTTCCAGGCGGCAGAGCTGGTGGGGAAAGGGCCCCCCCCCCCTCCCGGTCGGGGACACCACGTCCTGCCCCCAGGCTCCCGCTCCCAGGGTGAGACGGGCGTTGCTGTAATTTCCTGAGCCTGTTTCCTTATTGAGAAAGTGGAGGTGGCGTGGCTACTTTGAAGAGATTGGGGGGCAGAAAAAGGATAATAATGAGTTCAGAGTCCCCGGCCGGGGTGGATCAGTTGGTTGAGCATCGAGTTCGGTTCCCAGTCGGCCCCCCAGCTGTCTTCGGAGGAGGTGAGGACACTGCTTCCTTCCCCACCAGCCACACGCTACGTAGAGTATTGCGTCCGTCCGTCCGTCCGTCCGTCCGTCCGGGGTTTCACCTCCTACTGTTTTGAACCTTTTCAGAGCACAGGGACCGGAGTGAGGAGGGCCTTGGCGGCAGGTTAAAGGGACAGAGTGGGAAGGGCGTGGCCCTGTGGTCAGGAGAAGGAAGCCCAGCGGGTGTATTTCTGAAGGACTCGGCGGAGAGGGAGAGACCCATCTGGTCTGGGGTGGGGCAGTGAAGAGACGGGGAGGGCATGACAGGAATCCGTATTCAACCCAGCGTTAGACTCGGTCTCGCAGGGAAACCGTGGCCTCGCACAGGGTGAGCATCCCGTCCCCGGAAGCATGCAACTGGGCCGAGCAAGAGAGTGCGTGCCTGGGGTGCGGGGTCCTCCTCTCTCCTCCGCCCTAGGAGCTGGGATTCGTGGTCCTGTCCCTTCTTCCAGGGGCGAAGCCGTAGGTACCAGGCAAGATGTGCTTGTCTGGATGCAGACAAACCCCGGCCGCCCGAGTCTCCCTGGCGACGATATGGACTGTGCGGTTCACCAAGTCCCAGGCGCCGAGCCTCAGTCCCGGCAGGGGTGATGTCACCGTGGAAACGCGAGCATCCCGGCCCGCCTTTCCCGGTCACGGAGCTGTCCCTGCAGCAGGAAGAGGCTCTTCCTGGCCCTGGTCTTCTCAGGGGTCCCCGGCCGGGCATCCTGTTTCTGGTCCAGCCGGGCATCCTGTGGGGCCTGGGGCGCTGGAGCCGGGCAGGAGGTGGGCCGGGCAGAGCCCTCGGTGCCGCTCGCATCAGCTGGGGGATCGGGCGGGAGCCCAGGCCGCCAAGGACAGCCTGAGGAAGAGCCGCCCAGCGTCCCAGAGAGGACCTCTGCCGGCCCGTCTGTCACGACCCCAGTCCTCCTGGGCCAGTTCTCTAATAACCCCTTTCCAGAGGCTCACCGCTGCCCTGAAGCGGACAGTTCCGTGGTGTCTAGCACATTCCTATATGGGCAACCGTCCCCACTGCTCACTTAGAACATTTCCGTCACAGCCGTCCACTCTTTCTTGTTTTTTAAAACTTCCATGCTATGCTGAGAACTTTTTTCTTTAACTATTTTAACCATTTAAAAATTTATTTTAAATAATTTTTATTGATTTCAGAGAGGAAGGGAGAGGGAGAGATAGCAACATCAAGAGAGAGAATTATTGATCGGCTGCCTCCTGCATGCCCCCTACTGGGAATCGAGCCTGAAACCCAGGCATGTGCCCCTGACCAGATATTGAACCATGGCCTCCTGGTTCCTAGGTCAAGGCTCAACCACTGAGCCACACTGGCCAGGCTATTTTCACCGTTTGTAAGTGTATAAGTCCGTGGTATTCAAGTCCACTCACCACGGTGTGCAGCCACCACCACCGTGCAGCTCGAGGTTGTCATCATCCCACTCACTGACCACCGTGTTCCTGTTATTCTCGTTATAAAACAGAATTTTAAAATCTCTGCCCATATCGTGAACAGTGCAGGTGTGTCCTCTATTCTTGTGACATAACAGCAAGCGACACAGATCCAGGGAGGACAAAATGCAAGTACCAGTTCATCTCTTTCTCCAAAAAAAAAAAAGGTATTGTTTTGCCGATTTGATGGTGTGAAAATTAGAGGTTGCCAATTTTGAAGTCAGAATCAAAGTGTGTATATTTCCTTATGTGTAATGTGGCCCCCCCCGCAGCAGCAGTGGGGGGTCTGGGGGACCCAGCCTCATTCCTCCACATCCTCCTGCCTGGGGCCCGAGGGGTCAAAAGGCCAGAGAATGGGGAGACTTTTCTCCTCGAAACAGCTCCTGGGCCCCTGGACATGAATGCGCAGCGCCCATCGCACACAGACCTTCCCAGCTCACATTCCCCGGGGCCGGCGAGGCAGAAAATGCCCGAGAACAAAGCTCCAGCCCTAAAAAGACCTCCCTTTCAGTGCAGGGTCAATTCCACATGGGGGCTTCCGGAAAAGGCACCTTTAACTTAAGAAAAGAGAAAAGGGAGGGGGAGCCCAGGAGCCAGGGAAAGGACCCCCAGGAGTGTGCACGGCCCGCCCTCCCATCCCCCCCCTCACCCCCACCCCCACCCCCGCAGCCTCCATGGGAAGCGGCTCAGAGTTCCCCACACGCCTCCTAGGAGGCGGGGCGGGTGCGGGACCCCCCTGGGCCCGGGAGTCCGAGAAATAGATGCACTTCTCCACCTTCTGTGAGTCCTTGCGCACATCTAGGGGCCTCGTCTAGCCCTCCGGATGAATGGGCGCACAGCCGGCGCCCACCCTGCCTTCCTATGTCTGGGGTGTCTGGCCAGGATGCTGGCCCATTAGGGAGGACACTGTGCCTCCTCCCCTGTCCCTGAGCAGGCGGCCTGGTCACTGCCGCCTGAGCGCGCGGTAGTGTTCTGGCATACAACCCACCGGTGCCACCTTCTCCCCACAGCCTTTCGGGACATACCAACACGCCCTTGGGCCCGGCCGGTGTGGCTCAGTGGTTGAGCGTCGTCCTAGGAACCAGGTCACGGTTCGATTCTTGGTCAGGGCACAGGCCTGGGTTGCGGCCGCAATCCCCAGTGGGGGGCGTGCAGGAGGCAGCCGATCAATGATTCTCTCTCATCATTGATGTTTCTATCTCTTCCTCTCCCTTCCTCTCTGAAATCAATAAAAAGATATTTAAAAAAACAAAACAAACTCCATGCACTTTGGTTCATTAAAGTCAACAGCCTTTACATGTCACCCCTTACGAAATGTCAGAAAGCGAAGACTCCCCATGGAGCCCGGCCTGGCTCGGCTGGGGTGCCATCCCTGAACCCTGGCTCCTAGCCTGTCCGTCTGGGGACACGGTCCAGCATCGTGGGGTCTCTGGGACCAGCTGCTCCCTCGGAGCTGGGCCAGCCCCACGGAGAGTGTAGCCCAGCGCACACTCCCCACCCAGGGGCCAGGTCAAGGTGACAGGGTTTCTCACTCCAGCCAGAACCCCTCTCCGCGGGCTCCAGGGTAATCTGCTCAGCCTTGGAGCTGGAGCTGCACACGGTTCATTTCTGGGCCAGATCCCTGAAGCTGAAGGGTTTATTTTTAAGGACAAGCCGTTTGCTGTTTTCAGCGTTTCTCATCAGAAATAGTGCAATTCAGCCCGATCTGCATTGGAAGCGTAATTTATCATCTCGCACAGATGGCTGGCTGAGGGCGGGGAGAAGGCTTGCTTTTCATTGCGGTTCAGCAAACATCTCCCGGGCCCCTGCGTGTGCGGGGCACAGAGCACCGGGGACGCACGGGCGCGTAAGGCAAGCGCCTGGTCCCGAGACACTCGCCATCTAGGTGGGAGGCAGGCCCCCACCCCGGCTTTGGCTCAGACAGTTCTAGTTCGGAATCCTGGCCCCGCCATGTACTATGGGAGCCACGCTGGGAAAATGATGTCACGTCTTTCTAGCTGAGGTTTGTCAACTTTGCTCATCTCTTCAAAAAGCCAACTTTGAGTTCTGTTCATTTTCTCTACTGTTTTCCTATTTCACGGATGCCCACTCTGGTCTTCATTATGTTCTTTCTTCTGCTTCTTTTGGGTTCAGTTGACTCTCCCCTTCCCCCCTCCCCCCGCTCACCAGTGCCTTACAGTGAAAGGTTAAGTTATTGATTTGAGATCTTCTTTTTCACTAGTCACTCACTGCTATAAACCACCCCCCTCCTCCCCTCGCCGCACTGCTTTACCTCGTCCCTACGATTCCCTACGTGGTGTACCGTCTTCACGCAACTCAAAGTATGTCCTAGCCTCCCCTTTGATGTCTTATTTGACTCATTGGTTGTTGGGCAGTGTGTTAATTTCCACTTATTTGTGAATTTCCCAGTATTTTTGTTATTGATCTTTAATTTCACTCCACTGTGGCAGGAGAATATACTGCATATGATTGTAATCTCTTCCAGTGTATCGAGGCTTGTCCCAGGGCCTGGCGTACGGTGCATCTTGGAGAGTGTTCCTGGCGCACCTGAGAAGGTGTGTTCTGCTGGTGTGGGTCCGTCCCAGCGGGGTCCGTTCACGGGCTGTCCGGGTCTCTGTCTCCTCGCTCACCTTGTCTAGTTGTTCTACCCACTGTCACAAGTGGGGTATCGAGCTTTCCCACTATTATTGTTGATTCGATACTTCACCTCCTTGAACCTGTTTCCTTAGAGCAGTGGTTCCCAACCTTCTGGCCCTTTAAATACAGTTCCTCATGTTGTGACCCAACCATAAAATTATTTTCGTTGCTACTTCATAACTGTCATGTTGCTACTGTGATGAATCATAATGTAAATATCTGATATGCAGGATGGTCTTAGGCGACCCCTGTGAAAGGGTCGTTCGACTGCCAAAGGGTCGCGACCCACAGGTTGAGAACTGCTGCCTTAGATGAAAACTGTTATTCCCGCCCTGCAAGGCGTGGAAATAAAGGAGGCCAAGCCTGGCAGCATAGCCTGGCACCCCTGAGGACGACTGGATAGAGGATGGAACAGCGGTGGGGAGGGCCTCCTCCTCAGGTAACCAGGGGGCTCTTGGTTAAACCGACACAGCTCCCGTGTGAGAAACATAAACCCTTCTTAAAGCGAAGGCCGAGGCTCAGAGCCCATCTACGTCTATGGCCTTCTATTGAGGATATGCAGCTCTCTGGTGCAAAAACACACACACACACACACACACACACACACACACAAAAACACTAATTCAGGAATCCTACTTTCTCATCCTTATTTTGCTAGCTGATGTCTAAAATTCCTTCGTAGACACTTCTTGTGATAATCCATCCGTCCATCCATCCATCCATCCGTCTACTCTTCCTTCTTTCCTTCCTTCCTTGCTTCCTGCCAACTCAACCAATGTTTGCCAAAGCACCTTCTCCAGCCAGACCCTGCCTGGTCGTGAGGATCTCAAAACCAGACCTGCGGTAAAGGACTCACCTTAGCTAGGAAGACACGGACCTGTAAGCAGGTAACTACAGCGCAAGGATATACACCCTGGGAGAGAGAAAGGAGCAGAGGGCCTGGAGGGCCAGAGGGGAAGAGGGACCTGCCTGGGGGGAAGAGAAGAGGAGACCCTGAAGGCTTTCCCAGCAAATGCTAACAGAGCTGCAAAGCAGGGGGCAACAGAGGCTGGAGTTTCACACCCCGCCCTGCCCGCGCCAAGCCTCTCAGGCAGGAGGGGCCCCTGGGAGGAAAAGGAGGAAAACAAGAGGATGTTACACAAAGTGAGTCATCCAGCCTCAAATAACCAGGACCTGCACCGCAGAAAGTGCTTGGCTTGGAGCTGGGCCAGCCCCCGGGCTGCAGAAATAGCCATGATGAATTCATAGATTTCTGTGCAAGTCTCGTCCCCCGTCGCACTGCAATCCCAGCCCTAGGAAACTGGAGCTTGAAGCCCCATATGTTCAAAAGCGTGCGCAGATTTTGGCCAAGACTGTCTCGATGAAACTATCTTTTCCCGTTGACAGCGGCTGGTCTTCCGTCCTGTCCTGGTGAGCTCACAGCAGGCCCAGCCCCGCTCAGGGGAAAAGCCCGAGGGGCCTCTGCTTTGGGGCTCCGTCTCCACAGAAATCTTGTTGCCGCCAGGGAAGCAGGCGCTTTCCCTGTAGCAGGAAATAAGCCGATCAGTAGTATCTGCTGTACACCCACCGGGGACACTGCCGGGAGAGCGCGGCAGCCCAGAAACCTCCCCTGGAAGGACCCTGATCCACCTGGAAACAGGGGAAAACAGTCAGAGACAGTTTGGAAAACTCAAGCTCTGGGACCCGACAGAGTCAACCTGATGGATTGGACTGAACCTCGCTGGGCCTTGGGATTCCTTATCTGAAGAGAGAGAGAGAGAGAGGAGAGAGAGAGAGAGAGAGAGAGAGAGAGAGGGGAGAGAGAGAGAGAGAGAGAGAGAGAGAGAGAGAGAGAGAGAGAGAGAGAGAGAGAACATCGGCTCTTATGTGACACTGAATATAAAGTACCTGGGTCATGGTTGGTATTTTAAAGTGCGGTGTCCTCTTGCCCATGAAAGAGGTGGAACTCAGGTCCCTAAGGAGGTGTGGAGTCCTGACCGGTGAGGGGCAGGTGGGAAGGCCTTCCGGCAGCAAGAACTCACAGGCCGTAGTGGAAAAGCATCTGCATTCAAATTCTGGCTTCACTGTTTCTCACCAGGTAATTGTCAGCAATTCACAAATCACCTGGTGCCTCAGTTTTCTCATCTGTGAAATGGAAACAGGAGTAGGACCTGTCTTCGGGGGTTGTTCTGAGGATTGGGTTAAGATGAGTAAACACTTAGAATACCTGGTACAGAGTGAAGCGTCCATCAATGTTAGCTATTGCTGTTGTGATGGAAGGAGGGAGCTCGCGTTCAATATGAAGCAACAAAGGAAGGAAGAGTGGGAAGGCTGGGGCCCAGTGTTAGAGGGCCTCCAGTGCCCCATCAGGCTGGACCTCATTAAGGCACTGAAGGCCCAGTGCGGGTTCTTGAATGGGGGCCGACAAGGATTAATTATACATTGGAAATGGCGGGAGCGGGTGAGTTTCTGTGGCACCATGAATGGCACCAGAAGAAGCTGTTCCTGAGCCTTCCGGCAGCCTCCTCCTGCTTCCACCCCAAGGTGGCATCCTCTGGAGAAAAGGAGAAGGCTCAGGACAGAGCATGTACCTGGTCACGTGTCCAGTCAGTTATCGCTCACTTTACAGGCGCACGGAGTGGCTTGGTCAGCAGGGTGACTGGCGGGAGGTGTTCAGACATCATTTCACGAGCAGCCATGAGCGACTTTGGGAAGTGGCCAGGCTCAGGGTCCGGGGGGCTGTGTGAGCCCACAGGTGCTGCCTCACGCCCCTCCATACCCCCCACAGGGAGCAAAGGCAGTCGGGATCCTCCCCCAAACCCCACCGAGCTCGCAAAGGCCCTGCACAGGTCCTGGGGCCACAGGGAAGTGGTGGGAAGGTGAGCGGGTGATACCCGCCGCCCTTCATGCCCACCTGGGCTTCTAGAGGCAGGCAGAGTCAAGGGCATGACGGAGGAGAAAACATTCCGCATTCTGGAGATGCTAACGAGAGTGGCAATGAGCGTTCACGCCACTTAGACACGCGGGCAAGTTCCTCATACAGAGAATCCCCCAGTGCTGGGCCCACGGGAGCACGGGTGCCACGGCCCTAGAAGTGCCTTGTGACAGGAGAAGCCACGGGAGCACAAGCTGTGTGGGGCCAATTTGGGGGGAAAACCCTACTGCGCATTTCTTGGCCTGCAGGATCCAGAGAAAGAGACCCCAGACTCTGACAGACGGAATGGGAAAAATTCCTTTGAGTCTGTGATTAGCAGAAAAAAAGGAAGTCGGGTAATCCTTAAGTGACCCCAAGTGGTAAAAATACACCAGCATGAAGGGTGTCGCTGAGGGTGTTCACAGTGTGACGTTAGCGCCACCTGGTGCCCTCATTGGGAGATGATAAACCACAGACCACAGGTAGGCCCTGCTGCATGTCATTTCATAGGTAACCATTCTCTTGGCGCTGGGCTGTGAGCGATCAGTGGGAAAACGAATAACCATTTATGGACAGAAGATAGGATAGCGTCTGTCGTTGTAACCAATAGAACTAGCACCAGTATTTTAAGGGGACAATTATTTCATGCTATGGGTATAATCCAATATCTCCAAATTGCTGGCCGTTAAGAGCCAAACAAAATACCCCAAACTTCCAGCCTCTGTGGTGCAGGTTAGCCCATTCTCTCCCCAAATATCTAAGAATCCTTAGAGGTACCCGCTAAACCTGAGTGCCGCTAAGCCTGTCGCCTTCTAAGCTTTGGTTAGGCGACCGCTCCAGTTTTCTTGTCCCCTCCTGCCACGAGGGAACAATTTCCCACAGGACAGGGTGCTAAACTCCCGCACCTAACACCCCTGTGTTCGAACACACTCAGGGCCCTCCCTTCAACGACCGTACGTACCTAGTTGGTAACACTACGTAGCAAACATTTGAGGATTTCCAGGGGATCCGTGTAGAAAAGGAAAGCTCATTGTCAGACAGTGTTGCTCCCACTCTGAGCTCACCCCATCCCTGCTGGCCCTCTCTCCGCCTCCACCCTCTATCCTGGCAAGTCCTAATCAGATCCGGATTTCCCCCAAGGCTAGATTCTCTTCCAAGACCCTGACCCCAAACTGGAAAGCCCTTGACCTGCAATCGTTGCCCAGCAGGGACACCATCTCTGGTCCTACCTTGGCAGCAGCAAATATTGGTCCTTTGATGGGGATTTGATTGAAGGAAACAAATAGCTAAGAGCCAACGAGAGTCCTTTCTGGTGAACAGGGTGAGTTACTAAGCTGGAGAATAAGATTTCAGGTGAAACAGTGGATGGAGCCAATAATTTCCTCTAAAGGGAATGGAAATGTTTTAAATAAATACAAAGTGACAATCTATACTAATAAAAGGGTAATATGCTAATTAGACCAGGAGACCTTCTGGACGTCCTTCCAGACAAGCCATGGTGGTGGGGCCGAGGCAGAGGCGGTTAGGGGCAATCAGGCCAGGAGGGGAGGGCAATTGGGGGCAATTAGGCTGGCAGGGCAGTTGGGGGCGAGCAGGTAGGCAGGGGGGGAGTTGGGGGCGATCAGGCTGGTAAGGGGGGAGCAGTTGGGGGCGAGAAGGCCAGCATGCAGTGGTTAGGGTCGATCAGGCAGGCAGGCATGTGAGCAGTTAGGAGCCAGCGGTCCCAGATTGCGAGAGGGATGTCCAACCGCCGGTTTAGGCCCAATCCCACAGGGGTTTCAGGTTGGGGAGGGTGCAGGCAGGGCTGAGGGACAGCCCCCCACGCAAAAATTTCGTGCACTGGGCCACTAGACTATCTAAAAATAGAGGAATATGCAAATTAGCTGGAACGCCATAACATCACGACCGAACAGCAGGGACCTGAGGCTGCATGGCGCCTGACTGGGGCAAGGGACCTCGGGACGCACCCCCCACCCCACAGGGCTTGACGGGGGTGAGGCCGGCCAGGTGGGTCTCCTGTGTTTTCGAAGCGCGTGCAGGTGGTGGGCGGGGACTTGACTCTAGGTCCCACAGTGCACACCAGACTCTGAAAGGAAGGAGATTTTCATACACATTTTACTAATTTTCTTTCATTTCTGACACTTCTATTACAGAGAAAGGGCAAATAACAATATCAAAATATTTCCTCTAATTAATTCCCTTTTAATGTGCATGAATTTCATGCACTGAGCCACTAGTGTCTAAAATAAAAGGCCAACTGGGTTTTGAAAACTGGAAGCATCCTTAAAAGATTGGTCTGAATCCCCAGAGTGACTATGGGGAGGAAACTACATTCATCTGGCTACATTTATTTTTAAAATAGTCTTCCTTGTTTCTCAAAAATGATATATGGTACCATTTGTTTCATCCGTTTTTCTCTGCAATAACCTCTACTGCACAGTATGAGAGCCAGGGCTCCAACTTGAACCCAAGCTGTATTTAGCTTTAGGACACGAATTCACTTGGGCATTTGCAGGGGAACCACAATGCTTTGCAATAGGAACAAGAAGCATCTCGAGTCAGGCTGTTTAGAGCAGCAGCTCTCAACCTGGCAATCTATTAGCATCTCGGGCAGCCAGGCCCAGCCCCAGATGCTGAAGTCTGAATCCCTGGAGGTAAGGTACAGGGACTGGCATTTTCCTTTAAAGCTTCCTAGGTGACCCCTAACTGGCTTGGCTCGTGGATAGAGCATCAGCCTGCAGACTGAAGGATCCCAAGTTCGATTCTGGTCAAAGGCATCTAGCTCGGTTGCAGGCTCCATTGCCGGCCCTGGTTGGAGAACGTGCAGGAGGCAACCAATTGATATGTCTCTCTCACATCGATGTTTCCCTCTGTCTCTCCCCCTCCCTTCCACTCTCTAGAAATCAATGGAAAAACACCCTCGGGTGAGGATTACAAAAACAAAAGCTAATCCCACAGCGAGTGCACTAACTAAGGGAAGGAGCGGAGATGCTCCCCGTTGGTAGAGAGGCAGTGGGCCATTCCCGGAAGGAAGGCAGATGATTCTCTTATTCTTTTGCATCATCTTGCCTGGCTCTTAGGGGGAAAGATTGCAGCGAGAGTTCAAGTTCTAAGAGCCATTTATCTGTAACAGTGGGTCTTGGGTTCAAGGCCCATCTGCACCTCCGACTGAGGAATCTGTCAAAATGCAGGTTCCAGGGTCCCGCCTTAGAACTAACAATCTCTGTGTGTGATTGGACGAGCCAGAAGTCACTAACTATTGCCAGGATGGGATCCAAGCCCATCTGACCCCGGGTCCTTTCCAATTCCCCTCAACTTCTGACCAGTAAGACTGAAACCTCTGTCAGAAAAACTACAGTTCTGGATGGCTTTAAAGGAGAGGTAATTATTTCAAGCAGCAGAACGGAAAACAGCCAAAATTCCCCGTGCCCTCCTCCCTCCAAAGGAATCCTCGATCAATTACTTTGGAGCAGAAAAATACCCTCCCTTTCCTTCCTGTTCCACTACATTCTTTCCCTCCTAACAAATATTCCTTTTCCCCCCAAATAAGGTCATTTGGAAAAAAGTCCCTGCTAGTACTTTGGAAACCGTCAGAACCTATAGGGAAATGATAAATTACTATACAGGGGACCTACCCCAGACCGCATTTTATGGTTATCTACACATTTTTCATATCTCATTCAAACTCAATAAAATGTTTTAAGTCAGAAGAATAAGGTAAAATGTGTCTTAATGGTGTTTGCCCATTTAGAATTGAGAATTAACTTAAAAAAAAAATATGGCTGTTTTTAGTCATTGTCAAATGCACTTCTACCTTAAGGAGGCAGCTGATCGATGTTTCTCCCTCATCGATATTTCTGACTCTCTATCCCTCTTCCTTCCTCTCTGTAAAAAAGTCAATAGAATATATTTTTTTAAAAAAAGAAAATACAGAAGGCTGAACATTATTTACAAGTCTGGGTCTGGGTGTCGTATGATGGTGGTGGGCAGGGGTGAGGACCAGGAAAAGAACCGTGAGAAAAAGCTGCATTAAGACATCAGACTATCTCTGTTTGCCAGCACCATTCGCACACCCTGTGGGGAGACAGCACGAAAACGAGCTTTAAGTGCACATGAGTAGGGTTTCAGTTTGGAAAATAAATTGTACAGAATTGTTCCGACTTTGTGTGAATGTCAACTAGCGCAACAACGCAACCTGGTAACGACCCTGAAAAATGTTCGTTAGGTTCATTCACTTTAACTCAATCCAGGAATTAAAGTCATAGAAGGAAACAATCTGAAACGCAGATCAAAGATTCCCAGAGAAACGTGATGCGTATGTAGCACAGGAGAGATGTCAACATGGAAGCACTGTAAAAGGTGGAGTGGAGTGCCTACTGGCTAGACCAGTGGTCGGCAAACTCATTAGTCAACAGAGCCAAATATCAATAGTACTTCTTCAAAGTGGGGCGATCGGCATCGCGCATGGCTCAGCGAGCACTTCTTAACCAGGACTGAGCAATTATTCACATCCTGAGCATGGACCAGAGGCTGGAGGAATAGCATCTGGACGCGGGGACTGAGATGAAGAGAAGGATAATGATGAGAAGAGATGGTCGGTCGGAAGTCCAGGCAGCCCGCTCTGGCCTGTTACATGGAGCTTCTTCTGTTAAGAACTCTGTTCCCTGGATAATTCCCGTTGGATGGCATTTGGAAGGGAAAAACACGAATAAACCCTCCCACGGCCTCCCAGCTCTGCCCCGCACTCCTCTCTGGCCGACCCCTGCGCCCGGGGAATCCTCGTCCACAGGGAGACCAGAGAGGAAAAGCTGGTCCCAGTTCGACCAGACGGGCCCTGTGGATGTGAACCCGCCCGACTCGCTCATGCACCACAAACCAGGGTGTGAGCAGCCCAGGCCGACCTCTTCCCGCTCCAGTGCTGAGCGGTCAGAGGGTCAGTCTGCCCTCTGCCGCCACGTCGATGAAACACTCACTTCTGAAGCGGTGACTGGTGTGCGTGGTCGCGGCCAGCTGTTGTCCCAGCTGTGAGGTCGGCCGTGGCGTGCGAGGACCCCTCCAAGGACAGTGTCCAGATGTGGGTGAAAGAATGAAATTCTCACCCCGCCACACGCACCAGGACTCAGCACTGGGAAGTGAGTCAATGGTAATGCGTTTCCCACTGTTTATATATTTAGTGTCACTCAAGATTGTGTTTGAAGAAATATTTCAGTGCTCAAAGGTTTAAAACCATCGTACAAGACATTGTAACTTGTGCTCTTAAGAAATCTCTAAGGTAAAAAAAAAAACTCCCCAAGAAACTATAAACTAGAGTCAAATGGCACAAAAGAGCAGTTCAATTATATTTCAATTTTTCCTTCTGGTGCTAGGCAGGAGGGTCTGAGGACATATACGCCAAAGGACTGTTTAAGTGTAAGGCCCAGGGGGACAGTGGGAGCGTTCTATCTCTGTGGGCATAACCTGGGGAGAAAGGGTCTTAAAGCAAAGGCAAACCTCCAGGGATACATCTTCACTGTCGCCACCACCCACTCTGTCGTCAGTCCTCACAGAACCTTCCAGCTCCTAAAACACCCGCTTCAGACTGGCCGAGCTGTCCTGCCGCGAGACCATTAGTCCTCTCTCACTCAGACCTCTCTCGCTACGGACACACACAGGCACGGTCACCATCGCAAGCCCGTCTCCACTGAGGGCCGCTGCCTGGGGAGAAGCTCTCTCCGATACTCACAGTGGCTCCACAGAGGGACTGCCAAGTTCACATGCCCGTGACCTGCATTGCATAAGACCACAGCGTTCTTGAAGAATACTATCAAGTCCCGTTAACATAAGACACAGACCTTCCTGAAAATAGAGTCATCACATTTATTACTTTCATTAGGTTGCCATTACATGAAGAATTCCTATGACTAATGTTCCATGTTTCTTGACATGCGAGAGTTAGCATTAATAGCTTAAGTGACTATAACCGCTGCTGCCTGGAAGCAGTACAGCCGTTTTAGAGTTTTAGGACGACAGCCGCATCACTCAAGTCTCACTCGGGTGTTAGCATCAGAAGGTTCTGAACAGCTGGTTAGGAAGGTAGCCAAGGTGCAGAAAAGACGTCTGCGCCTCCTTTTCAAGGGCAGCCAACTCGTGAACCGTAGGTGCCAAAACATCCACATGGCCTTTATAGTTTCCACCTGCATCGCACACAGAGCACAGAGCAATGTAAATGACCTGCCTGACACAACTTGTCGGCAATACTTGGGCTCAATTGCATCAGTTTAAACATTGCTTCTAGCAATAAAAATGTACTACCAGGCAAGTTATTTCCAAAACTCAGAGTTCTAAAATGGTAAATCGTTACAAATCCATGATTTGGCCTCACTAACAGCTGACCCACTACCCCCATCCATTCCCTCCCCTGTCCTCGTCCTTGATTTGGGAAGGCACGAGGTTAGCCTGAATCTTAACAAAATTTCAGGAATGAGCAAAGGGCATTCCAGGCAAAAGGAAGGGGAGACTGGGTTACCACTGAACTAAGTCAAAGGTTTCTGATTCTTCATTCAAAATCACCACTATACTCGTTCCCTAATCAACACTAATAAAAGAGAAAAATGGTAATTGGCATACGAGCTACCCTTTTCATTGGCTAATCAGGGCTATATGCAAATTAACTGCCAACTAAGATTGGCAGTTAACTGCCAACAAGATGGCGGTTAATTTGCATATGCAGGCACAATGCAGGGAGGCGAAAGGGAAAGCAGGAAGAAGCCCCCTGCCACTGACAGTGATCGGAAACCCAGGGGGGAGCTAAGAGCTGGGGGGCAGGGCAAAGGCGGCCCTGGGGCCGCCTTTGCCCTGCCCCACAGCCATGATCGGAGAATCAGGTGCCTTTTCCGCCCTGGCCAGTGATAGCAGGAAGTAGGGGTGGAGCCAGCGATGGGAGCTGGGCATGGTTGAAGCTGGCAGTCCCAGGAGCTAGGGGCCCCTTGCCTGGGCCTAAAGCGAAGCCCATGATCATGGGGCCGCTGCAGCTGCAGGTCCCCACTGCCCGGGCTGGACGCCTAGGCCAGAGGCGTCAGGCCTGGGCAAGGGGCCGATCCTGCGATTGGAGGGTGATGAGGGTCAACGCCTAAGGGCTCCCAGTATGTGAGAGGGGGCAGGCTGGGCTGAGGGACACTCCCCCCACCCCCCCCCCCACACACACCCAGTGCACGAATTTCGTGCACCGGGCCCCTAGTAATCCTATAAATGTTCAACTACTCATATGACATTAACACCTCAAGAGAAGCAGCTATGCTGCTTCTGCATTCACATACATCATACAATAAAAATGCAATGGGCAGGTATGGACAAGTGCTATGAGAGTAATAATATAGAGGGAGTAACATTCTAAAAATATACACTTCACATCCTATGTAATAAAAGGCTAATATGCAGAACTGGTTGCTATGACATGCACTGACCACCAGGGGGCAGATGCTCAATGCAGGAGCTGCCCCCTAGTGGTCAGTGCACTCCCACAGGGGGAGCACCGGTCAGCCAGAAGCCCTGAGCCAGGCTCATGGCTGGCAAGCACAGTGGCGGTGGCAGGAGCCTCTCCCACCTCCATGGCAGCAGCGCTAAGGATGTCCCGTCAGTCGGACATCTCCCGAGAGCTACAGGACTGCGAGATGGCGCAGGCTGGACTGAGGGGAACCCCACCGCCCCAGTGTAAGAATTTCATGCACCGGGCCTCTAGTTATGAAATAAAAGTACTCGCTTCTTACACTGATGCTCGGAGAGGAAACATTCTAATTTAAAATAGAATTAAAAGTAATTCAAAGCTTACCACCAGTTGCCCTTTTTTGTCCATAGGTAACTTTCCCATCAAATTCATCCACAGGTACCTTTATATCTGGCTCAACCTGAGAAATGGTACAGTTCAGGTGTTCTTCTACCTCAGAGAGCAACTAAGAAAGGGAGAGAAAATTTCATTTTGACAAGAGTTGCATTTTAGTAGCGTTAAATAAAACAAGGAAGCTGTACAATACTTAGTATAAATGGAAGTTAGATTTCTGAAGAGATGAACTCAGTTATAATTTATTAACTAAAGCTAACACCATAATCAATTACTCAATACTTTTCCTCCTAAGTGACAACAGATAAATGCTGATATGACTTTTGCAAACAAATGAAGTCTATTTTCCAACTGTAATAAGCTTTTGGCATCTTACCTGCATCTCATTGTACCATATGGTGCAGCCGCCATCCTCCTTGAGCCTGGTGTTGTAACACCCCTTTCCACGGCTGCTACACACATGGTACCAGACCTAGAGAGGGAGAAGGAATGAACATGCGCGGAGACGGAAACATGCTCGAATGCTCTATTTTCACCTTGTTTTTAACAGCGTCTGTCCTCAAGGCAGACTGCAGGTGCGGCTCTACCACCACCGCTCAGTAGCTCTTTTTTAACCAGGTTTCCCAGAAGAACTCTTCTTGAAAATAATCCAATAGTTTTTCTAAAATGGATGTCAGTTATAGAAAGGGATTCTCCCATAGAAACAAGGATGAAAATGTACATATTGGAGAATGCTATATCAAGATGAGTATGAAAAATAAGTTCAAATCTCTTCTCTAAGGAAATAAAGCAAGAAGCAAAATGAACTGGTTTGGGCAATGAGTATATGGGAATTCCTTATTTTTGCAACTTTTCTGTAAATTTGTAAGTATATCAAAATAGTAAGTTACCCACCCCCACGCCCCCCCAAATAAAAAGTCTTCTATGGCACCATGCCAGAGTTTAAATAGATTTTGGTGAAAACAATTATTTCAAAGCTATTAGGACAAATAATTTTGCATTTTTCCCTTCCAAACTTCATCATATTTATCCATTTAGTGAACAAAGACACAAAAATAAAAAAAATTAAAAAGCCACAAAGAGGTCACTTATATTCTATGTGCAACCAAATTCAATGGAAATGGGAAAATCCCACTGCTTTTCTTTCCAACATCGACAGTGAATGCGACACAGCACGGAGCGGAGTACCTTCTCTTTTTCTGTCGCCACCAGGGAAATGGCCAGGCCCATCCTGAAAGAGGTGAACAGTCTCATTAGGCCCCGCCCCCCAGCACAGAGGCTCGGAGAGGAGGGAAGGGCCGTGGTACCTCTCAGCTCTGCCGACGCGGCCGATCCGGTGGACATAGTTCTGCTTCTCGTCAGGCAGGGTGACATTAATGACTGTAAACGAAATCGGTCATTACCAACTGCCATGAGTTTCTGAATATTTTGAAAATATTAGTTTACTACTTTAAATTCCATAAAATTCCATATGCAGGTATAAAAAGTGTCTTTTTACCATAAGGAACACCATGGATATCAATTCCTCTGGCAGCCACATCTGTGCAAATCAAGAATCTTACGTCTCCTTTCTACAGGGAACAGAGGACAGAAAGGCATTTATCAGCACATATACAAAAAAATAAAGACAACAATCTTTCCACTCACTGAGAACTCTAGTAACTACTGAGTTACTTTCAGATTAGAGATCCAGATAGTCTTAATTCTCTGGGCCAACTGTTGAATTCTTAAGTTATGATTCACTAAATACAACATTTAAGGTGAATAAATCAATGACTAGATTTATTTTGCTTTGCTTTTCTCTTATATCAAAGATATTAAACCTTTGCTAAAATTTGGCTTTATCTCCAGAAATCTTGATAGGTAATTCAAGAGAAAGATAGAATAGAACAAACTATAAAAACAGAAGCATTATTTTTAGCCTTGCACTGAAATAAATTCAGAATACTAGGTATTTTACCTCGACGTTTGTGAGGAAAAGGCTCCAGAGAAGGGGCAGAGAGTGCCCCCTGGTGCTCACTAAGGAAATACACCTCAGCCTGGGACGGGTCTGGCCCGAGGCACAGCAAGGTGAGAGCTCTGGGGGAGAGGGAAGGGCACACGGGTTTTGTCCAGTAGAATGCCCGGATACCGAAGGGCGGCACCCTGAGTGCCAGGCCATTCCGTATGTTTTGCCATCCACATCAATCCAGAGCATGGGAACATCATCCCAAGTTCCCTCGCCCAGCACTCTCACCTTTTTCATGATGCGCCTGAGAGAATGCATTATGCACTGAAATGAACACACTGTGATAAACAATAAGGATACTGCTGGTGGAGGCTACTGACCTTGAGTCTTAAAAGGCTCAAGCCCCATCCACCTTATAACCTACTCATGTGCTGTAGCTGGGATGGTCTGCCCCAAACAATTAAAACTATACTTAATTCTACAAAACCCTATTTTGATACCTGTCCGAAAATAATCTACACAGTAAGTTTTCTATGGGCATTACTGTATGATTTTTGTTAAAGGCTCACAGACATGGTTTACCTACCTAATGATGCTTCTAAAAATATCTACCTGAATGAATTTAACTAAAATATTCTCAAATTAAAAATTCTTGTTACAGTAGTGTTATGCTGATAGAGAATGTGTAATTTACCATCTGACCTTAAAGATGACTAAGCCCAGCCATGAATGGGATACACCAGCGAGGACAGAAATATTTTGAAATTTCTAGGACAAGAACTGCTTTATGAATATTAACTGGAACTGATTAAAACCAGATACAACTCTCCTCTTTTGTATGAAGGAAATGTAAACTATTTCAATGCCAATACCTTAAATCTTTCCAAGTTCTGCTTTCTCTCATGAGGCTTTCTGTCGCCATGCAGACAAACACAGGAGAACTGGTGTCCCTTCTTATCAGGCCCTAGTGGAAGGCAGATTAAGAGTTAACCTTGGAAAACACTAGCCTCAGATTATGTAAAAAAAACAATGGAAGTCAGGCTATAATGGTACCATAGAATTCTATGGAATCTATGTCACAAACCAGGGTTAACACAATTAGGCAAAGTGCCACTAAAACAACTCCCTGGCATTAAATTTGATTTTGCTTTGAAGGCCATTTTAAGCCACCTTCCCTATCTGCGGGAGTAAATAAAGCAGCATGCCAATGAAAGGCATTAATAAGAGAAAAATACATGTGGACACCAGGAACTTCCCCTGTGCCATACAAAGCGAAAAACAAAAAGTAGGTAAAAGAGGTTATTCTTGGAAGAATCAGAACAGGCACTCCGAAGTCCATGCCCTTACTAACAGGCCACGCCCACAAGCCTGCCCTCCTGAAGGTGTTCTACACCAGCGGTTGCCAACCTTTCGGACCACACGGACCACCAGTTGGCAACCGCTGTTCTACACAACTCAGTTATCCGAGCCACAGTGGCTGGGCCAACCTCTGCCTTTGAACAGACTTTAGCCCACTGGTATATATTACAGTGTTCACGCATATATTCAGATTTTTCCACCAGCCATCTCTTATTCTGTAATTTCTAACTGTTCTGCTTTTTCTCATTTCCCCCTTCTTTTCTTATTTAGCCTTATTTAGATTAAGGTTTTTTCCTCATATACCAATTTAAAAGACATACATTCTATTACTTAGGAAATACACTTGAAATTTTAACGTCACTCAGTAACTTCACCCTCCTTCCAAATGACATAGGTCCTTAAAACACTGTGACTCATGCTCACTGTAATGAAACGACCTCTGTGGACATGGTCTCATTGCTTTTCCCAGGCTCATCTTACAGAAAATCACTGAATCAGCACACACACAGCGCACCATCACTGCTTTCTATTCTGTGCGCATTCTAGACTGCATCAACCGGAGATTAATAACCGACTGAATGAGGGAATAAGCACAATTTACTTCAAGTAAGGAAACCTTACCTCCTCCTTGTTGCATAAAATACTGCTCCAAGTTGTCACAGTCGATTTTGGTTCTACAGAAAATAATTGCCTGGTCCATCTTGTGCTCCCTGATTGCCCGCACAGCATACTCCCCCTTCAGGATTTTGATAGCTTCAGACCACATCTCTGAAATATCACCAGAGAAAAACAAAAACACGGACTCTCAATCTGAATCTGTCATGAACACAAATAATTCGTCACAGACTTGCTGCTTAACTCACTTAAACTCTGCTTTAACGTGATGCCAGTTTGTGGGGTACCAAAAAGTAGGTAAAAGAGGTTATTCTTCAAAGAATAACCTACCTCTACCCATCCTCCTATGAGGGAAACACACACACACACACACACACACACACACACACACACACAAACACAACCACACCCTTTATGGAGAATTAATTCTATTGTGCCTCACATTAACTTCCCTAAATGTGCCGCAAATGTTTAACCCCATTTAAAAACAAGTAATATACTTTCTAAATTAACCTAAGCACCAAAAAGTTCATACTTCCCTCTATGGAGTAAAAACCATACATCAAACCTAGTTAGTAATGTCTTAGGCACCAACCTCCAAATCTTTATTTTCCAATGGGAAGCTGGGCTACAGTCTCCTAACTACCTAATGCACATTCTACTGTACCACCCAGAATATCTCTAAGGTCTCTGTGGTCATCTCTAATTATATAAAACGCAGCGGAAGTTGTACAAGGAAAAGGAAACGAAGCAGCACTGACTTTACAGGCTGCAGCCCACACAGGAGGGCACGTTACTGTGAATGAGCAGAGCCTTTCCTCCTCTCCAACAAAGAGGCCAGCTGAGCACACAGCAGCGGAGCCGCAGGTCAAATGGTTCAAAGGAACCCTCTTCCATCAAGACTGCAGACATCCCCGAGCCAGGCAGCCTCACCCAGGCCACCATTCCCTTGAGACACCTGATAGCGGCCAAGCAGCCTAATGGATCGAAGATGCATCTCAGGTTCTCAAGCGCTGTCCTTGTATCACAATGTATCTTCATAAACTTTTAAAGCATTGTGTACATGAGACAAACTGTCTGAGCTCTGCATACAAATATCTTGATGGAATCGGAATTTCATGTAAGGCTTTTTAAAAACTGAGAAATACTTAATGATATGCAGTTTCTGTTTGGGAAGTTGAGAAAGTTCTGAGGTGGGTGGTGGTGGTTACACAGGACTGTACTTAATGCCACTGAGCTATCCAATTAAAAATGGTTAAAGCCAACTTGACCTGAAGTGGGTCTGACAGAATAGAGGCGTATGCAGGTGAAA
This sequence comes from Myotis daubentonii, assembly GCF_963259705.1. Classification (NCBI taxonomy): domain Eukaryota; kingdom Metazoa; phylum Chordata; class Mammalia; order Chiroptera; family Vespertilionidae; genus Myotis; species Myotis daubentonii. The sequence goes on from NC_081851.1 coordinate 75,689,564, forward strand.
GGAAGGCGCTGGTGAGAAAATGAATAGTAAGAACAGACCTTGTCCAAAAAGGTCTGGGAGGTGACTCCTGAGCCCCTGAAACGTCCCGCCTGTCCTTGTGTACCTGGGGGCCTGGCCTATGCTACAGACTATGCTAAAATGCGATTCATGGTGGGGCCTCGGGTCACGCAGCATGCGCTCAACCTCTGCAGGGAATGGAGACCAGCCCTCTCTGTATCTCTATAAATGCCGCCTTCCTCGCTCATCCTGCAGCTCACCACAGCACTGATCTGGCTTCTTATGACTGCTATGTCACTTGGCCTCTGTGTGTAGGAGAGTGAGGCCATCGTAGCATCCCCAATGCAACCTGGGGGCCCAGTTCTGAAACAGCATCTCCCACTAGTAATCTGTCCTTAGAGGAGAGCCGCTGCTGAACTGAGTCTGGTACCCCTTTCACCATCATGGCTCTACCTTGGTCAATGGTGTGTCCTCGGGGCCCTCCCAGGGAATATGATTGCCAGATAGGTTTCCAGGTTTACATCATACAGCTCCTCTAGCACGCTAACTTCTGTGAACTTTCTAATCCCTAGTTCCACTGCTTTCCATGAAAAATATCCCAAAAGGTTAAAATGGTAAATGTTATGTTACAGATATTGATTCAAGAAGAATCAATAAACCATTTCTAGGTCATATCTCTATCTCTCACAGAGTTGTAGCTAAAGACCTTTTCTTTGTTATCTAGATTCCTGAAATGAAGAACCTCTGGAATTCAGGGCCAATATAATCTCTGTCTCCAGGGAAATGTTTCCTCTGATCAGTGAGCATTCTATAATTTAAAGTGTATGTGATTTAGATGCCAGGAGGCTAATACCTTAAATTCAGTCACTAATACTCCTCTAAGTTGCCTAGTATCAGCTTTCCTCCCATTTCTTTCTTATTTTTGTTGCTTTTATTTTCAGATTTTCCTATTCTACTTTTATAGATCCCATGAGACAGGGCATAAACACTATAAAATACACCAATTTGTTTTCACAATCTTTCAGCTCATTTCACTGATATTTTTCACTTACCTGGACTGTTAGCACCAGGTCTTGTGTTATCTTTTGCATGTACTTCATCCGTCTACCAAACGGCAAGGATACAAAAGGGGTGGGGAGTGGTTTAAGCAAAAATTCAGAACAGGCATCATTTTTTAAAAGAAGAGAACTGTATTTATCTTTAGACTGCACTTCAGACATATATTTCTATAATCTGTAGGCAAGTGTTCTTCAGATTCAGAAAAACCCTTTATGAACTGCAGGTCTAAGGCTAACCAATTTTAAATGTAATAATAAAAATACAAAGATGGTTTTTAGAACTTTGTGTATTCATAATAAACATACCCTTATATAATGGTAATTCCAGAACAGTGGTGGAAAATGACATGATTGACACATAAAATTAATTTTTTAAAAAAATAAGGCACATCAAGAAAACACTAACTACTAAAAATGGAAATCACTGCATCTGAAATCAGGTCTATATATACAGGTAACCCTATTTATTGATAAAAATTTTATCAAAAGCAACTACATAGAGACAGAAAAATAAAAGATGAGTCCATCACTTATTCCATGCCTCAGAGGCCTAACGTTTTCCTAAGCTTTTGCTCGACTTCTCTTTACTGAGGTAAACTCTCTGGTTGTGTTAAGCATCACTAAGAGCCCGAGGTAAAGCTAGTTTCCGACGGCTTTACTCTGTGCAAATGTGAACGTTATAAAGACTTACTCTGATGTGATTTTTCCCCAGCCTTTCCCACAGTCTGTCAGCTTTGGGATTCACGGGGACAACCACGTGGTGCACGGTTTCTGGGACGGAATCTTCGCCTTTTAAATCAACCCACGTGGGAAAATGCATTATCTTCTCAGACAGTTTCTTTACATCAAAAGAATGCAAAGTAGCAGAGCAAACAATCACCTACGAATAGAAAATCAAAGTTCAGATAAACTTTTATTTTATAGTAACTCCACCTATGATATTGATGTGGGCCACAACGTACACTACGCCTGGAATCGGAAGACAAGTTCGGTACAATTAGTGGTGTGGCTTTGGGCAAGTTCATCTCTCTGCGCTCAGACCCTCTACTGCCTCAGAAGTCACCACCTCTATTCCTCAGGGCACAACAAAAACTAAGTAAATGAAAAGGTTTTGAAGATCTAAAACTGTAAGGTTTAGACTTACCCAAAAACTTACCAACTTCTCTAAACTAGACCTTTTCCTTTGTGTGTATTACATAATCAAGTACTAAAGAAAACATTCATAGAGCAGTTAATCAGAAAACACTAAAACAGCGGTTCTCAACCTGTGGGTCGCAACACCTTTGGGGGGGGATTGAACGACCCTTTCACAGGGGTCGCCTAAGACCATCGGAAAACACATATATAATTACATATTGTTTTTGTGATTAATCACTACGCTTTCATTATGTTCAATTTGTAACAATGAAATTGGGGGTCACCGCAACATAAGGAACTGTATTAAAGGGTCGCGGCATTAGGAAGGTTGAGAACCACTGCACTAAAAGATGTGAACTTCAGGTAAAAAATGAAGCACTGATACGTAATGAACATGTTCATGTCTCTGAGATGCGTTAGTCCTTTACCTGCAGCCTTTTTCCGTCAGAGGTGATCTGAGGGATCTGGCTGTGCATCCTGTTTATAAAGTCCGAATAGCCCTGAGAGAGAAGCCCATCCTGTGTGGGAAGCAAAGAAAAGCGTCCGTTTTAAATCAGGACCTAAACCTTTCTTTTCTGAAACGCGCGTAAAATGTAAGATACAGAAACTAATTCATACAGATATATATCCACGTATTTAAGTGATTATTTTCTCTTGGATACTTAAAGACAAGTTATAAATTCAACTTTAAACCCCATGTGACTAAAATATGAAAAAGCTGGTGATACACAATGCAAACACCACACTCTATATTCATGAATGAAAGGAGAGTTAACAGCTCCTACTACATGTCCTAAGCATGTGATTTAATATGAAAAAAAGCAAAACCAAAACAAAACAAAACAAAAACCAAAAACCTGCGCTGAAAACTACTGCACCCTCCTGAAATTAACCTGGAAGTATGTTGCAAGAGCTCGAACACATTAATGTCTTTTCATACAGTTCCCATTTGCAACTGTGACAAAGAGAAATAATTTGCAATGTGTAAAAAAATTATGTACACACAAAAATAACTCTTTAGAAAGAAAAACAAACCTACACATCTAGTAACAGGAGCAGTAAAATAAACAATGAAGTATCCATATAACAGACCATTAGACAGCCTTTAAAAATCTTTTATAAGTAACATGAAAACTTAACGATACTACATTAAAAAAAAAACTTTCCTAGATTCCTCAAAGCTTGATTTCAACTACATAAAATAACAAATACATAAATACAGAAGTGGAAGAAAATATACCAAGCTGGTAACAATGATTATCTCTAGGTATTTTAATCATGACTGAATTATATTTTTAATTTATTTTACATATTTTAGCTTCAAAAATAAAAGCAAACACTTTAAAATAGCGTAACATATTTCAACATACGGCTTCGTCCAGGACCAGGAACCTAACTTGGGACAAGTTCAGCTTCCCAGTGGACACCAGGTCATCCAGTCTCCCCGGAGTGCCGACAACTATATCCACCTGGAAAACATCAAAGAAGCATCGTTGAAAATGAGAAAATAACTCGGTTAAGTTAGAAAAGCCTGAGAAATATATTAACCTGACTTGTGTAATGATACCATCTACTCCACCAGGTCTCGATCGCACATGTGCATAATGCTGCAACTTTAAAAGATTTTTAAAGATTGACTAGCTCTACTCTGTCGCTCCAAAGCTGACTTCTGCTGCGGACACACACGAGGCTAAGGCAGAGCCAGAGGATGGTGGAGAACAACAGGAGAAGAGAAGGCAAGAGGAAAGAACAGAAGAGAACACCGTAGATCCGGAGCAGAAGGAAACACTCCTACAAGAGAGCTCGGAGCAGCACTGCCCTGACTGCCATCGCCCCAGCCAGCAGCACACCTTAGGCGGACTGACGAAGGCAGACCTAACTCCCTAAGCTCTGTAGCTGCAAAATAGGAGGTAAGAAATTTAATAACTTATGAAAAAATAGAGTTGGGAGTAGGGAACCAAGATGGGAAGGAACATATTAAATATCTCTTCAACCACTAAAATGTAACACACTAAATAAGAACATACTAAAGCAATATTACTATCTTAGACTATTACTATCTTAACAAGTCCAGTACATAATATGATTCCTTGCTCTTCACATGCCACACCAGGTCAAATCTAAACCGTTCAGTATGAGATTTCCTTTGTAATGGGGGGAGGGCATGTTTGCGCCTCATGACTCAGTGCCAGGTGGCTTAGACCAAATGAGAAAATATTAAGGAAGGAAGTGGAAGAGAAATGTGTATGGAAGAGGTTATTTCATACATATAAAATGTTTTATAAGGTCCTACCATATTTAGCTTCACCGAATTGATGAGTGCAGCTAACAATTTCTCTAACGAAGATCCCAGCTTAGCTTTGTCTATAAACGCATGGCTAAGCACAGCCCTTACACGTATCTGACCTCATCTCCCTCCTATTGGGGCCAGGTCTTAGCATCCTCACCCATCCTGAGGGTCTCTCCGCCCAAACTGCTTCCTTCTCTGCAATCCACTCTCTCTCCATTTCTAGTCTTAATTCCAGCCTCTTCGTTTTCAATTACTGCACCCCCTCCCCCAAAGGATACCTGATTCATGAAAGTGAGGGGGGAAGTCTCAGGTGCTCAAAAGGTAAACACACAGATTGATGTATGTTTGTTTCTGGAAAAATGGCTTACCTGCTGCAACATGTCTTTGAACAAATTTATACTTTTTGACCTTGTTTTCATCTCTTGAAACACAACACGACTATATTGCCAAAATGGCCACCCATGATGTGACTTTTTAAAAATCAGAAGTACAACTTACCCCGTTATCTAAAACAGAGAGCTGATCCCGGGCTGCAACACCTCCAATGATCAGAAGCTCCCTGAAATAAAGAGCAGAATAATAATGTAGAAAAAGGTTAAAGCGGGCTTTACTGTATGATCGGCACCCATCTCTTTTCGGTGGAAATGAAAGCTGAGTAAGTAACTAAGGGAGAATCCACAGGAAAGTCGGAAGTAGGAGGGACACGAAGCGCTCCAAACCCAGGGCCTATGAAATGCGCAAGTGTGGGAAAGCGAGCAGAGCGTGCAAGCACGGAGCACGCAACCATGAGCCCGCATCACACACCCTCCAGGGGCTCCGGGCCTCGTTTCAATCACCTTTCACGTGTAATGGTTGTATGTGCACAGAACAGCTCTGAAATAATATGTAAACATCAAGTTTTAAAAGTTGCCGCCAGGCAGAATAACTAAAAACTGGGGGATGAGGTGGAAGGAGATTTACTTTTCACAGAATATCCTTCAGTTGTTTCAATTTTTCTCACTTAAAATACTTCAAAAACAATGTTCAGGTTTAAAATATTGTCTTATGTCAAGACAATTCAATGGAGGGAAAGAAGTCTTTTCAAACGGTGCCAGACAAATGGATATTTGCAAAAGAGTGACGTTAACCTCTTTATGTCACACACAAACATTAACTCAAAATGAACCACAGGCCTAAGGGTAAGACCTGACACTATAAACTCTTACAGAAAACACAGGCGTAAACTCTCATGGCCCCGGGTTAGGCAATCTCCTTATATTCCACACCAAAAACAAAACAAATGAAAAAAATACATACATTGGACATCACAAAAATTTAAAACTTTTGTATTTCAAAGGACACTAACAATAGCATGAAAAGACAGCCCACAGAATGGGAGAAAATATTTGCAAATCAGACAGAGCTTAACTAATACAGTGTGCGTGTGTGTGTGCTTGTGTGTGTGTAAAAACTCTTCAAACTCAACAATAAAAACACAAATAACCAAACTGAAAAATAGGCAGGGAATCTGAACAGACATTACAAATGGCCAATAAGCACATGAGAGATGCTGAACATCATTAGCTACACAGGAATGCAAATCAAAACCACAATAAGATACCATCTTCCACCCATTAGGGAAACTATAGTCAGAAGACAGATATAAGTTTGGTGAAGACACAGAGAAATGAACCTTCATACATTACTAACAGCGATGTCAAATGGTGTTGTCACCGTGGCAAACAGTTTGGCAGTTCCTGAAAATGTTAAACATGTAGCTACTGAATCATCCAGCAATTAGACCCCCAGGCTTATATCCAAGAGAAATGGAAATGTCCACCAAAACTCGTCCACTCATGTTCACAGCACAATAGCAAAAAGTGGAAACAACCCAAATGCCCATCAACTAATGTATGAATAAACAAAAAGGTGGTACATGCATCAAACGGAACACTTTTCAGCAACTTAAAGGAAGTAAGTATAGATCCATGCTACTGCGCTGATAAACCTCAAAAGCGTTAGGCCAAGTCAGAGAAGCCAGTCACAAAAGAGCACATGCTGTCCAAGTCCATTTACATAAAACGTCCCAAACAGGCAAATCGACAGACAGAAAACAAATCAGTGGTTCCACCGTAGGTTGAGGAATACAAAAGAGCAGCCCGTCTGAGGGAGTGTACGTCTGAAGGGGACGAGTGACGCTACATATTTGAAACAAGGAACACCAGCACGGACAGTGCGGAGGATGAAGGCGAGGCGTACACAGGAAGTGTACCCGGGGGAGACAGGACGGGCTGGTACAGCTCGGTTAGCTTCACAGAAAGACCAGGACTTGAGCTGGGTTTTCAAAGGAGAGGCTCATTTGTACTCAATACGAAATCAATAACCCACAATTTTACCATCTTAACAAGTACATTAATTTTACTATTCATGTTCCCCTCCAGCCTTTGACCACAGGCATATCAACCTTTACACATGATTATAGCATAAGAACCAACTCATATTAGCATTTCCCATTCTTCCAAAACACTAGTATGAAGAGTTCTGAGTCTCTCATTACACAGGTCTGCTTATTACAAGCTCCTCCGGGGCTTTGCCTATCCCACCTCAAGGCACTCATCACACTTGTCCTGCTGTCTCTCTCCCCTCCCCACTATCCCCACTCCCACACCTAATTCTATAAAAGCAATGACTAATTCTCATTGTTATATCCCTCACCCCAGCCTAAGACTCCACACACAGTAGATATTCAAATAGTAACCGGATAAGTAAAAAGCATGAATCCTGAAAACAAAATTAGGAATTATTTTACCAAAAAGTTTTATTAAGTTTCCTTTATCCCTGAATGAGTTTTACTTGTAAGTAAGAGCAATATTAAAGAGATGGGCCTGCATGATGCCAATAATTCACCAAAGTCTCTGAAATCAGATAGTGGTGGCTGCAGTGCTATGGCTTTACGAAAAACCATTGCAACTGTACACTTTAGAGGATGTATTTTATAGTGAATTGTGTTCCAATAAAAAAATAATTCAGAGTAAAATGAACAAAAATCAAGTGGCAAATCAACTACTTATATGGCATGACCTTCCTTCCCCAAATTAAAAGGGATCTACTACTGAGCAATAAGTTCCACAAGCTCACTCCCCTTGGTAGAAAGAGCCCTCTAACTGGACAGTGACCAGTGTGAGCACCCAAAGGGAAGGAGGTCGCCTCTGTGAGACAGCAACAATGACCTCACTGCGCCGTCACCACCACGCTAGAAAGACAGCAGTGTATTTCCTATGCAAATGAAATGCTCCCTTTAAAGGACTAATTTTTGCTCGATACTATTTGGCAAACCATGACTCTTCATGTAAGAGACACAGAAAAAAATCTCAATCTACTTTTCTTTTAAATCAAACTTATCACTTAAGCAGTTTTATACAGAAACTGCTATTTTACATCAAAGTTAAATATACTCACATTTAGGTGTGTATGTATACACACTGAATTTCTACCTCATTTTTGCTACCTTACTTTTCTTCCCAAACACCTCAAACCTAAAGACAGTAGGTTTTGAACAAAACGGAAGCTTTACCTTAATTTAGGATTATCAACATATTTCTTAAACTGCTTGACGTTGTTCAGAGTTTGTTCAGCTAACTCTCGGGAGGGTTCGACGATGAGAGCTTTGGGCGCGTTGGGGAGGAACTTGGTCTGTGCCACCTGTGCGTTACCTGAAGAGAATAAAAGGATCAGAACACATCCAAAACGCACTGAAGTACCTTTATTTGTAAAACATGCGTGCAAACAGTCCAGTATCAAAATTTTAAATAACAACTGTCCAAAGTATAGGAGGTAGTCAAACAAAACACAATAAAGCTAAGATGGCCTAAATGAACTACGGTTTCTTTAAATCTACTTGCAGAATTGCCACTGCTGATATGCTTTATGATAAACTAAGTTATGAAATGTACTTACTCTGAATAACTGAAGCAGCTTAGGCAGTACCACGGGTAAGAGTCTGAGCTTTGGAGGCAACTGCTCGCGTCTGAATTCACTTCTACCTCTTACTTATTCTGAGACCTGAGGCAGGTCACTTCACGTCCCTACTCCTCAAATTCTTTGTCTGAAATGGGAGGGCCCTACCTCACGGGCTGCAGGGAGACCGAGTAATCAGTGTGAAGACCAGCTCGGTGCTCTGGCACTTACTGTGCACACGTTACAAATACTAGCGTCATCATCATCGGGATCCCCACAATGCCTAAACTGAAACCAAATACTTAAGTTTATGAACTTGGTTTTGAAATTTAATTTTACTCATGTGTTAAAGATGTGTGCCTACACCAGCTGGGGAGCATACGTAACTCACTTGCTAAGAGAAGCCTTACCTACTGGAGTTTTCACCGGCCGCCCATCCTGAAATCCCCCCCCTCCCCTCCACCAGGTGCAATACCTGTGTGCTGTGATTTGACAACGCAGCTGTCCGGCGCCTTGGACAGACCTACAAAACCGTCTTTTGGTGGAAACTTAAATTCTTCTTCACCAAAGTTGAATTTTAGTTCAGCGTTCTAGCAGAGAATGAAGGAGAAAATGACAATTCTTAATCTAACAGCAAATTAGCTAATACACAATAATGCCGATCAAAGTAGCTGTGGTCCCAGCAAAATTTTCTAAGTGGATTCTCACTTACCTTCAAAACACAGGCAGGAAAGAGGGCTTGGTTCTTCATATGTGGTGGTATTTCAAATGCCAAACCAAGGTCTTTTCCTTAAAAAAAAAAAAAAGAAAGAAAGAAAGAAAGAAAGAAAGAAATTAAAACTTCCAGAGAACTTATACGCTTATATGCATAACCCATGGACACAGACAACAGTGCGGTAGGCCTGTGGGGCGGAGGGTCATGGAGGGGGACTTATGTAATGCTCTGAACAATACAGATAAACTTAAATAAATATAATTGATAATTTAAAAACCAAAAAGGAAAGAAATCGAAACGCCTTCTCTGACCGCCCTGTGTAAAACAGCACCCCCTCCCCCACGTGCTCACACCATCCATCCACCATCCCACCTGCATCCCTGCTTCCCCTCAGGCTACGTGGATGAGCTGTGCTGCCTAATGCCACCCTCTTCACTCTTACTTAATCCTGAAATTGCACATGCAACTACTTACTTAATTTCACCATTCAGATGATAAGTATCTCAAACTTACAATGTCCCAAATAGCACTGCTCTCATCCAACTGGCTCCCGCCTACTGCCAAAACCCACCCACTTACCAGACCAGTCTGTATCCAACACAGCAATATAGTGACACTGTTAACCAAATCAAACGATGCCAATTCTCTATTCAAAACCCTAGTGGCTTCCATCTCACTCAAAATAAAAAGTCTGTATGATGACCAATAAGGCCCTAGCTGCCGGCCTCACTACCTCACTGGTTTAATGTCTATCACCTACCCCCAGGCTCAGTGGGCTCCAGACCCACTGGCCCCTCAGATACCCAAGCACACGCTCATCTCAGGGCCTTTGCATTTACTTTTCCCTCTGCCTGAAATACTCTTCCGAGGAATCTATCTGGTCATTCAGATTCCTACCCAAATGTCGGCTTATTAGAGATGCCTTCTCTGACCACCCTGTGTAAAACAGCACCCCTCCCCCGACTGCTATCACTCTGCATTCCCTTAGACGGAGTTGGCCTCTCCTGCGCCCTCACCGCTGGGGAGGAGGGAGGAAGAGGAAAAGAGGCAGCGCCTCCTGGACATACTGGGTATCTGTCGGTCTCGCCCCACCACAGGCAAGCCCCACAAACATAAACATGTTTGCTACTCCATTTTCTGCTGAATCTCTAGCACCTACCAGGGTGCCTGGCACATACCAAATGCTCAACAAGATTTGTTAAAAGAAAGAAGGGAAGAAAAAGGCAGGGAGGGAGGGAGAGAGGATTGAAGAAGAGGGTGAGAGAACTTAAAATACCACAAATATACCTTCTCTAACACAACAATCCATAGAAAGCTTACCATTTTTGGAGAATTTGACGTGTCCTTTATCTATATCTAGGTAACACCCAATGGTATCATGCATAGTGAATTCCTAGGAAACCAGAAAGTGCTTTTAATAAAGCAAATCGATAAATAAAGTTCAAATATACCTGCATCAAAAGTATGTTTCAAAATAACTCCTTGAAGCCTGAATGTAGTTGTTAAAAGGCCTATTATAGCATTTCATACAGAATAGAAGCATCTGACAGGCTTTTTAGAACCAACATGACTAAACTGTTCAGAGCAAGTGTATTAGATGACCATGATGGCAACTAAGAAATGAGAATAACGTGTAAGTCAAAGCCCAAATCAAAATGGGGTAAAAACAGAAGACAAAGTAATATGCCTTGGAGGGGCTAAGTGAATTTTGTAACGTTCCTTCCCTGAAGTCCAAATCTGAACCACCTCTGGGAAATACAGGGCAGGCAAAAGGTTTACAGTTGTGAGTACGTGAGTTTATTCTTGTATTATTATTACTAGGGGCCCGGTGCACGAAATTCGTGCACTGTGTGTGTGTGTGTGGGGGGGGGGGGAGTGTCCCTCAGCCCAGCCTGCCCCCTCTCACATACTGGGAGCCCTCAGGCGTTGACCCCCATCACCCTCCAATCGCAGGATTGACCCCTTGCCCAGGCCTGACACCTCTGGCCTAGGCGTCCGGCCCGGGCAGCGGGGACCCGCAGCTGCAGCGGCCCCACGATCGTGGGCTTCGCTTTAGACCCAGGCAAGGGACCCCTAGCTCCTGGGACTGCCAGCTTCGACCGTGCCCAGCTCCCATCACTGGCTCCACCCCTACTTCCTGCTATCACTGGCCAGGGCGGAAAAGGCACCTGATTCTCCGATCATGGCTGGGGGGCAGGGCAAAGGCGGCCCCAGGGCCGCCTTTGTCCTGCCCCCCAGCTCTTAGCTCCCCCCTGGGTTTCCGATCACTGTCAGTGGCAGGGGGCTTCTTCCTGCTTTCCCTTTTGCCTCCCTGCATTGTGCCTACGTATGCAAATTAACTGCCATCTTGTTGTCAGTTAACTGCCAATCTTAGTTGTCAGTTAACTGCCAATCTTAGTTGTCAGTTAACTGCCAATCTTAGTTGTCAGTTAATTTGCATATAGCCCTGATTAGCCAATGAAAAGGGTAGCTCGTACGCCAATTACCATTTTTCTCTTTTATTAGTGTTGATACTAGGGGCCTGGTGCACGAAATTCGTGCACTGGGTGTGGGGTGGGGGGAGTGTCCCTCAGCCCAGCCTGCCCCCTCTCACATACTGGGAGCCCTCAGGCGTTGACCCCCATCACCCTCCAATCGCAGGATTGGCCCCTTGCCCAGGCCTGACGCCTCTGATAGAGGCGTCAGGCCTGGGCAGGGGACCCTCATTTCCCCCCATCACTGGCTCTGCCCCTTGCCCAGGCCTGATGCCTCAGCCAGAGGCGTAGACCCCCATCACCCTCTGATTACCTGATCGGCCCCTTGCCCAGGCCTGACGCCTCCGCCAGAGGTGTCAGGCTTGGACAGGGGACCCCCATCTCCCCCTGATCACTGGCTCTGGCCCCCGCCCAGGCCTGAGGCCTCTGGCCCAGGAATCATGCCTGGGCAGGGGACCCCCATCTCCCTCTGATCGCTTGCTCCACCCCCCGCCCAAGCCTGACGCCTCTGACCCAGGCTTCAGGCCTGGGCAAGGGGACCATCATATCCCCCCAATCCCCGGCTCCGCTCCCCGCCCAGGCCTGATGCCTCGGCCAGAGGAGTTGACCCTCATCACCCTCTGATCACCAATCACCGGATCGGCCCCTTGACCAGGCCTGAGGCCTCTGGCAGAGGTGTCAGGCCTGGGCAGGGGACCCCCAGCTCCCCGCGGTTGCAGGCTCCGTCCCTGCCCAGGCCTAACGCCTCTGGCCTAGGCGTCCAGCCGGGGCAGCGGGGACCTGCAGCTGCAGCGGCCCCGCGATCGTGGGCTCTGCTTTAGGCCCAGGCAAGGGGCCCCTAGCTCCCGGGACTGCCAGCTTCAACCGTGCCCAGCTCCCATCGCTGGCTCCACCCCTACTTCCTGCTATCACTGGCCAGGGTGGCAAAGGCACCTGATTCTCCGATCATGGCTGGGGGGCAGGGCAAAGGCGGCCCCAGGGCCGCCTTTGCCCTGCCCCCCCAGCTCTTAGCTCCCCCCTGGGTTTCCGATCACTGTCAGTGGCAGGGGGCTTCTTCCTGCTTTCCCTTTCGCCTCCCTGCATTGTGCCTATATATGCAAATTAACTGCCATCTTGTTGGCAGTTAACTGCCAATCATAGTTGGCAGTTAACTGCCAATCATAGTTGGCAGTTAACTGCCAATCATAGTCGGCAGTTAATTTGCATATAGCCCTGATTAGCCAATGAAAAGGGTATCGTCGTATGCCAATTACCATTTTTCTCTCTTATTAGTGTAGATTGCTTATGATATTATTAGCCTATCTTGTCCACCCCTTTACTCATATAATCCAGCTGAATTTGAGAATCATTTCTATACCCTCAGTCATACCATGAGTGACCAACTACTACTAAGTACACACAAGAAAACTTACTAATGCTATGATCAAGCCAATAAAACAACTTACCTCTCCATAGTTATCGAACTGTTTATTATGGGATTTCTTTCCTGTTCCACCAAAGCCAAATCCAAACTTGTCAGTACCTAGGTTTAAAAAAACACTTTACTTACGAGGTGAGATATAAAATTAAAAGCCCTGCAAATGAGATTTACAAATTTACAATAACTGTGGTATGTATTTATATACACTAAACTTTATTCTGACTTCACTCATATTCTTAACCTATTCTTCATTTTACATTGTTAAATGAAGAGTATAAAATGAAGAATTTTACTATATAGAGTCCCAGTGCACGAATTTGTGCATGGGTGAGGCCCAGCCAACCCACCCCAATCGGAGCAATCAGGGCAATCAGGGGTGGGGCCAGTTAGGGGAAGGGGCCAAGGGCAGTTGGCCAGCTGACCCCACCCCCTGATTGAACTCTCAGTCAAGGGGACAATTTGCATATTAGCCTTTTATTATATGGGGTATTTTTTAGTACTTCAAATCTTTTTTGAAATGGTTTGAGGGACAGATAAATATTATTTCCATGTCTCTAAAACATATACTTTGTATGGTCACATGTTAACAACTCAAATATGAACAAACACAGTTTCCTCTGGAAGCACTTACCTAGGTCTAAGGACGCCTGCATGGAGGACCACCCGACTCTGCACAGCCCCTGGTCATGACAGGACACTTCGTAGTAGTGCTTCCCTACAAGGGAAAAAGCTTTAGGGTTTTATCAGTTGCACACGTGGCCATTTTCCATGTGGCCACTTTCCCACCGTTTCTCAATTATAATGTGTATAACCCAAATGAAGAACTGTAGGTCTCTGTCACATTAAAAGTCTTCTGGATCCTTGCCATAAAGCTATGGTAAGAAAGTTCATTTATTAATAATTACCTCTAAAGTTTACAGGCGTACAAATGCAGTTTAATACCTTTCGTGAGTCCTTTAGTAGCTCTACATCCATGCCACTCCTTCACTTCTCGGCTTTGACAGCAAAGACCATCGGAGCCAATTGCTGGATTGAGAAAAGCACAGGACACCATGTCAGTACAGACGATGTGAATCATGCACTCTGAGACAGTCTCATTCATCTTACTAATGAGGCAATGCCTTCGCTCAGTGCAATGGTCCAGAGAATGAGGCATGCCAATTCCTGAGTGACAGCAACCTCTTCCCCTCGAGTACAGGCCCTATTCATCCCCTGGAGGGCCTTGGCCATGTTGGGGACTGGTTCCTCTACAGACATTCTCCCCAGGACAGGATTTTACTGCAACAGTCAGAAAGGAATCAAAGGGGCACCTAAACTGACTTGCACTAAAAGCAGCTGTTTCGCCAACACAGATGTGTTTAGACAACTGTTCTCTCCAATTCCTTAAAGAAATGGGCTCCTAAGGATGACACAGCACCCACTCATAAATACCTGTTGCTTTGATCTTATGCTTAAATTAGAGCCTGAGGGAATACAGTGCTAAAAGGACAACAGGAACTGTGTTTGGCTCGCTCCCCAATCCATTAACCCACAAAACATAATAAGGGAGGGCAGGGAAAAGCTCCAATAAACAAACCTGTAGTTGGTATTTCTTAATATTAGAAATCTAAAAGATGAAGTCCTGTATCATACATCACCGTCAGTCACAGTGCTTATTGGTGCTTAACAGCTTTAAGTAAATTGGCTTTTGTATGTACCACAAAGAAACAGTAACTCATGTTTCTTTGAGACTCATACTCAGCACCTGAATGTATATAGAACAAACTTTTAAAAAGTACATTTTACTTCACATAGCAGAAATTGAATTACCCAAAATATACATTCTTATTCAATGGGTACTACATTATGTAAAACTGAACTTTAACTCTTTGCAGTCCAATGCTATTTTTGGAATTCAAACAGTCTGGTCCAAATTAATTGACGGGATTGAATGTTGAACTTTTTTTTTTTTTTTTTTTAATCTTTATTGTTCAGATTATTACATTTGTTCCTCTTTCCCCCCCCCATAACTCCCCTCCTCCCAGTTCCCGCCCCACCCTCCGCCCTCACTCCCCACCCACTGTCCTCATCCATAGCTGCACGATTTTTGTCCAGTCTCTTCCCGAATCTCCCACACCCCTTTCCCCCCCAAGAATAGTCAGTCCATTCCCTTTCTATGTTCCTGATTCTATTATAATCACCAGTTCATTCTGTTCATCAGATTATTTATTCACTTGATTCTTAGATTCACTTGTTGATAGATGCATATTTGTTGTTCATAATTTGTATCTTTACCTTTTTCTTCCTCTTCCTCTTCTTAAAGGATACCTTTCAGCATTTCATATAATACTGGTTTGGTGGTGATGAACTCCTTTAGCTTTTCCTTATCTGTGAAGCTCTTTATCTGACCTTCAATTCTGAATGATAGCTTTGCTGGATAAAGTAATCGTGGTTGTAGGTTCTTGGTATTCATCACTTTGAATATTTCTTGCCATTCCCTTCTGGCCTGCAAAGTTTCTGTTGAGAAATCAGCTGACAGTCGTATGGGTATTCCCTTGTAGGTAACTGGGTTTCTTTCTCTTGCTGCTTTTAAGATTCTCTCTTTGTCTTTTGCTCTTGGCATTTTAATTATGATGTGTCTTGGTGTGGTCCTCTTTGGATTCCTTTTGTTTGGGGTTCTCCGCGCTTCTTGGACCTGTAAGTCCATTTCTTTCACCAGGTGGGGGAAGTTTTCTGTCATTATTTCTTCAAATAGGTTTTCAATATCTTGCTCTCTCTCATCTTCTGGCACCCCTATAATTCTGATGTTGGTACGCTTGAAGCTGTCCCAGAGGCTCCTTACACTATCCTTGCATTTTTGGATTCTTTTTTCATTTTGCTTTTCCGGTTGGATGTTTTTTGCTTCCTCGCATTTCAAATCATTGACTTGATTCTTGCGCTCCTCTGGTCTGCTGTCGGGAGTCTGTATAATATTCGTTATTTCAGTCCGTGTATGCTTAATTTCTAGTTGGTTCCCCAATATAACATCGAGGGTCTCATTAGATTTCTTGAGGATCTCACAACATTTATCGGCGGTCTCACCAGTCTTTTCGAGGGCCTTACTAAGTTTATCGGCAGCTTCTAGACAGTTATTAAGAGACCTTAAAAGTGTGGTTCTGAACTCAATATCCTCCATTGACAGTTTTGTCCTGTTTCTTTGTCTCCGCATTTTTTATGCTTTCTTGGTACACCCCCTAGTGGTCTTTGTGTGCAGTCTTGTTGCCTTTAAGCCTTGATTGATGTCGGCAATACCGGGGGTGAGTTGACCTCCAGGCTAACTGGCTATGAGAGTCCGTTGGGTCTGCA
The DNA here is from genome assembly GCF_963259705.1 of Myotis daubentonii. Taxonomy (NCBI): domain Eukaryota; kingdom Metazoa; phylum Chordata; class Mammalia; order Chiroptera; family Vespertilionidae; genus Myotis; species Myotis daubentonii. Next base: position 75,705,915 of record NC_081851.1, read on the forward strand.
GTGGGAGGGCTTCTGTGCTGGATCTCTAAGGCGGTGCTAATCTAGCCTTTGCCTGAGGCTATCCGGCAAATGGTTCTGCGCAGGGCTTGGGCGGGGCGGGTCCCAGGGGATCTACAGGGCTGGCCAGAGCGAGCAGTTATGGCTGCTCTCAGTTCCTTCCCCAGGGGCTCTGCCTCTCAGAGTCCCAGCAATGGCTGCAAACCTCGGAGAGAAAGCTGCCTTCGAGTTCCGACCGAAGCCAGACAGTCCCGCTTCTCCCGTTTGAGTCTGGGTCCCCAGAGACTCGCCCGGATCTGGAGCTCAGAGTCTGAAACTCCCTCCCGATTGAAAACAACAACCGCGCCCTCCGCCGCCAGCCCGCTCCGCGCGCGCGCACTCCACACCTGAGTATTTCACTTCAGCACTGCGCCTCCTCTGAGTCTGGGTATGATATTCTCTTTCCTCCTAGTTGTAGAATTTCCACTCAGCCAGCCTTCCTGTGGTTTTGGATGATGTCCGTTCTGTCCTTTAGTTATATCTCTGAAGTGGTTGTTCGAGGCAGCGATCTCCTGCGTTAACCTACGCCGCCATCTTGGTTTCTCAAATGTTGAACTTTTTAATGTTCTTATTGCTCGACGTTGGACCTGCTCCTAGCGCCTGGTCTGTCGAGTCAGCCTCAAGGTTGGACCGAAAAGGGTTAAAGTTCTTTAGCAATAGCAAATCCTTAATATTTTGATATGTAAAATTCTGTATGCATATATACAGACATAAACTTTAATATAAATTAGGTATCATGGTGGAGAGTAGCAGTTAGGGTGTTTTGGTTGGTTGCTTTGGCATGTTTTCTCATGCCCACTCTATATTTCTCTGCATCCTGCCTTTCTTAGCAGCACCTGGTGAAAATTCAACTAAGTCACCCTATTCTTGACACTGATCACTTATGAGAACCCCACAGCGCTGACTCATCCTTCATAATGGCTTCACAACAGTCCTTCCATACACCCTAGGCTTTGCTAACCATCCCTCAGCAATAGCATTCACTTTGTTGGCAGTTTTAACCCTTATAATGCTCCACCAAACAGTGTTGTATGTATATCCTATATACTGCCACTTTCCTTCCAAAGAGTTAGACCTTCCAGGAATAAATATATATATGTATGTGTATATGTATATGTATATGTGTGTGTGTGTGTGTGTGTGTGTGTGTGTATATAGTTTTGTTTTTTAAACAGGCAAGGCTAAACTGCTTTCCCAAAGGCAATAATCCATATCGGTTATCACTCTTTTGGATTACTGCCAATCAGACAGGTAACTTTAATTTCCATTTCCCTATATCCTGTAAACTCGATCCTGGCATGTTTATTGCCATTTGGACTGGCTCCACTATGAACTGCCTATTCCTATTCTGTGCCCACTTTCCTTATTGGTTGTTTATCTCTTTCTTACCAAAAATTATAAGGACTGTTTATCTTTCATCAATATTGCAAGTATTCTTTCCATATTTAATTTTGTCTCTTGACTTTTTCCTGTAATATCTTTTCCACATGTATTTTTTAGAATTTTAAGCAAACAGATCTATATCTTTTCTTTTATGATTTCTGAGTTCCTTATTTGGGTTAGGAGAATTTCCCTAACCCTAAGTTGTACATGTAGTATATGTACACATATATATTAAGTCTTTCCCTAAATAGGAGATAAGTCAATTTCACATTACTCTAGATGGATCATTTGTGCTGAAACCCTTACTGAATAAATCACCCTTTTCCACTAAAATTAAATATTTTTTCTACATATTAACATTTTATATATAGTAGGATGCATTTCCATTATATTCCATTGATTTATCTGTCTATTCCTATGTCAGTACTAAATTGCGAAACTGTAGTAACTATATTCTAAAGCTTGGTGAATTAAATCTTTATTTACTAGATGTCATAATTTTGATATTCTCAGGTATTATTACAAGCAAGTTTCTGATTTATAAATGAGTTGCTAAAATCTATCCACTTACCAAAAGCAGATCCTCTGTCATATGGGTTCATTTGCCATTTGTTGAGCACTAAATGAATTAATATAACAACAGTTACCACAAATGTATGAAATTAAAAATAAAACTTTGTCAAAAATAAAGCATATATTTTACATAATTTAATCCCTCTAGATTCAACTTTACATAACATTTTAAATGTACGAGTAAAAATTACTATTGTTTTTATTAGCAGCAACACTGAAATTGAACACTGAAACACAATAATAATCGCTGGACTATCTGGGGATAAAACTTTCCTCCTCACTGCTTCAGTGCACTTTGCATTTGATGGCATCGATCTTTGTCGTAACTGAGGGCACTGATAAAATGAAGTTTTGGTAACTGAACAAGCTGACTTCAATCAAAATAAAAATAATTGACTAACATATCAAGATCTAATTATCATTTCATCATTAATTTTTAAAAAGCAAGTTCTTCATCTTAAATAATTCAGTGCCATATTCAAAAGTCACAAAATTTTTCCTTACTTAAATGGGATCAGCATTTTCCTTTTCTAAAACACCTTCATAGTATATGGATATTCAAAGGACCATAACAGCTATAGATAACACTGTGTTTTCAGCCCAACTTTTCTTAATTTCTGATCAAACTATATCTATCATTTGCTTAAACCCCTTGAATAATGGAGAAATAACTTTCTTTTGAGGTTCTCAAGAGAACTGCAATTGCTGGCTCAATCTAGTTCCTCAGAAGTTAAACAGAAGCTTCATCCAGGTTATTTCTCTTAGTCCTGGTCCTACTTTACCGAGGAATTGTTTTCTCTCCAGATCCTTTCAATGGTTTAACAATTACCTCTTTTACTTGTGTCTCCGTGCTTAAATATGCAGTTTCTTTTCTTCATAGGACATGATTAGAACTATTACCATTCTGGTTACCCTCTGGAAGCATTCTCATTTATAACCATCTCTCATAAACACCGGTTTAAAGTTGTTACAAGTCTCAAAATTATTTTTAAATAGGCCAATGGTCTAAATAGTTCATATCGTATCTGCCTCACAATTCACTTACAAATGAGTTATGCTCCAAATGACACTTGGCATCCCTGCTTCCAGCACCGAATGCCAACACCACCACGCAGACACTGACAATAAAAATGCACACCCAAACCTCACATCTGCACATGCCAGGGAGAATAACTAATTTATACAAAAGGGAAATACTGCTACGCAAACATTACCTGAAGCACCAGTTTTAATTGTTGTTTTCCCCTTTTTGCCTTCCTGTTGGTCTTTCAGAGTTTCATAAACTATCTGGATAACTGGAATGCTGAAAGCCTATCAAAGAAACAACAGTTCCATATATCAGCATTCAGATATCAATGCCAATTTACTAATCAGCATAAATTACAGAAGTTACACATGTAGATTACAGGACAAGGGAGGATGAAATAATTACACATATTTTAGATTGCCATCCAATTTGCCCAAACCTCAAATTCCAGGAAGACTCACAGACAGCTGACTGAACGAAGATAACAGGAGCCAGCTGACAGCTCCAAAAACAAAGAACGGGAACCTGCAGAACGAACTAAACTAAAGAGGAGAAATACCACCCACTCTGACGAACTGATTCTCCAGTCTGGGCCAATGTGAAATCGACCTCTATTTGCAATCTCTCTATTACTAGAGTCACTACAGTAAAATTCAGAAGTGACTGTAAATACTAAAGGTAATGTCACTATGGCTCCAAGACCAGTTTAAAACTATACATATTCTTAAAGCCACACCTTACAGAGTTATTTCAGAATTAGTTGGCAATAAGACTATCACTCTCAGTGGCAAGCAACCGTTTCGTCACATTCTGCAGGAGGTTGCCTTATTAAATATTTCAAAGTCAGAATTACTGGACAAAGTTGCTTTAAAAATCAACTCTTACAAAGTCAATTTAAGTTTTTATTACTTACACCAGTTTTTCCACTTCCTGTTTCTGCAGCCTAAATGGAAAAAAACGTTGTCAATTAAAGAAGTCTACTTAACGGATGAGACGTTTTCACCTGACCAGCTGCCTTGCCTTTCAGGTGCCTCCAGATCTCTCAGGTTTCCTCAGACAACTGCGACTACTTCCCATTGCTACCATTCAAACCTAAGGCCTCATCATTCTAACCTAGGTTACAAAAGTGTCCTAACAGTATCTAATCTCTCAGAACTCTATTACCAAATTAGTCCTCATAAAACACAAGCCTAACCTTGTCACACACTCCCCCTTAGAATGTCCAATGATCCCCACTGCCAACAAACACCGAATTCTTTTAAGTGACACCTGAGAAAGAGCCCAGGTCAATGGAGCCACTGTGCATTTCCCGTCTTATCTCAAGTTCCGCCCCACCAGACACAAATCTTATGCTTCCCTCTAACTCAGTGGTTCTCAACCTTCTGGCCCTTTAAATACAGTTCCTCACGTTGTGACCCAACCATAACATTATTTCCGTTGCTACTTCATAACTGTGTTGTTGCTACTGTTATGAATCGTAATATAAATATCCGATATGCAGGATGGTCTTAGGCGACCCCTGTGAAAGGGTCGTTCAACCGCCAAAGGGGTCGCGACCCACAGGTTGAGAACCGCTGCCCTAACTGAACTGCTCGGGGATTACACCTGCATTCTCTTCTCTACGTAGAGTTCATTCCTCTTTCATCCTCCCTTGTCCTAAATCCACTGCCCCCAGAAGAGTCCCCATGGTCCCCTCACCCAGGAGGACAGCTGGCCCCACTCAAATCCTTTAGAACTTTGCAAGCTTATCCAGGTGCCATGGTTCTCTTTTATGACAATTACCTGTGTGCATGTGTTACTGTGATACTGGAGTTAAGCTTCTCAAGCGCAAAAGCTGCATCTTACCTTCCTTTTCCCCACAACTCTACCTAATACTTTGAATGCAGTGTATGTGTCCTAAATGCATGTAAATATATAAAATTAATTGGGTGAAAATATCATCTTGAAGCCTGTGGAGTTCTTACAGTGGTTCACAACCAGCCCCCGACTGTGTCCCGGCTCCCAGCCCCTCACCCTATGGAACATACCATAAGCACATCGCCGCCTCCCAGGATCAGTGGGATGGATTCTGCCTGGATATCAGTTGGGAGACTAAAAGAATCATATTTTGAAAAATTTTAGTTAAAAAAATAAATCACCTAAGCTAATTGAGGCATGTAGGCATGCTAAATTATAAGCCTAAGGAAATTTTATTTGGTAAATACTACCAATCCTTTTCAGCTAGAAATATATCAAAGTTTAAAAAGAAAATGTCCTATAAGAGAATCACAATAAAACTTAATTTCACTTACCCAACTACACCCAAAAAGATCTGATAAAATCATGACCAACTGTTAACTAGTAAATGACAAAGCAATGCTATTGCAGGCACATTTCAGCTTCGTGTACTTACAGCCAATCCATCTCTTCCACAGCTTGCGCGATTTCAGGCATAACACCCATCTCTGAAAATAAAAATTAATTTTAAAAACCACATCAACTTAAATCATGTGGCTCTTAAAAGTTACTGTCTGAGGAGAAAAGGCTTTGAAGCACAGCTCAGTTCCATGGCCCTTCCTGAGTGTGGCACTGATGAGAGAGGGGAAGCTATGGAAAAAGACCCGAGTTCAAATCCAAGCTCTCACTAGCAGTGCAACCTCGGACAAGCTATGGCCTGCTTTCCCCACACACAATGGGGCGGTATTACCTACCCTGTAGGGATACAGGAAGATTACAGGTAACATGTACGGCATCTGGTGCACAATTGCCACGGAATACAGTAACCCCCTGTGTTCCCACGACTAATGAGAAATCTGCTAGAGTAGAGAGAGGGTCTAGACCAGCATCTTGGTCGCTTCATCTGGAGACCATGTGGAATCGTGCACCCTGGCTACTTGAGGACCACATGAACACCCTCAGAGAGCCCACACTCACTGGCAGCCAGAATGAAAGCTCGGCCTAACTGGAAAGGCAGGACCGGGGAGGAAACGTGGGTAACGGGAAACGTCAGGTGCAGAACCACATTGTTAACTGTTCACATATTTAATAATTCTACTTCGAAGCCAGTCCCAAGTGAATAGATTGGATTATTTCTGATTAGATTTTTCTCATTTTATCATTTCTCAGTGAAATGCAGAGGGTAGTGAGCTGGATTACTTACGACTCCTTCCCAAATAGGAAGTGCTTTTTATTTTAAGACTGCATTTATAAAAATGAAGCTTTCATTATTATAAATTACAAAAAATACACATTCCTATAAAAAAATTAACAATATTCAAATATTCCCAAGCCCTCCAAATAACCAATCTGGAAAATCTGTAGTTCTTGCAATTATTTGTGAAAAGACATAAAACAAATCTACAAATTGACTATATCCATTGCAGGGGTAGCTTTCTCTTTGCATCAGCTAAGAAGAACCATACCAGCAAATAACACAATAGATAGAACCCTGAAATTTTATACTGTAAACTTGTAAATATAAACATAGCTGACCTAGGCAAGTATAAAAATCTTGTTCAAAAGGGCTCTCCTAATTCTCAATCTCCCCAGGAAAATGCACAGATGGAAAAACTAACCAAGAGTTCAAGTTGTGTATCCAAGCAGACCTTTCTGAGACTTGTCCCCATTAGCGTCTACCTGATTCTCCTAAAAAGTAACCGGGTTGGATAAAGGAGAGTGATGGTCTTCCCTATGCGGCATCCTGCCAGCTGGAGCCGCTTGTGAAACTGCTATACTGTGAGCAGCAACAGACTCTCAGCAAATCCCAGACTCCTTGTTCCGCGTGGTCACGTTCCCTGCATGTTTGCTATAAGCCATCTTCCCTTTACATATCACATTTTTAACACGTACGGAAAACATGGGAATTTCCATGTTCTTTAACTCTACAGGTCCTTATTTCATATCAGACTCTTCTAGTCCTTTACCCGGACATCCCTGAAAGGTGTGCACGACTCCCCAAGAAGTGAACCCGTAGAATGACAACCTGGAACGGCTCTACACGCCTGGCTCCAATCCCTTGTTTTAGGAGTGGGCTGGGGGCAAAAATACCCGCCACCGAGTACACTTCCCCTTGCCTCCTGCTGTTAGATGTAACTACAGCCACCTGAAGTCCTGACTCAGGACTAAAAACCTGCAGTTCCTAATGTGTTTATAGGAGAAAACTAAAACAACAACAACAACAGCATTTGAAGTCACCTTAATAGATTAAGAACATTAAAATACAGGCCTAACTTGCACCTTCTGCATGTAAATTTCCACGTTTAAGTGTATAGCAGGCTCAGTGCAGCTTCTTAAAACGGTGGATGCATAAAGGCATGATGATAAAGGAAGAGGTAAAAATAGCAAGTGCTAGGCTAGATAAACGACCTTAAAGTCCTATTTGGAATACAGGAGGGCGTCACACAGCGAATGAATGAATATTTCCCAATACTGTACGCCTGACTCTGTATGAGAATGAACGCGTTCCCTTCCAGCTTCGATTACTACCTAACGTTAGTGTTGACGCGCTAGCGTTTAAACAAACACTGACAAATCACAGGTTCCCGCCGGGGCGTTCACTTTTCGGAAGGACCCGAAAAAAACTGGACAGAGGCCGGAGAGTCCTTTTCCCAGCGGAGCCTCCCCGCCCCGGCCCCATCCCGGGCTCGCGAGCGCCGCTGCCACGTCCGCGGGCGGGAGGCCTGCGATCGGGACCCGCTGGCGCCACGCCGCCGCCGGCCCCGGGCGGGGCAGCCCGTGCGGCTGCGAGGAGGGGGCGGAGGGGGCCCGGGGAGCCCGGGGAGCCGGCGCCCGCACAGGCGCTCCCGCAGCCCGGAGCGCGCAGAGCCGCAGCGCCGCTTCGCTGCACCGTGGCCCGCAGGCGCCGCGCGGATCGGTCCCCGCGGCGCTCCCGGCACCCGCGCCCCCACCCGCCGGCCCCCGCGCACAGCCCGCCCGCACACGCACCCGAGAAGGCCGCCATCTTCGCGCGTCCTCCGCGGCCCGGCCCGCGATCCCTCCCTCCGCACCGCCACGCTGCACCGCGCGCTTCCGGCCCGGCCTGCGGCTTTGCAGTTCCGGGCGGGGACCCAGCCCCCGGACGAGGGTTCCGGCGGAGGAAAGGAGCCCTGACTCCTCCCCCTGCGTCCCCCTCCCCCCACTTGTCCGAGCGCGGACCGGATTCCCAGTCTTTGGCCGGAGCGGTCATCAGGAGATGTACCTGGTAATGACCGTGTGCTCGGAGCGTGCTCGTGTCCCCAGGGCCGCATTTCCACGCACAAGGGGGCAGAAGAGGGTCGCTTTGCGGGAGTGAATGGCCTCCCCAGAAGGTACTGACTCAGTACCCAGAAATCCAGTCCCACTGAGTGCGGGCATTCCCTGCATGTGTTCCACGCAAACAAGGGACGCCTTGGGTCTCCCAGCCTCCTTGCCAGGGTGTTTGATAAAGTTGATTGAAATCTTGAAGTTCAGGAAGTTTTGACTCCTTTCCCTTTGCAGAAAGAGAGGAGAAATACATGCACGTTTGACCAGCCCCAACATCTATGCCAGGGAGTACCTTGATGAGGATACTGCGATTCAGCAAAGTTGCCTGACTTAGCGAAGGCCGCACAGCTGCTGAGGGAGCCACATCTGCCTGGCTGCAGGTCCCTGCGTGTGACCGACCGGTCGCCTGCTGCAGAGGGCACGGAGACGGGTGCTACCCTCGGGCACCAGGCATCGGATGGAGCAGTCTTCTGGGTTTGCATTCCAGCTCTGCCATTGGCTGGCTGAGTAACCTTAGTGCCTGGGCTTCAGCTCACTCATCTGTAAACCCGTCCTGAGAAGTAGAACCGATCTGGTAGGATTGTTATGTGGATGGAATAAAGTAGGCAAAGCCCCTAAAAGAGTGCATAGCAGCACATGCCAACAATAGGTAAGTATCAGCTCTACAGTTATTATCTATATAATCTATATAATAAAGAGTAATATGCAAATGGTCATCATGCTCTCACGGAGTCAGGCCATAACGGCTCAGACACTCAACACTGGGGAGAGAGGAATGGGGACCAGCCAGGCAGCTGCCCAGGAGAGGGACAAGCTGCATGCCCTGCGGTCCCTGCGGTCCCAGGTGCCAGTGGCTGCACCTGTGGCCCAGCAGAGGGACAAGCCACCCACCCATGGTCCCCTGTGGCTGCAGCCAGCCTGGTCGAAGCCGGCCCAGGTGGAAGGTGCCTGCGACTGTACAGAGGAGGGAATCCTGGGTCCTGGGTGCGGAATGAGGCAGAGGCGGTTAGGGGTGATCAGGCCGGTAGGGGAGCAGTTAGGGGTGATCAGACAGGCAGGCAGAGGGGTTAGGGGCAATCAGGCAGGCTGATAGGTGAGTGGTTAGGAGCCAGCAGTCCCAGATTGTGAGAGGCAGTCGGACATGCCCCAAGGGGCCCTGGATTGGAGAGGGTGCAGGCCAGGCTTAGGGACAGGCCACCCCCCCACACACACAAATTTCGTGCACCGGGCCTCTTGTTACATATAACAGGATTCACCTGACACTCCAACAGCCGAGGATGATACATCAGGCCAGCAGCTTCCCACCTCCAGGGCCATCTTCACACTGTGTTTTATATCCTCCTTGTATGTCATATAAGTTTACATGAGTGATAACCCCTGAAATTATTCAATGTATCTATTCTGAAAAGATGCCATGTACCCCACATTCCAAAGACAGGCACAGATCACAGATTGTGGGGGACAGGCAAAAGGGGAATCAGAAATCTGATCTTGTGCCTTGAGCCAATCCCTGTCTTAAACATATAAAAGGCTTGAAGGTGCAAGTTAGAGAAAAGCTTTTTTGAAGAGAGTCGTTGAAGCACTGGGGCGTGTTTCCTCCCTCAGAGGAGAAAGCGTTTGCCAGGGGACTGCTCAGGGGCCTTTTGGTCTGGAGTCTGGGAAGCAGAGCCATGCGACGAGAGGCTATGGCTAGCGAACTTCGAGGTGGCTGGGCGGGAAAAGAGACAGAGGGAGGGGGGAGGGCTGCTGGGGAAGCAGACCACGTCTCCAAACACGTGGCTTTCTCCTCTGAGGGCCAGCTGGGCCTTGGAGAGTGGACCTGCAGCTCTCTGCACACAGAATGTGCCCAAGAGAGCTGCCTAGAGAAGCTCCATGATGCAGCAGGCAGACAGCCCCCCCCCCCCCCAGAACCCAGCTGTGTTCATCTTATAACTGGAGGACAGGCATCTATCACCTGCCTCGTGTAAGTGGCCCTTGGAGAAGACCAGCAGAAGAATCTCCAAGATAATCCCCAAAAGTACCCCCTGAGTGGAAGAATCAGCCTTGAGTGCAATGGAGCCAGAGAGCAGAGCAGCGCATCACCACGGCACCAAGTGAAGGTGGGTATCTCCCCCACCTCATCTGTCCCCCCCCCCCGCCCCAGGTGGGCTCAGAAACAGCAGCTAGTGGGAGAGGGGTGGGCAGAGAAAGACTGACCACACCCTCCACCTCATTGCAAGCTGCAGGGTGGAGGGGGGGGGAGGAGAGAGACGGGGAGAGGCTATAGTTTTGGTTAAAGTTGTGGATTTTTATCACTGCACTGTTTAAGTGCAGATATGTGGCTATACTGGGGGTGAGTGTAACCAGACAACTTTTCACTATCTGAGAGTGACCAGAAAAGCCCTGGAACATAGAGGCTCCATCTAGGCCAGGGAAATAAGTAGCCCAGAGAGAGGGTTTCAGGGTAATGGGAAATGTTTTCTGCTTATGATGTATCCAGTTTAACTCATTTAATATACTGCTTTAATACATATAAATGAGAGAGAGAGAGAGAGATTGAGAGAGAGAGTGCTAATGCCCTCAATAATGTGAATTGGGACAAAATGTGATTGGCTATCCTCCTTGGCAGGTAGGACAAGACCAGGCAGAGAAGTAGCAGGCAACCCTTTCACCAAACCATAGAGTATGGGTACCCCCAGTCCAGTATCTTTCTGGTCCACTCTCCCCAGAACAGGTTGATTAAATGGACACCTGCTAACCTGGAGACAGCCCTGGAATCCCCTTTACCTGGTCCCAGGAACGCAGAGACATAGCTAGGTGGGAAGACAACTACCACTAGGTGGCGCCACAGTGCAGCTGAGCCAGGTGACATTTGAACCTGTGTTAAAACTCCCAGCTTGGGACTTACCTGGTACCCCCTCCCCCAGCGTATTTCTGTAACTGCACAATCACCCCACATCTTACACAATTGGATCTTTTGGACCCCAGGATATCACAGTAATTTCACTATGTTATCCATGGACCCAGAAGATTGTGCTCTGTATTTTCAAGTAAGCTATCGATAGCTCGCTGCAGAACATGTGGTCTTGCTACTCCGAGGACAGACTTCAGAAATATGCCCTTCAGTTGCCCAGGGCAGTGACGGAGGATAGGCCCTGGGAAGGGCTCTGTGGCCCAGTCATCCCAAAGGCACACAGTCCCTTTCCCCCTTGCTGTCTCATTCCTATTCAGCTCAGCTAGCACCTTGCAGCAAATCCTGATTAATGTCAATCTCCAAACTGCTAGTTTGCCCCAATAATTATTTCTCCTTTTCCTTAAATTTCTGGCTTTCAGCTGGATATACGGCTGCCCAGAATAAAGACTTCCTTTCCCAGCCTCCCCTGATAGCTCAGCACGGCCATCCCCCTGCGTTCTTGCCTGTGGCCTGTAAACAGAAGTGTCCTTAAGGGAGATGGCATGTCCTCCTTGCTCTTCCTCCGTCCTGTTGGCTGGAATAGGGATGTGACGGCTGGCGCCGGAGCAGCCATATTGGACCATGAGAAGAGACCCATGTACTGAGGACAGCGGAACGAAACAAGAGAAGGGCCTTTAGTCCCTGACACCCAGGAGTGCTGTGCTAGCCGAAACTGTGGCTTTCGGGTTCTTACCTGTGTTTCTGCCCCACTTGGCTGAAGGTAATCTTCATTACACGCCCCCATTAGTTATCTCTTGCTACAGGACAAATCGCCTCAAAATCTAGTGACTCAGAGTGCAAACACTCATGATCCCTTGCCACTTGCATGGCGAGGGAGTGCAGGAGCCGCGTGGCTGGGCTCCTGGCCAGGACTGCAAGCATCTGAGACTGCTGAGGACAGCTCAGCTGGTAAAGGCAGCTGGCCCTCGTGACCTCCCAGCAGGGACCTCATCCTGGGCTGCTGGAAGGTTCTCAGGAGATGGCTGCTGGCACCCCTGCCCTACCCCCTGGCCACCAAAACAAGTGAGCTTGAGAATAAAGCCGAGTGAGGGATATCTTTTATGACCTAGCCATCAAAGCCACCCACTGTCACTTCTGCAATATATTATTGGTCACAGATGCCCATTCAGCGTGGAAATACACAGAGGTGTGAGGGCAGGTAGACAAGGCTCATTGGAGGCTCCCACACCCCACGTCTTCCCTGACGGCTCAGTATCTGTTCATGTAGCCAGTGATAATCCCTCCATATCAGGGAAAGGTATTTTTGTACAGTGGCCTCAGGGATAAATCATGTCCCTTCTACCCCAGCTATTGTTGCCATTAAATTTGTTGGCTCAGCTTACTTAGCCTATTTTTCACAATTTACCTGATTCAGAGAGCAGTTTGGAGATGGCTCATGTTTAAACGTCCTCTTTTTCCCCTCTGAATTTCCTCCAGCTTCTCGGCTGAGCCAGAGTCATTGAATTTTATGCCTTTGTCAAAATAAGCTGTCAGCAACTGGGCCAGATCTATGAGAGGGCGCCATCGTTTGCGCTGCCCCAGCTTTCACCTTGCAGTGCGTGGGCTGGAGGGGGCCCGGCAAACAGACATAAATCCGGAGCTCTATAATTCTCTCTCCCCCAAGAAGTGGCCATAAAGCCCATCACTCCAGATATATGGGGAGAGAGAGACAAAGGACAGCCCGCGATGAGTTTCAGAGGGGCCGTAAAACAGAAAGAGAGACCTCACTCACGGTGGCGGGCTCATTAGAAGCCAGCCGGGCAGGGACATGATTGACAGTAGGGTGCTGACTGGCCGGCGGGCCTGAATGTCACTCCCTGTCCCACCCCTGCCACCCTGAGGCGCTCCTCAGCCCCTGTGACTGATGCTGATGGCTCTTGGGGAAATGGTACTGCCTTCGGAGTCTGAACAGGAGAACTTGGCCTGGAGGTGGTCGGTGTTTAAGAACAGACTGTGCGCCAGACAAGTAAGTGGTCTGAATGCAGCCGCCCCAGCTCTGCCAGGACCCTCGAGTCCCGTGACCTGCAGGAGAGACTCGCTGTGCATCACACACAGGCCGAGGGCCTGTCTTCTCAGCCTCCGCCCCAGCGTCCTTGCTTCACCCTCCCTCCTTCCCGTCTGTGAAGGCTGATCACAGCTTTTCCTGTTAGCAGAGGCTTGGGTTTTTATTTAATGCAGACCGAAACAAGACAACGTGATATACTTTAAAAAGGGGGAGGGGATAAAGATGGTCAAGATTTTTTTTTAAATATATTTTTTATTGATTTCAGAGAGGAAGGGAGAGAGAGAGAGAGAGAAACATCCATGATGAGAGAGAATCATTGATCGGCTGCCTCCTGCATGTCCCACACTGGGGATCAAGCCCACAACCAGGGCATGTGCCCTGACCAGGAATCGAACCATGACCTCCTAGTTCCTAGGTCGACACTCAACCACTGAGCCACACCAGCCGGGCAGGTCAAGAATTTTAAAAAATGCCCGGGGAAACTAATTTCGATATGGAAATTTATACTGCCTGGGCTTAGGTACCGATGATGTTACAATAAGACTGGGAACGTGGGAAAGCTGCTGCACTGCAAGGGTCGCTCTGAACAATGATGTTCCGGTTACTATGGCTACATAACAAATTACCCCCAGATGTCAGTGGCATAAACCATCCATGTATCATGCTCATAGATTCTGTCGGTGGGGGGAGGGGAGGCGGGTGGACCTGGCACAGCAGGAATGGCTTATGTCTATTCCTCAATACCTAGCACCTCAACTGAAAGACTCCCAGGCGAGGGGTTGGGCTCATTTGCCGGTTTCTTCACTCAGGTGACGGTTGATCCTGTGCCGAGACCCTAGCTGGGGCGCCTCCACGTGGCCTGGGCTTCCCCACAGCATGGCGGTTGTACTCCACGTGACCAAGCTTCAGACGTCCAGCGGTGTCACTTCCTCCCGTGTTCTTACGGAGGCAATTACAGAGCCCTGCTCAGGTTCAAGGGGATCATCGATCCCACCACCCGAAGGGGGAGTGTCCATATGTCATTGGAAGAAAAGCCGGTGGGACAGGGTATACGTGGGCGTGGGCGTGGGCGTGCTTGAGAGTTCTCCAGAGCTTGGCATTCAAAGGAATGGCTTTCAGGCCCTCAAGGAAGACACTCCCGAGTGTGGGCGATCCATACCCATCTCCAAGGGATGGAAGAAGAACTCACAACTGTAAGCTCCTTTTATGAACAGCTCCAAGAAAGGGTCTCAGGGGCCTATGTCGGGTGTTGGGTAGAACGAACAGTCCGTTCTTTTGGGAGCCTTGAACTTCCCCAGGCAGGGACTTGGAGGAGGGGCGGGGGGCTGTGGTTAGGACCAGCCTAACGTCCTGAGCTGTCAGAAACTACGCCAGGATGTAAATCTTTTACATGTAGGGGGCAGGGAGCGGACAGAATCATTTGTGCTGAGAATCTGTAGTTTCTAATGGGCCCAGACTGAGACCTCGGGGAGAAGGGGGCTCGGAGGAGCCTGGCTGGCGTTCGGTTAGGGAGAGAATCTTACGTCCCCCAGCTCCGCGGATTAGGGAACCCAAGCGCAGACAGATTGATCTGTGCCAGGCCATCGAAAAGTGGTTCAGAACAAGGCCTGTTCCCGCCTCTCCGAGAGTCTACGCGGGAGGCGGGAGGAGGACTGGAAGACTGCACAGGTCAAGATCAGGGGGGAGAAGAAATGACGTTCCACACCTGTGGGCTTATGGCCACACTGTTGAGTTTTACCCCTGAGGTTCTAGCACGGTGGTCCATTTAACTTCAACATACTTTTCTCTTATTTCAGTGGTTCTCAACCGTGGCTGCCCATTACAGTCACCTGGGAATCTTTTTAAAATCCTAATTTCTGGGCCTCATCCTCCGGAAATTGTTATTTCTTTGTTACTAATGTCGTGGCCCCACCCCATCACAAAGAAACGGAATTTCCTGAGGATGAGGCCCAGAAATCAGGATTTTAAAAAGATTCCCAGGTGATTCTAATGTGCAGCCAAGGTTGAGAACCACTGCCTTACTTGGTTACTTAAGACTGGTAAAGACTTTTGTCTCTCCCTAAATGCCTTTAATTTTTATTTATTTATTTATTTAGTTAGTTAATTCCTTCAGGGCTTAATTTGGCTGCCAGGTGTCCTTTTAAATCATTAATGTATGTCTTTCCTGGGTTAAAATTGCATTTAAATAACAAGGTAGACTTTAAAAACTGTAAGAATTTGATATTGGGCATTCATTTTTATCTAAACAGAAACCGAAAATGATGAGGACTTCAACAGGAAACAGTTTGCTGCGTGAAATTCCACCGAGGAGCGAACATCATTAAAGTGGAGAGACATTTCATAATTCCACCGCAAATGGTCCTTAATCCTCGGTGTTTAATTTAGCTTTGCCAGAGAGGTCGGATCCTAATGTTTTAATAGCTTCTACATGTTCAGTTAGTACTTGGCCTTATCAAAACACATTATTAATTCCTCATCGGCTTCACTGAGTCCTTGTTCTGTTGGTTAATGTTTCCCCTGTCATTTTTTATTAGAGGAAGCTCAAGGATAAAGTGAAGGACTTGGCCATAATTTCATTACCACAGGAGAAAAAAATCAGAGCTCACGAACGATCCACTTATGGGGAGAACATTTTCTTGAATCTCGATTATTTTGCTGGAGGAAATAAATGATTTTTTTAAAGCTGCAGTCTCTCTTTTTTAAGCCAAAAGGGTTAAGCTGGAATAGCCTCAACATAACCATGAATAATTCATGCAGTCAATACAACTGTAGGACTCAGGGCCTACCTGCAACCTGGCTTTAAAAAGCCATTGTCCCTGTCTGCAAAGAATTACAGTATTTTGGTTTTGTAGCTGCCTATGGGATTTTTGAAGGATCGGTGTTATCTGAGACTCCCCAGGCGACCCCAGACTGTGGACATGAATGGTAGTCATCGCTGTAACGGGAAACACTGTCATGTCACTGGTCCTGCTCCAGCTGGTGACACAGGAGCCTCAGTCTTTTGTAAACTCCCCTACCAACCCCTGCCGGGGAGCCCGGAGGTGTCTCGTGCGTGTTGGCAACACGTGCATTCCTCCTGGGCGCTAGGCCACTTTGGAGCCGCTGTGGTGCCTCGTGGACCTGCCGGTGTGGCCTGCGCACCTGGGAGCTGCAGGGCTGTTTGTGGCCAAGTTCCGAGAAAGCCTTCCCCCTTGAGCTTCCCTCTCTGAGGTTCAGGGTGTTTCACTTCAGGCAATCTGTCAGACAGGACATCCTGAAAGACTCCCACAGACACCCAGAGGACTCGCTAACACGTAAAAACAAAACCACAACCTTAAAAATGAACTGATGAGCCCAGATGGTGGACGCTCAGTGGTTTTGAGTGTGGACCTATTAATCAGGAGGTCACGGTTCAATTCCTGGTCAGAGCACAGTCCAGGTTGAGGGCTCAATCCCCAGTGGGGGGCGTGCAAGAGGCAGCCAATCTATGATTCTCTCTCATCATTGATGTTTCTATCTCTCTCTCCCTCTCCCTTCCTCTCTGAAATCAATAAAAATATATTAAAAATATATTAAAAAATGAATGGATGAATTTGTCAGAAAGTAGAGGAAACCCTGATTCCAGGCAATAGGCAGAAGATTCCATAGAAGCAAGCAGTGACATCATCAGTTGCTTGGGGGAGGGGGGTGGAGATTTAATCTCAGGGCTGAGGTGGGGTGGGAGGGGGAGGCCAGGGTCAAAGCCAGGGATCTGTGAAGGGAAGGGTGTTGGGTCAGACAGCAACCAGACTTGTCCGCTCCACCTGGGATCCAAGTGGATGTAAAAGTCTGTGAAGATTTGTGAAAACAGTCTGGTCCTTTTGCAAGTTTGGGGCCTGAATTTACATTATTTGTTGTGGAGACCGGCTACAGCGTTTGGACAGGTTCAAGCCTCGGACTAATGAGAGGGCACAGTCCTCTCGTGGCAAAGCCACGTGCAAGTCCCAGCCTGGTGGGCAAAGCCCTCCCAGCACAATTATGGCCAAAGGCTGTGGCTGTGAGCTTGACCTTATGTCCGAACCTGTGGTCCCACGTGGCTGAGGGATATGGGCTGTGGGAGGTGCAGCCAGTGCTGCCCAAACAAAGCTTGATTAGGTGCAGGTAACTGAGTAGATTCGAAACCCGAAAGAACATTGTAAAGATCTTGATCTCGCCCTTACTTTGCCTCGTGGAATCTGGCTATAAGATAAAGACTCGGTTTGCAGGTGGGGGCACTGTCTCTCCATCAGAGAGCAGCGTCCCATCTAGCCCCGGCTTTATTCTCTTGTCTTCTTTAATCCTTCACTGCGCCCCCTCAGGTGCACCCCTGGCCATACTTAGCACCATTTGTAACTTTTGAAATAATTTAGAATCTTAGTGGTCTCACAGGTACTTGTGAAAGTGAAGGCAAGTTTTATGGGTGGGAAGGGACCCTCTAACCCAGCCGTGGGCAAACTATGGCCTGCGAGCAGGATCCGGCCCATTTGAGATGAATAAAACTAAAAAAAAAAAAAAAAAAAAAAGACCGTACCCTTTTGTGTAATGATGTTTACTTTGAATTTATATTAGTTCACACAACCACTCCATCCATGCTTTTGTTCCGGTCCAGTTTCAGAACCCATTGTGGCCCTGGAGTCAAAAAGCTTGCCCACCCCTGCTCTAACCCCATGGCTTGAAAAATGCTCACAGATTGGATTTTAAAGTATACGAGCAAACAAGGTACACACACTCATTCTCTCTCTCTCTCTCTCTCTCTCTCTCTCTCTCTCTCTCTCTCTCAGATAAAGAAACAAGCCACCATGAGCAAGAGTCAGGAGAAAAAAAACACACAAAGATCTTTTTTTTTTTTTTTTTTTTGGAGGGGGCACCCGGATCACACAAAGATCTTTAAAGATGTCAGGTATTAGAAATAATCAGGTAGAAATTTAGTTCCGTTGAGGCATACTTGGTATGCTATGAGAATATAAAAAAATGGGAACATTTTTCCGTTTTTTTTCCTTCCCCTCATCCAAGGCTTATAAAAACGAGATGACTTCTTGTGAAAATGGGTATGTTTTCCTTATTAAAATCATCTTTTTCACTCTCAAAAGTTTCTCAGTTTGGACAACTCACCCTACCTGCACAGTCAGTGTAAGTAAGACCAGCCAGCAGTTGGACTTCAGCCACGCAGCCTGCCTGAAACCTCTGTTGAACCTTGATCGCTTTTCTGCCTCTTCTTTTCCAGCCCCAACATGTGGCATTCTCCAGTACAGCTCTTCTCCCGCACGCGTATTCTTACCACCTGCTGCCCTTTTGCTGGCCACCGCACGGCCTTCCCCTCCCGGGCACTCTTCTGGGTTTTAAACAGTGGACGAGGCTTCCTAGCCTGCCCCTGTGCTCAGAGCACTTCTGGTAGAATTTCCCTCCCGGGAATCTCTCCCTGTTAAATGCATAGTCACTTTCCAGGTGTGGCAGTGTCAGCACAACAACATAAGCTCCCAGGAGTCAGGCAGGCATGGCCTTAGGGTTCCTGTTCTGTTATACAAATCGGGTAGCAAATGGGGAAGGGTGAGGATGAACACAGGAATTAACATAATGTGGTGATGGCAGAGGAGAAACACCTCTCGGTGGTGTATTTGCGATTGTCCCCTTCACAGCTAAGAAGGAAGCATCCTTGGTGGGTTTGGCCAGCCACCTCCTGGCTGTGATGGTGCTGGTCAGTGATGAAGAGAATGGATGACGCAGAAAGCAACCCCACTTCTATCTGAGAAAGGATGAGACCGGGAACTTGGTGTGCAGAAATGGGAAGGGTCAGTGCTGAGGCCATGTCCCAGTCCAGGGGCCACCCCTCCTGCTTCCCCAGTGAATGGCATCCCTACCTGCTCACGTTCTACAGCCTACCACCTGAGAAGCTGGGCACCTTGTCAGCCCTGGTGGGATGGGGAGGGAAGTCTGGTGTTTGCAATGGAGGATTTGAGAAAAAGACAGCTGTTGGGAGAAGTTCTTCGGGATACAATGTGTCAAATAGGTTTTCTGGACAGTTTTTCGTTTATTCAACAAATAATATATATTTTGTCCTGTGCTCTGTTCCAGGCACTGTTATAAACTCTGAGGATATTAAGGGACTCTATGTATGTAGCCACTCATCATATCCTTTATAAAAGGGGTTCTGTGAGCTGCTCTAGCAAATCACTGGAACCCACGAAGGAAGTCTTGGAAATCTCTGATCTACAGTCGATTTGTGAGAAGCACAGGTGGTAACCTGGGTTTCCATCTGGCATCTGTGGTGTGTGTGTTGGGAGGTGGGTCCGGTTGGGGGTGGGCAGTCTTGTGGGACTGAGCCCTGAGCCTGCGGGATCTGTGCTGTCTCCGGATAGACAGTGACAATTTTTAAAATTTGCAATCACCTTCCCTGAACTCGGGTTCCCAGATCCCCCTCACCTTCTGTATTCTTTTCCCTAACACTTGTCATCCCCCAGTTTTTTGCCCTCTGCAAAAACTAAGCACAGACCCCGCTGGCCCTCACCGCCTTTCCCAGCTTCTGTAGCATCATTCCTTTGATACCTGTGATTGGCTTAATCTGTGGCGTCGCCTGACTTCTGGGTGCTTATTTAAAAAAACACTACTTGCCATCTTTCCATGTATTAGGCAACAAACCCATAGAGGAATGCTAGCATCTCAGGGGGGGCCTTTTTACCATTTTCATGTTACAGAAGCTGGCGGGGGAAGAGAGGTGCAGACTTGGCTGATCGCACGCAGATGAAGACGCAAGGAGCGCAGAGAAATCCAGTCATATCCCAGACAAGCCACAGTCCTCGTACTTCCCAGGCACGACGGGGTTAACCTAACATTTCAGGCCAGTAGACTCCGCCCCTTCCCCCCGGCAGGAAGAGCGGTCGCGGTCGGGGAAGCTTGTCCCTCGCGGGCGGCCGTAGTGTGGCTCCCTCCGCTGCCAGGCCCGGGCAACATGGCGGCCTCCGAGTCCGCGCCGGCTGTCACTCCAGGCGCCGCGGAGGGCGAGGAGGAGACGATACTCTATGACTTGCTGGTCAACACCGAGTGGCCCCCGGAGACAGAAGTGCAGGTGAACCGGGCTCCTCTAGACCCGGGGCCCGCTTGGCGCGACGGCGCCCGGGCAGAGCCACGTAGGAAGGGCCACGTAGGCTGGCGGTGCTGGTGGGCGGGGGAGCTGGGCCCGGCCGCGCGTCTCGTTGCCTAGCAACGGCGTGGCGGGTGGGCCGGGGTCTGGGTCCCGGAGCCGGGCTTGGTGTGGCCAGGCGGCGCCGCGGGCTCTGGTTCTGTCCCGGACGGCACCGCGAGAACTCTGGTTCTGTCTCGGGCGGCACTGCGGGTTCTGGTTCTGTCCCGGACGGCACCGCGGACTCTGGTTCTGTCTCGGGCGGCACTGCGGGTTCTGGTTCTGTCCCGGACGGCACCGCGGGCTCTGGTTCTGTCCCGGGCGGCACCGCGGACTCTGGTTCTGTCCCGGGCGGCACCGCGGACTCTGGTTCTGTCCCGGGCGGCACCGTGGACTCTGGTTCTGTCCCGGGCGGCACCGTGGACTCTGGTTCTGTCCCGGGCGGTGCTGGGAGGGGGCTGCAGCATCTGACGCCAGGGCCCCTCTCACCCGTGACTGCGTGTCCCCTCCCCTCCCGGGCGGGCCCTCCTGCAGCGGGACCCAGAGTCCGTGGACCTTCCGGCGGGCTGCCACGGAGCGGGCATCAAGCCTTCACTCCCTCCGGGAGCTGAGTTGCGCCCGCTCTTGAGTATTTCACTCAACAAGCACTTACCACGTGCGGGTGTGTGGGGGCCCGTGTCCCAGGTACCGCGCCCGGTGCTGGGCGCCCAGGTGAAGCACTTGCGCGGGGCTTGCAGTGTGGAGGGGAGACAATCGGTCAACATTTCATCCCCCCCCCCCCCCCCCAGCCATCAGCGCTGAAATAGCCTCAGGTGTGAAGAGTGAGGCGCTGCTGCCCCGGGCTGGGTTCTCTGTGGGGAGGGAAGTCTGGTGTTTGCAATTGAGGATTTGATAAAAAGACAGCTGTTGGGAGAAGTACTTGGGTCACTGGGGCTTGGTAACCTGACGTGGTCCTGGGGTTGTCAGTTCCCAGAGAGGACCTCCCCGGCCGCAGGGTGAAGAGAGGAAGCGGGCATCCACGTCTCTCCGGGCAGGTGTGTATTGAGAGCCTCACCTGTGTCCGCAAGGGTTCAGACTCACGGGTTCAGACTCCGAGGGTGCAGCAAGATGGAAAAGGACTTTTACCAAAGATCACGGAGTCCAGGCCATATAGATTCTCTTCTACAAAATCTTTCAAAAGTGTTTCTGTACCGGAGAAACGACTCATTCTCCTGTGCAGTTTGTCTTTCTCTTTAACCTTCCCGTTGCAGTTTCTGCTCGTCGCGAATAACGTATTTTGTAGGCTGGCAGAGATCTGTATATATTACTGTTTTTCAGGTATTTATTTAGTTTCTCTTTGAATATTTTATAGGTTATGCAACCAGGAAGCAGCCGCTGCTGCTGTTGGTTGGATAAGTTTCTGCCCCTGTAGCACTCATTGGTAAATTACAACAATGATTCAGAATACTTAACGTTATACATTGATTTAAAAAAAAAAAAAAGCACAGCATCAACTTACATTGAAACCTCACGGCACTCAGCATGTGTAGTGCCTAGAATTGTTTAGCCCACACAGCCTGTTTGAAATATACTTAACTTTTTAATGTAGCAATTATATATCAGTGTGGGCCCCACTAGCATTTTCTCTGTGGATATATAACATTCAGTGCATTTGTCTCCAGACATGAACTTATTTAATCTAAATGACCCCTTTTCCTGCAAGCAAAACGTGGTTAGGCCTCTCTAGCCCCCAACTGGTCTTTGCCCTGGACTTGTCTTTGGACTGGCGTTTTGATATGAAATAGTTCCAGCCTGAATCCTTCCTTATCTCTGCAAGATTCATCCTCGCAGATGCCTGTGACTCCGCTATGCTCACTTGTACGCCCACCTTCCCCAGGCCTGCTTCTACCTGTTTCTGTCTAGGAGTAGTTTTTAAATACTGGTAATTTGTACCCAGTGCTCTGAGTAGCCACAAAGAAATAGAACTTTACATAGTGTGTAAGGATTGCTAGAAAATTCTCAAATGTAAGCTTTTTTTTTTTTTTTCCCATCTGCAGCCTAGAGGCAATCGAAAACATGGTGCATCCTTCATCATCACAAAAGCAGTTCGAGGTATGGCTAGCTTGTTTATTTTTTCTACATGTATTTATAGACATCTAAGTATATGGCTAGCAGGTAATTCCCCCCACCCCCACCCCCCATTTCATTCATATCTGTGCTATTTTAGAAAGTTTAGGAATTTAACCCTTTGCGGTCCCATGTTATTTTTGGAATTCAAACAGTCTGGTCCAAATTAATTGATGGGATTGAATGTTGAACTTTTTAATGTTCTTATTGCTCAACGTTGGACCTGCTCCTAGCGCCTGGTCTGTCGAGTCAGCCTTGAGGTTGGACCGAAAAGGGTTAAAAATGTGTTTTTTAGACTTTTAACACGTTAAGCGCCATGTCAGTCACCAGTGACTGACACTATTCTTTCCATCGGGACTGGTCGGTCACTGGTGCCTCCAGCATATCGGTGAAATCGGATATCGCAGGCTAAACGGAAAGGAAGACAAAACAGGCTTGGCGCTTAACGTGTTAATGTAGAACCTGATAAAAGTGACGAGCATACATGTTACCTGAGTTTAATTTTATATATGTATCTTCATGATATATGATATGTATATATAGACTCATATGTCTGCATATATATGTGTGTATGTGCACACACTTTTAATGCAGCGTACAGCTAATGTATGGCCTGAGTTAGCCATTATGGATGTGTTCAGGAGGAAATGAAGAAAATCAAGCCGAGTTTGAGCCTCAGAGAGTGCGGACATTGAAGGTGAAAGGACAGTGGCAGGCTGTTTAAGTGGCTTACATGATGTTTCAGGTACATCGGGCCAGGGTTAATCAAATTGCAAAATTGACAAACCAGGGCATTCTTTAACTGCTGGCGGACTGTACACTGTGCTCACAGGATCGCACTAGCCGCAGTGAGCGGTGCTGGGAGGGCTTGTGGGTATTGGTACAAGGCTTCACCAGGCCAGCAAGTTGGTGCTGCTCCGAGTGTATGTGTTAGGTGAGGAAGCTTGCCCAAGGTCATTCATTTGGAATTTGACTGCATGCCTTTCTGGTCCCAAAGCATATCCTTTTTTTTTTTTTTTTTTTTAAATATATTTTTATTGATCTCGGAGAGGCTGGGAGAGGGAGATAGAAACATCAATGATGAGAGAGAATCATTGATCGGCTGTCTCCTGCACGCTCCCTACTGGGGATCGAGCCCACAACCCGGGCATGTGCCCTTGACTGGAATCGAACCCGGGACCCTTCAGTCCACAGGCTGACGCTCTATCCACTGAGCCAAACCGGCTAGGGCAAGCCTATCCTTCTTACACTGGTGAATGTGAGCTACTCATAAAGAGGAGATTCAATTTACAAGGAGCTGAGTACTTGAAATTAACTGTAACTTTACTTTCTGAGAAAGATAAAATAATTTTATCTCCTGATACAAGAATCGCTAGCATATGCAATTTTCGTTATCACAAATGCTTTGAAGTTCTGGAAATTCAGAAAATATATATGAGTCATAACATTTATTGTAGAAAACTTAGAGAATATAGGTAACCACAAATTAGAGTAAGTAAATTACTCATTTTGCCACCCACAGGTAATCTGTTATCCTTCAGACCTTCACCCAGTGATATACACTTAACTGCGTACACATATGTTCACATGCACATATGTTTTAAATGAGATACTATAAAACAGTATTTGTCAAGAATGTGTTAGAAATTGGTTTTCATGGACTTCCCCATTTTTAGATATTATTTAAATTTTTACTATAAAGTATAAAATGGTATCTTAATTTTTTAATAAAAATATGTTGTTTTTAAAGGGCTGTTACTATGATTTTTTACTCCATGGTTTTATTAAAGCCTATTTGGCAAAATTTAGCATTTCAAATCACTTTTACTTTTTGTACTCTTAGGAAATACTTCAAAGTTTTGAATACATCAGCTTGGAACTTAATATAAACAAATATATTATCTTGTAAAATACGTATTTATTCTCTTATTTTATGAGTTGTACTCTGTTTTGTAATGACTCATTCTACAGTGTATTTTGGATTTATCATCAAGAAATATTTGGCTTTGCTATTTATTTTTTACAGATCGCTTATTATTTTTACGCCAGTACATCTGGTACAGGTGAGTCATTAATTCCACAGAGAAACGGTATGAGCATCAAATACAAACAATTTTGTCCTATTTATGATTTAAGTTTTCAGAACTGAATTGTGATATAGATGCTGATAATCAGGTGAATCCAGTTTATAAAATAGACATTTCGTATATTTGGCACACTCTGGCGGGTACCGTACAGACTTGGGTTGATTTCCTTCCCTTAGTCATTATTCAGATAGTCTCCTGACAACTTGTGCTTTCCCTGATGAGCGTCTGAGCCTTATCCTGAATGATGAAGGCTCTCCGCCTTATCTCGAATGTCCACACGAGGGATCTGCAGCTTCAAAGCTTTTAAACAACTTTTGTGTCCCTATTGTCGTATCCCCTCTCGTGCATCAGAGAAGGTTCTTTTGCTTTCAGTTCTTGGGTATTTTTGAATTCTTTTGAGTGTTATGCGTGTTTTCAGGCACAGTGCTAATTTTGAGTCCTAAAAGGAACAAAAAATGATTATTCTGACAAAGGATATAATTCAGCTTTTAGATATGCGTGTAGGAATAGTTTAATGGAATTCTTTACCTTGAATTGGTTTTCCCTTGAGGACGTCTAATCTTACAAGCTGCAGAGATAAGATAGATAATATAGTTCTATGAAAGAGACCTTTGGCTCTGCTCTAGGGCTAGCTCCAGTGTTTTCTGCTTTTCCTCTGGTGTGTGTGTGTGTGTGTGTCCGTCACGATTAGATTTTAAGCTCGCTAATGTGTTGTGGTTTCAGCTGTGTGTGTGTGTGTGTGTCTTTCACAATTAGATTTTAAGCTCGCTAATGTGTTGTGGTTTCAGCTGTGTGTGTGTGTGTTTGTGTGTGTCTCACGGTTAGATTTTAAGCTCACTAGTGTGTTGTGGTTTCAGGGGTGTGTGTGTGTGTGTGTGTGTGTGTGTGTGTGTGTGTGTTTCACCGTTAGATTTTGAGCTCACTCGTGTGTTGTGGTTTCAGCCCTGCACCCTTTTTGCTCCCTGATGGACTGGTTCGCTTGGTTAATAAACAGATAAACTGGCATTTGGTCCTTGCAAGGTAAGGATGCATAAAACTCATGTGTTTCTCTACCTGGGTAAGCATTTAAATTTCATTATGGCATTCATTTTGGGGTGTTTATGGCTTAATAGTCTTGACATTTATTGTATATAAATTCCCTTTGACACATTGTTTAAATGTGTTAATTCAAGCTATATTTGAATCATTTTGCCTGCTTTTGTACCAAATGTCATCTAATTTCAAGGTCTAAAGATGAAAACATTTAAAATGATTTTAACTTCTTAAAATCCCTCCGTGTGTGTGGAAGACTGTTACAAATGTGCATACAGATTTTCTTCTTCTTTCTCCCCTATGAAAGCAATGGAAAGCTTTTGGCTGCTGTTCAAGATCAGTGTGTGGAGATCAGGTAATTGTTAATATTCATATTAAAAATGTCCTCTGAGAAGCATTTTACTTGACGGATGAGAACTAAGAGTTTTAAAGGGGGCACATTTAAAGGGACTTTACCATTAACTCATGTTTCTGCCTCACTGCTTCTTTCTGGAGAACTAGGAGTTAGGCCTTGTCTGGATCAAGGGGTAGTCCCCAAGTTTAGGGCGCCACATATTTTGCCTGCTGTTCCTAATGTCCCAAAGAATGAACTGGTCTTCTGGAGTTGGTTGCATTTGTTTTATCGCTTTTGTCACTGATACATTAGTTAAAAATAAAGCGCACGGAAAGCCCAGCGTAGAAGCCTTCTAGATGCGTACGTAATGCCCCCGAATGTCTCGAGAGAACAGAACGTCACTGGCCTCAAGTAGGGTGTCTTGGTCTTGTGCGGACCCACAGTCCATCTAAAACAGCTCGATGCCGACGGAGCCAAGCGGCCCCTCCTTTTTCATACCTTCCTGAGCGTGTGCTTCGCTGACTTCACAGCACGTAGTCCAACAGGAGTGGGTTCCGGAGTTCTGGAAAGTACACATTGTCTACTGAGAAAGCAAAGTTCCTCAAAAGACAGCACAGTGATCTGCGGAAGTGGAAAGATGAACATGCCCCTTTAAGAAAGTATCCTTCATCATTTAATTAGCAATATGGTGTTTGACAGCCTTTTAAATTTGTTTTATTAATTTTACAGAGAGAGAGGAAGGGAGAGAGAGAGAAACATGAATATGTTGTTGCACTTACTGATGCATTTATCGGTTGCTTCTTGTGTGTGCCCTGACTGGAGATTGAACCCACAACCTTGGTGTATTGGGACGATGCTTTAGCCAACTGAGCTACCTGGCCAGGGCCAATAATGACAGCCTTTTAAAACTACATTACTTAATTTGGCATGGCTGTACCAGGCGGGTTCCTCTTCTTTAACAGTATGATTAAGCACCATGTGGGTACAGTGTTTGAACTCACGTATGCATAGGATGGGCTAGCATTTCCTCTTCCATTTGTTGCAGCAATGTGAAATGCATCTCTTTGAGAGTTGTGCTGATAGTGTGACTCCTTTTTTCAAAAATTAAATTTATTGGGGTAACATTGGTTAATAAAATTATATAGGTTTCAAGTGTGCAATTCTATGATATATCATCTGTATATTGCACTGTGTGGCCACCACCCAAAGTCAAATCATCTTCTGTCACCACACTTTTGACAACCTTTACCCTTAACTACCCCTCCTCTCCCTTCCCTCTGATAACCAGCATATTGTTGTTGGTGTCTATGAGTTTTTGTTTGTTTCTTTGTTCATTTGTTGCTTTCAGTTTTATAATCCACATATGAGTGAAGTCATATGGTTCTTGATTTTTTCTGACTGACTTATTTGGCTTAGCATGATATTCTCAGGGTCCATCCATGTTGTCCCAAATGGCAGTATTTCATCTTTTCTATGGCTCAGTAATATTTCATTGTATACATGTGCCACATCTTCATATCCAGTCATCTATTGAAGGACACTTTGGTTATTTTTATGTTTAAACTCACTTGTGCTTATGTCACTTCATTCTTGTTATAGCTCCATTCCTGATGAAAAGAAATGTTGGAAGAAAGTAGTATCCCTAATGCAAGGGTCTTATTTGGGGCACAGAACCCCATCTGTAAGAGCAGGAATGATTTAGTGCTGTGTAGAGAAGTTGTCCAGTCTGTAGTATCTGTGGTGGTGAATGGTAGTACACAATACTGTTGTTATGTAAAACTATTGTCTTCATTTTGTGCATACATTGCAGGTCTGCCAAAGATGATTTTACATCTATTATTGGGAAATGTCAAGGTAAGAGTTTCCAAAATTTCTAAAAAATGAAAATTTCAAGTCTGCAGTAGTTTACAGTATCTCTTAAAAGTCAGAATAGAGATTAAATAAATATTTATTAACAAAGACTGTTAAAACTGCTTATTAAAATTTTTAAAAATCTTAACTGATATCTTTTACTACCTTAATTTTGCTTTAGGATGTGCATTTTGGAGAAATTTGAAACTTTTTTTTTGAGTCTGTTTTACTTTTCATTTACAGTTTACATTCAATATCACTTTGTATTAGTTTCAGGTGTATAGCATAGTGGTTAGACAATCATATACTTTACAAAGTGTTTCCCCAAATATTTCCTTTCCACTGGTTTTTATGCTACGCTGACAGGCTCACATTTATTTCATACTCAGGACCCAAGACCTTTAATGAAAAGAAGAAACCTCTGTTTTTGCCATTGTTCTTACCTTAGCCTTTCCCCACACTGGGTAATCATTATTGTCCAGAAAAATTTTAAACTTTTACTGAACCCCTCAATGCTGCTTAAGCATTAATATAAAACTAGTGAGAGGACAGGTTTTTTTAAAAATCTGAATCTAGATTTTTCTTTTCTTTTTTTAAATTTCTTTATTGATTAAGGTATTACATATGTGTCCTTATCCTCCCATTACCCCCCCCACTCATGCCCTCACCCCCCTGTTGTCTGTGTCCATTGGTTTGGCTTATATGTATGCATACAAGTCCTTTGGTTGATCTCTCCCCCTTACCCCCACCCTCCCCTACCTTCCCTCTGAGGAGAATCATCGATCAGAATGAAATTGAAACTTTTTAAAAAGTCTAAGCCAGTTTTGTGATAAAGTATTTGTATGTGTCTGTAGTCTTTTATTTTGAATTCAATGAAGAAATAAATATTTTGGTGTAAATCAAGAGTTGGTCAGATGTGGCACAAGCCTGGCCAGTGTTGCTCAGTGGTTGAGCATTGACCTATGAACCAGGAAGTCACGGTTTGTTACCTGGTCAGGGCATATGCCTGGGTTATGGGCTTGATCCCCATTGGACGTGCAGGAGGCAGCCAATCAGTGATTCTCTCTCATCATTGATGTTTCTAACTCTCTCTCCCCTTCCCTTCCTCTCTGAAATCAATAAAAATATATTTATAAAACAGTTGGTCAGATACATACTAGTAAAAAAAAGTCTGGGATTTGATCATTTTTTGATATAGTCAGCAAGAATTTACTGAGTGTGTTTTATGTAATGTGAATCATTCCTGGTACTAGGGGTATTACTGTGAGCAAAAGGTGTGGTCCCGTACCTCATACAGACACTCAAATACATGATTGCAAACTTTGACAGATCTGATTAAGGAAAAATACAGTGTTGGGTGAGAGTCTCTAACCAGGAGTGTGAGATGAGATTGTTGAGAAAAAGTGACTTTTGGAAAGCAACCTTAAGAGTGAGTAGAGGGTGGGAGCAGTGGGGGAGGTGGGTGGGTGCTTGATCTGCAGGAGCGGTGTGTGAAAAGGCAGCTGGGAAGCTTATACCGGGAAGGCAGTAAGAGGGCATGATTAGGTGAGTGCACCCATTCCTTCTGCTTATTTACAGGGCCTGCAGTTCGTCTGCATGACCTTGTGCTAGTTTAGTGGTGGTAGTTGTGGGAATCGTAATGATGACAATCCTGGTCGTTGTGATGACAAACATTTACAGTGTCCTTACTGCATGCCAGGCGCTGCACTTTCTCATTTAATTGGAAGAACATGACACTCATGTTTTATCTTAAAGCAGCATTAGGATGAAATGAATATTTGACAGTGAAAGCGAGCATGGAGAAGGGAGGCATCGATTGTTTTGAAATGTACAAAATGGTGAAAGACAGGATTCCCCGAGCCCCCCATGGAGATGCTGGTCTTGAAGCTCTTTGTCAAATGCACATTGGCCTGGGGCCAGTTTTCTTCTACTTTTTCTCATTCTCAGCCATCCAAATGCATTAAGAAGATTAAGAATTAAATGTTTTAAAAATGTTTTGAGTTCCCATATGAATGGTGATTTTCTGTTAGTATGTCAGAGAATCAGTATTCTTAAATAATCCACATGTACTAGTGGGTAAGGTAGTAATAGAGTTCTTATAGAGTTTTCTTTTATTAAAAATTGAATTTATTGGGGTGACATTGGTTAATAAAATTATACAAGCTTCAGGGGTACAATTCTATATTACGGCGTTCTCTTGACGTACAAGATATACATTTTATGGCTTAAAGCAAATGTAAAACTTATCCCTCCCTGTCATCTGTTCCTTCTGCTCAATTCCCTGGACGGTCAGTGGTACCCTTATCTGTATCAAGCTGGAAATGTAGACATTTTTTTCCTTCTTTTTCTTTCTCTCCTTTCTTTCTTCAACAAATAAACATTAAGCTTGCCACTGCGTGCCAGGCGCTGTCCTAGGCCCTGTGTATGTCTGCAGTGAGGCATGATACCGGCTCCCTAGACTGAAGGTCTGCAGCCCCTCAGGCGGAGAGAGACAGGGGAGTTTTTGCAGGGGTGCCGACTGGCACAGTGGCCTGCGATTGTGTTTAGGTGGCTCTTGCTCCTGTGCTCAGCCCTCGGGCCCCAGTTCTGGCTTTTAACATTTTCACTTTCTTTCTTGTGACTGTCTCCTGACGGTTTTCTTCTAGATGCTCTTCACTAATCCAGCTTTGCACAGCTTGCCCAATTGGTCACTCATAAAAGAGAATTACCATGTTACCTTCAGATCTGGCTCCCCTGTCCTCCAGATAGGTGACTTTGGACAAGTACCCTTACCTCTCTGCGTCACAATTACCTGTAATATGGGTATGATGTTATAGATGGGGTTGTGGAAAAGTTATGTGAGCTTATGTAAATATGTTAACCTCTGGACATACGAAATGTGAATAAAGCTCTTAGCATAACATCTGACACTTTGCAGGTACTTAGGAGACATTAAGCTATTACTGCTGCTGCTGTTACTCTGCGGAAAATCTGTCAGTCATTTGCCATGAGTGTAGAATGCAGGTTAGAGTTTCTAATTCAGGGCATGAGACCTTTCACAGTCTGTTTGTCCTGTGGATCCCCCCTGCCACATGTCTGTGGTTTTCCAACCCCATCGTGCTTTTTTGTTTTGATTTGGTAATCCTCACTCGAGGATATTTTCCCATTGATTTTTAGAGAGAGTGGAAGGGAGAGGGAGAGACGGAGAGAGAGAAGCATTGATGTGCGATGTGCGAGAGACACATCAGTTGGTTGTCTCCTGCATGCGCCTGACCGGTGCCAGCTACGAGGTATGTGTCCTTGACCAGTATTGAACCTGCGACCCTTCAGTCCTTGGGCCGATGCTCTAACCCAGTGATGGCGAACCTTTTGAGCTCGGCGTGTCAGCATTTTGAAAAACTAACTTAACTCTGGTGCCGTGTCACATATAGAAATTTTTTGATATTTGCAACCATAGTAAAACAAAGATTTATATGTTTGATATTTATTTTATATATTTAAATGCCATTTAACAAAGAAAAATCAACCAAAAACATGAGTTGGCGTGTCACCTCTGACACGCGTGTCATAGGTTCGCCATCACTGCTCTAACCATTGAGCAAAATCGGCCAGGGTCCCAGCATTCTTTTTATGCCTTTGTACCAATAGTTCCTTTTGCCTAGAAGTTCTCACCATTATACTTAATTAGTTGCACATATTTTAGTTCCAGCATCAGTTCTTCTGGAAACCTTTCTCACTGGATCCTAATCTACTTTCTTTTTCTAAGTGTTTATTTGCTTGTCCGATTCACAGTTAAATTATAAAGGCAGAGCTCCTGTCTTACTCAATGTTTTTTTAAATTGAAATTAATTTTTTTATTCCTAGTGCCTAGCATGGTGTCTGACTTATAGTAGGTACAGAATTTTTGGCATACAAATTTTGACCCTATCAAGTGGGTATTGGCACTTGAGAACTATTAAAATGATTTTTATGAGTGAATGTATAAATAAAGTATACTTGCCTATATCCTATGGGTCACTTTTAGAAATTCATGTATAATATGTTTGTTTATGTTAAGCATATATAAATTTATGGATAGTTGTCATGATATGGGTTTTATTCCTAATGTACACAAATGTATGTACATACCATGAATGGAACAGTAAGGACAGATAAGGAGTCCTGTTTGCATAGTATCATCTTGAGAATAATAGAAGGGAGTAGCGAATTTCTAAAGCTTGGGGCTCTAGCATTTTCTGAATTTACTTCCTATGAAAGTAGGCCAGACCTGGCTTAAATCATATACAAGGATCAAAAAGTTCCCAGAAGAATAACTTGAGGATGATATTCAATTGCCTTTCCCTCAGTGCTGCCCTGGTGTTGAGTGAGGGCTTAGAGAGCCGTCTGTGAGCCAGCTGCTGGGAATGCCCAGACTCAGACAGACGAGGCCCCCTTGAGCTTTGGCAATAGACACCTGCCCTTGGCCAGGTGAGAAACACAAGTTAACATGAACATGGGAAGCTTCACCCTTCAGTCTTTCACCCAAATGGTAGTACTTGTTAGAGTTTTAGTGTGTACAGTTAATGTGGCAGCCTGGATGGGATAATGATGCTTTGAGAGCTAATGTTTTATTTTGTTGGCTTCTGAATGTGTGAATTTATGACCGTAATGCTGCATTAATGGCTTCTTTCCATTTCATATAATGTGAGGTAACGATCATTTGCTTATTATCTGGCTCATCTTTATGGGAATGACTCTCATATGCCAAATGATGTTTCACGCCTCTGCCCGCAGAAACGCAGCCAGTTGTACTTAATGCATTTTTGAAACTACATATTTCGGAGTCTGCGGACCGAAATAGGAGCTGTTTGGTTCCACTTTGGCATTTTTCAGTTATTGTTTTATAAGATGTAGGCCATTCGAGAATGTTTTAAATGTGCTTTGCAACTTGTTTGGGTTCTGTTTGCCAGGCCATAAAGAGGAATTCAGTCTTTCCCTCTCTGGAAGAGTGCCCTGCAACTAGAACATGGAATTGGACGTTTTAAAGCCTTACTGTGTTAATCAAGAGATTTTCTGCACCTTCTGATTCTGAGATACCACAGACCAGGGCTTCCCAGTGCTGAGCCGCAGCCTGCTTACTCTAGGTGTGTGGGTCCCATTGCCCTCCACTGGCCCAGGGCCCTGTGACAGCCTGAGCTCAGACTGGCTCCCTCTGGTTTCCAGCAGCCTCATCCGTTTACCTTCCGGTGCCACACATACAGCATTTTCCATGTGTGTCTTGACCCGAATAAGGCTGCAAATCATAGACTACTTGGAGCACCCAGATTTGGAAACGAAACATTTCCTTGTGGAGCCTCTGGTTTTATAACTGTTTTCCCCTTTTTGTATTTTGTTGGAGAAAAAATTCTTCTGTGTTGAAAAAATAATACACATTCTCAGAAAAAACTTTAGAAGCTAAGAATGAGCAAAAAGTAGAAAATAAAAGTAAATGCACCATCCAGAGATAAGTAGTAGTAACATTTTATGGTCTATTCTTTAAGACATTTTTCTGCTAGTACCCATTACTGTCAATGTGATCTGTGAAAATAAAATGTTTTATAATCTGCTTTCTTCACATAAAGATAGATTGTTAAGTCTTTTAGGTTGAAATTTAAGAACTTTCCCAAATATCTTTTTTTTTTCCAAGTGATTAACACCTTAGGTGTTAGGCTGTAGGTGTCCTAAGTGATCCAGAAAGTGCCTATAAATTTGATCTCTGAGCAGTAAGCAGCCCAGTGCTGTGCTTGGTCCCTCATGCCAGGCGGGAAGGGGCGTCACTAGGCCGTGGTGCAGATGGCGGTGTAGAACACGGGCAGCAGATGCTGCATCTACGTTCCTGGGGATATTGGATGGTTGATTTTAATTTCCTTAAATCTCTTTCTGGTTTGGTATTGGAGTATTCTTTCTGGTCTCAAAATATAAGTTGGCAATGTTCTTTCCTTTTCTGCTTTAGCAGAGGTTTGTGTAGAATTGGAATTATTTTTCTTAAATGTTTGATAAAGTTCACCAGTGAAATCAAGTTTTTTTGTATGCTTTTAATTTTTTAAAAAAATATATTTTACTGATTTTTTTACAGAGAGAAAGGGAGAGGGATAGAGAGTTAGAAACATCGATGAGAGAGAAACATCAATCAGCTGCCTCCTGCATACTCCCCACTGGGTATGTGCCCTCAACCAAGGTACATGCCCTTGACTGGAATCGAACCTGGGACCCTTGAGTCTGCAGGCCGACGCTCTATCCACTGAGCCAAACCGGTTAGGGCATGCTTTTAATTCTTTTTTTAAAAATTATTTATTTAATCCTTAATTAAAATTTTAAAAATTATATAAAACGTTTAAAAAATTTCTGTTTCCTTTTGTTCTAGTTTTTCATGGAAACTTCTTCTAAATTATAGAATATATTGGCTTTAAATTGTTTATAATATTCCCTTATTATCCCTTTACTTGTTATCCTTTTGTCAGATGTGTACTGATGTCCCCTCTGTTGTTCTAGGTATTGGTAATTTGTGTTCTCTCCATTTTTTCTTGATCAGTCAGGCCAGGGTTTTTTCAATTTATTAATTTATTCTTCAGCAAGAAAACTTTAGGTTTTGATTTGTTTTATTGATTTTTGCTATTTTTATTATGTCATTCCTTCTGTCTATTAGGTTTAATTTGCTCTTATTTTTCTAGATGAAAGAAGTTTAGATCATTGATTTTGAACCCCTCTTATATAAGTATTTTAGGCTGTTCTAATTAAAGCATCTTTTTGTTATTGATATCTAATTTAATTCTGTACTGGTCAAAGAACATCTACAATATGATTTTAACCTTTTAAGTTTATTGAGTCTTGATTTATGGTCCAGCATGTGGTCTGTCTTCATGAACCAAAATTTTTAAAAAATAATTTGATTAAAAGAATTTAAAAGAATCTGATTTTTGGGTATGGTTCAGTTATTGGTTATAGTGTTTTATAATTGTCAATTATATTTTTTGCATTAGAACTGTTCAAAATTTTATATCCTTTCTGATTTTCTCTCTAGTTGTTCGATCAGTTGCATAGAGAGGTGAACTGAAATAGCTAATTATAATTGTGTATTTCTTTATTTTACCTTTAGTTCTGTCAGTGTTTATATACTTAGGAGTTCTAATTTTCAGGAGTGTATACATATTATTCTGTCCTCTTGTTGAAATGGGCTCCTTTGCCATGAAGAACTGTCCCTTTTTATCTTTAGTAATACTCTTGTCCCAGAATCTGTTTTGTATAATGATAACATGGTCACTCCAGCTTTGTTCTGATTAGTATTTGCATAACATATCTTTTTCTCGCATTTTACACTTAATCTGTATATTTGTATTTAATGTAAATCTGTATAGTAAGCGTATAATGGAATTTGCTGCCCCCCCCCCAAGTCTGAAAATTTTTGTCCTTTAATTGGAATGTTTAGAACATTTATACTTAAATGTAGTTACTGGTGTGGTTAGGTTTAATTCTACCTTCTTGCTATTTGTTTTTCTCTGTTTCCTTTTAGCATTCGCTCTGGGTTTAAAATGTGTAGTTTATTAAAAATTATTTTATTGCATAGTATATATCCATTCACTCCTGGCTCTTTTGTACTCTTTCAAATTTTTTTACATATGTTAAACCCCCACAATATATTGTTATTTTTGTCAATAACTTTAAAAAATGTTTCTATTGATTTTAGAGAGGAAGGGTATGGGAAAGAGAGATAGAAACATCAGTGATGAGAGATAATCATTGATCAGCTGCCTTCTGCATGCCCCCTACTCGGATTGAGCCCGAAACCCTGGCATGTTCCCTGATTGGGAATTGAACCCTGACCTCCTGCATAGGTCAACGTTCAACCACTGAGCCACATCGACTGGACTGTCATGTATAATTAAAAATATTTTAAAAAGTTAAAGAATGTATGTGCGAGATTGTTTATTGAACCCTTCATTTTGCAAAAGGAAACTGCTCCCCAAGGTCATACCGAGCCCTTCCGTGGCTGTCCTGAGAGTAGAACCCAGAGTTCCTTAGTTTTCAATCCTTGGCAATGCCCATTTCGAGTTTGGGCACATGGGCACTGGATTGACGCGCTCCTTTATCACCCGAGCACCGATTATGGACCAGAGGGCACGAGGTCAAGTTACTCCCTAAATGGGCACAGGGCCTGACATTTTGGAATTTATAGTTTAATGAATAGGAAGGCGATAAAGGTAGACAAACAAAAGTATTATTATTTGGGATAAGAACGGTGAAGGAAATGGAACCGTTGGAACTGAGGACGGTGATGGGCTTTGAGGCTCCGTGGGAGGGGGACAGAGAAAGCCTGCTGAGGACATGCTACTGAGTGGAGCCTGGAAAGATGCTGGGAGCCGGGAAGGCTTCAGCGGGAGTGTCCAGGCAGAGGGAGACTGACCTAAGCTCTGAGGTGGCAAGAGCTGGACCACATGGCAGGTGGAAGGGCTGTGGCAGGGCAGGATGTGAGCAGGTATGCCAGCTTCACCAGGCACCTGGCAGATGTCAAATGAGGCTAACATTTTTTAAAAAAATATATACTTTCATTGATTTCAGAGAGGAAGGGAGAGGGAGAGAGAGAGATACATCAATGATGAGAGAAAATCATTGAGTGGTTGCCCCCTGCACGCCCCACATTGGGGATGGAGCCCGCAACTTGGGCATGTGCCCTGACCGGGAATTGAACTGTGACCGCCTGGGTCATAGGTCGATGCTCATCCACTGAGCCACGCCGGCCAGGCAGATGAGGCTAATTTGACCCCAGCCTTTGGATTACTTTTCAGACAACTCCAAGGACATTTGCAGCTCTCCCAGACCACACAGCCAGCTGGGAACATCCAGTGATAAAATCTTTATTTTCCAGTTGTTATGTAAAAGCTTACCTTGTAATGAAAACATATCTTTATCCGGGTCAAACACATGCTGAGTTTCCCAGAGCCCCTGGTTATAACCAGGAGTAAAAGCAAAAACAAGTCCCCTTCAGATGGAACTTATTTCCGAACAGATACAGAATGTGGTGCGTAAATCTGTTTACCCAGGAAAATGAAATAGGAGGCAAAGCCTGTTGTCACAGGGAAAGCAGTCATAGTGGGGAAGTGGGGCTGTGTTTGTGCAGCACAGGAATATTTTCAGGGCATTAAATTGTCGTCCTGGTGTTTATGGAGAATCTGTGTGTGTGCGCATCTTGTATTCTTGTGCAGTTTATCATTTTGTTCCCATGTTGACTTCCAAGTTTGATTTTTTTAAAAGCTATCTGAAGACAGAGAACTCATTTCTTTACCCATTTTATTACTGTTAAAAAAGATTACTTTTCCAGAGTGTATGCAATATCTTCGTAGGCTCTGAGAAAACCCATCAAACCCTCCTGTATTCTGCTCTGGATTCATGTCACCTTGATTCTCCTGATCATCTGGAATTTTACAAAACGTATTTTTATTAATTTCAGAGAGGCAGGGAGAGGGAGTGAGAGGTAGGAACATTAATGATGAGAGAGATCATTGATTGGCTGCCTCCTGCACGTTCCACACTGGGGATCGAGCCTACAACCTGGGCAAGTGCCCTGATCGGGAATTGAACTGTGACCTCTTGGTTCATAGGCCGATGCTCAACCATTGAGCCACACCGTCTGGGCTGGAATTCTTATTGGTAAAGGGAAGGCACTGCTCCTCCTGTCTCTTCAGTTCTGAGATTCTAGCAGGGGGAACTGAAGCAAAAACAAAAAACCCGAAACCATCGGAAACCTCAAATACAGGTGTTGGGTTATTAAGGTGCTGATTATCAATATTTTATAATTGTGTGATTAAGAACAAGTCTCAGTTCACCTGCCTAATATATATTTTATATGTGTGTATACATATTTCTGATACTCTCAGCATAATCATGCTATTTCCTTGGCATCTATAGTTGATATACTAGTATTAAAAGCTCTCGGTTGAAATGTTTAATTTTTGCTTTTAGAGGAATTGCAGTCATTGGATTGGAATTATTTTCTGCCCATTCTCTATGCTTTTAATCTCTTAATTCCCAAGTATTGGAGGTGTATTATTCTGAGTCTCTACCAGGCCAGGCATTCAGGGCGCTGGTGTCCGTGGGCTTTGCTTCTCAACATGTGGGCAGAGCTGGCCATGGTTCAGGTTTCCCACTCCTACTTGAAGGGGGTTCAGGGAACTGTTCCCATCTGTGGAACCGAAGCAGGAGAGATCCATAGGAGGTGATGTAATATGATTGAATACTTAATTGTAGTGGCAGTAACTGTGTTAGCGTTCTTTATAATTTATTGGCAAAAGCACTCTTTCCTCTTTGTTCCAGTTCCAAAAGACCCGAAGCCCCAGTGGCGGCGTGTGGCCTGGAGCTACGACTGCACGCTGCTGGCCTACGCCGAGAGCACCGGCACCGTGCGGGTGTTCGACCTCATGGGGAGTGAGCTCTTCGTGATTGCCCCGGTGCGTACGTGCCTTCAGCCGGTAACATGGCTTCTCAGTGTCCTTTTCGTGTAAGCACTCGCGTGAGTGAATGTGAAGAGAGGGGAATAGGAATATAAATCTGAATAGTAAATGGTGAACTTAAGGTGTGCAGAATCTAGGTAGATATGCATACATGAAATAGTTTATTCTTTGTATCTCGTAATGCAGTATCCAGATGCAGTCCACCGTTACTAACACGTGGTGGTAAGTACTGAGTAGAGATACCAAAGGATGTTATAAGCTTCCAGTGAGGGGAGAAGTTGGCAGTACGTGAGTACTTTTAAATGTCCTTTCCTTTAAAGCAGCGGTTCTCAACCTGTGGGTCGTGACCATTGGAAAACACATATAGCATATCAGATATTTACATTACGATTCATAACAGTAGCAAAATTACAGTTATGAAGTAGCAATGGAAATAGTTTTATGGTTGGGGGTCACCACAACATGAGGCACTGTATTAAAGGGTCGCGGCATTAGGAAGGTTGAGAACCACTGCAAAGGGAAATGGAAAGTAATTGGAGACATTTTTTAGCTTTGGTTACTGCTGGAAGTAGAAATCCACATTTGAAGGCTTCTATCTGAATTCTGTATCTCAGAATCCTTTGAGGCTGAATGGTGGCATTGCTGTGTGTGTGTGTGTGTGTGTGTGTGTGTGTGTGTGTGTGTGTTTGGCTATGGATGTCCAGTGAACATAAGTTCACTTAACTAGGTGAACAGATCATCCAAAGAGGCAGCTGTGGTCCCAGCTGTGGTTGGGAGGCTGGTCTAGACTTGGGTGTCTACTTGTAGGCACTCTGACTGGCAGATCAATTCTGGGGCTCTCTGATGTAGAGTCACCTGGTAAGGCCAATGTCTCGGATATCTTCACTTACAGATGTTAACTTCTATCTTTTTAATAACTTAATTTCTCCCTCTTCAGGCATCGAGTCTAGCAGGTGATTTGAGCTATGCCGTTGCTGGGTTGATCTTTCTGGAATATAAAGCAAGTGC
The DNA here is from genome assembly GCF_963259705.1 of Myotis daubentonii. Lineage (NCBI taxonomy): Eukaryota > Metazoa > Chordata > Mammalia > Chiroptera > Vespertilionidae > Myotis > Myotis daubentonii. The sequence goes on from NC_081851.1 coordinate 75,745,065, forward strand.
ACAGTGGTCTGCAGAACTCTTAGTCATCAATTACCGAGGAGAACTTAGAAGTTACCTTGTAAGGTGAAAGTAAAATACTTTGTTTGGGAAGACCTATTTGACCAAACAATGTTTATTTCTCTGGCTTAGTGTCAGCTTTTGTTGTTTCTTTTTTTTTCTTTCAGCATTTTATTATGAAAATTGCAAATATAATAGGAAGTTTGAAAGAATTGTATAGTGAAGACTCATATACCTCAACTTACATTCTACTAGCATTTCTACTGTACCTGCTGTCTCCCATTCCTATCTAGCCATTCATCAATCTCAGTTTTTAATGGGTTTCAGAGTCACTACTTAAATACGTTAGAATGCCTGTCATTAATTAAACTTCAATATTTGCTTATAGTTTTTTTCTTTTGAGATAAAATTTGCATGCAACAAAATGCACAGATCTTAAGTGTACCAGCCAGTGAGGTGTGGCAAATGCATACACTTGTGTAGTTCAAACTCCTGTGAGATGCAGAACATTGCCGTCATGCCAGAGCGTCCCTCATGCCCCTTTCCAGTAAATCCTTATCCATACTCACTCCCGGAGCAACTTCTGTTTAGATGTTGTACAGGGGGGCAGGGTGGGGAGAGGGATGGTCACCAGCATTCCGTCCACAGCGCTCATGACTTGCTTATCCATTCTTCTGTTGTTGGACTTCTAAGTTTCCAGTTTTGGACATTGCAAATAAAACTATGGCCATTCCTTGTCTAAGTCTTTATGGATACACATGTTCATTTCCATTGGTTCACTATCTCTGAGTGGAATTGCTGAGTTATAGGGTAGATGTAGTTTATCTTTATAAGAAACCACCAGACCTTTGTCTAATGTTTTTATATTATTCACATTCCCACTATAATGTATGAGCGTTCTGGTGGTTTTGCATCCTCGGCAGTATTTGTGTATCTGCCATTTAGGTTTAATTACAGTGAGTGTTGAGTGGCCTCTCACTGGGGTTTAATGGCGTGTATTTCTTTTCTAACCCCTTCCATTAGCGTTGGGACAAATCAGAGCTATCAGGAGAGTCACTGTTTCAGCTTCAGTGGCCGTCATCCCCGTGGCGTCAGCACAGCGGCCTACCACCCCGGCCACAGGTACGCAAGCACTTGTTCTCTCGTTGGGCGGAGTCTCGGGTGGACGTGGAAGTCGTGGCACAGTTTTAGAGAGAAATTGTCCGTTCTGACTCTTTTTTTTTAAAATTCTCATCTGATGATATGCTTACAGAGAGAGAGAGAGAGAGAGAGAGAGAGAGAGAGAGAGAGAGAGAGATCAGTGTGAGAGAAACATGGATTGGTTGTCTTTTGTACATGCTCCGATGGGATGGAACCTGCAACCCGGGCGTGTGCCCTGACCGGGAATCGAACTGCCACCTCCTGGTGCGTGGAACAAGGCTCAACCAACTGAGCCACCCCAGTGAGGCGGTTTTCTCTATTTAAATGTGTGTTTGTTATATATGTGTTTGTGTGTGCGCGTGTATTATATGGGAACGCAAGGTAGAAAGAAGCAAGGGTCTTAATGGTGCAGATAAAGTGATGTGGGATCTGGATGGAGGAGAGCTTCCCTCCATGTAGGATCAGGGAAGTGTGCAGGTGGCACTTGCTTTGGAGAATGGGTATGGTATGGGCCTGAGGGGCATCCCAGACAAAGTGACAGTGTGAGCAGTGATAAGGGGAAGGCAGCTACAGTGCATTTTTTTTATTGCTTAAAGTATTACAAAGAGTATTACATATGTCTCCTTCCCCCCGCCCCTTGACAATACCCCAGCCTCCCCTACCCCCCAGTGTCTTATGTCCATTGGTACAGTGCATTTTTGAAACCACAGGAGGTGTAGCCTGGCTGACACTGCAGGGTGTGTGGGGGGGAGGACGGGGGATGGGCGTGATGGTACGTGTTTGAGACGAGGACATGTGATCAGGTGTGCTTTCAGGAAGGTTGATTCAGTTGGGAGACACTAGAGCAGGGGTCCTCAAACTTTTTAAACAGGAGGCCAGTTCACTGTCCCTCAGACCGTTGGAGGGCCGGCCTATAGTTTAAAAAAAAACTATGAACAAATTCCTATGCACACTGTACATATCTTATTTTGAAGTAAAAAACCAAAATGGGAACAAATACAATATTTGTATTTGCATGTGGCCCCGCGGGCCGTAGTTTGAGGACCCCTGCACTAGAGCCTGGGTGACCCAGGTGATAATGGACTAGTTCAGGCCCCAGGCAGCAGGGCTCTTCATTTTCTTACACAGAATTGCTCTTCTGTGTTTTGCCACCTTTGGGGCACTGTTTATGTATGTATCACATTTTATTATTATTTTTATTCTGAAGAATAGGTCCTATATCTTGCATTAGAACGCCAGGTACTTGAAGGCAAAGAATGCATCCATGTACGTCTTTGTCAGTCACAGCATCTAGTGTAAGCCTGTTAATTGATGCCTCTCCCTCTCGGGCTCCCTGGACTGTAACTCTAATTTCCTGAGTGCAGAAGAAAATGGTCTCTCTGTTTTGATTTTTCTCTTCCCTCTTTCTTCTCTCTATTTGATATTCTGGTCCATCTCCCACTTTCTCTGTTTTATTTTTCTTGTCCCTTTTCCAAGAAGTATATTTTATGTCTTAATCCTTTGCTGTTTTTTCTTGTTTATTTCACACTAACTACATTGTTTGGATATTTTACAAAGGTCAATATTTGTTATGTTTTTTCCTAGCAGTATTTCAGGGGGTTAAGTGGGGTTTACTTGGGACCCTAAGTTTGAAATGATCATAAAACAGTTGTTACATGATACCAGTTTGTTGTAAGTCAGATTACATTCATTATTCTGAATGCTTTCACTTTTGGCCCAGGATCTAAACAAACTGTAGGTATATTTTTAGGGGGAGAATGGTCTTTACATATAAAGTTTGGAAACTTAATTATTTTATCAGACCACAGAGGGGTGGGTCTCTTCTTGGTTCTGCAATCATATACAGTACAATTCTTGATAGCAGTCAGCGTGGGATGGATGATTGCATTAAGGTTTCTGGATGGAAATTGTTCTAAAGTAAGGAGTATGTGTAAATGCCCTGTTGTGCATGACCAGAATCTTGCTAGGTTGTTCATGTTTTCCATTAGGTGTTCTTTTTAAATGAGAGAAGCGGAAATGTTCCTCACATTTTTATTTATTTTTGGTTGCTCTAGTAATATGAGTCTGTGATATTCATCACCCACAAGGATTTTGTAAATGTGAGATAAATCGGCCCGAGTGGAGTTGGGATAAATTGGTGATGTACAGACTCAGGGTTTTATGAAATGCATTGTTTTGCCTGATGCTGTGAGCCCTGCTGCAGAAGAGAAATCAAGGTGGTGAACGGGTGATATAAAACAGAGATTAATAGAGGCTTTGGGATAAGCTCTGTGGATTTGTTGTTTTTGATTCCTCTTTTTCACGTTTCCTAACTCACAGCCTGATGACCTTATTTCACCCTCCCCAGACTGTCTCCTGGGCCAGTCCTGTTCCCCCTCCTACAAGCACCCCAACTTGTTCCCTCTTCTCTTTTGGGTGCTTAGTGTTCTCTTTGTTCTGTTGATCTTGGCTCACATCGTTCCCTGGTTCCTTCTTAGAGAGGCAGCTTTACACTTGCAGTACAGGTGGGCGCAGTGCTTGGAGCTGGGGATCCAGATGTAATGCCCGCTCTCTGAGTGGATAGCACTGCAGAGGAGTCATGTAGTCACAGATGAGGGCACGCCCTTGATGTGAGTTCATTCAAATACAAGACTCTATCTGTGTATGTATTTTTAAATGACATTGCTTTCAACAGCTTACCGCTTTTAAAGAAGCTTGTATTCCTAATTTTATTGTACATTTCTACAAGCAAAAGCTGACTTACTCAATTTTGACTCTCAGCCGTTCTTTGGGAGCTACACAGAGATAATTAGTGTTTGAAGGTAACATCTAGAGATTCGAGACTCCAGTTTACATCACAGCAAAGAGAAAAGATGGAAAACACATCCTCTCTTGGGCCCTTTTGGAGCACCCATGCTCAGGACCCTTGGTGACTCACAGAATTGATGTTAAGTGTGTAATCCAGGGATTTTCAGCAAATGTATAGATCTGTGCAGCTGCTACTACAGTCAGGTTCAGAATATTTCATTACCCCTAGAGATCTCTCCTGTCTTTGAATTTTATGGAATTCAAATTGCATCTCAGTAAAACTGTAATAGATAAAGGAATGAATAAGGGGAAAAAAGACCCTTTAAACAGGCTTTCATTTGAACACTTTTATCTCTGTTAAGAAAGATACTCGGGTTTATGGTGAGAGAGGCACTCGTGTTTCCTGCCGTCCGTGGGCGGAACCCTCACTGAGTGATGTATGCCATGGTTATGCAAAAGGCGAGTCCGAGCACTTGGATGATTTAAGTTTTTTATCTCTCTCAATCAACCATGTTTTAGGCCAAGTACAGCTTCTTCAGAAAGAACTTGAGACGATGTTTACAGGGAATAAGAAGCGATGGTTTCAGATTGCCTTATAGTAGGTTGCAATCAGATGACAAGCTACACTGGCCGAGAGTAGTTAGGGAATGGCATTCTCCCAGCATGCAGTAGGGACTGCTGTCCTGGGCACAGCTGGAGTAGGGCATAGTCTATAGAAAGCTGTTCTTTAAGGGAGACTGAGAAATACCTTTAAGGGAGGGCATGCTGAAGTGTTGAAGGGCTATGCTCTGGGTATATTGGTTTGTTCATCTTACCTGGCTTTTCGATTTCCCCTAAACAAAACGTTAAGTATTTTAACTCATGAGTCTCTTACACTCATGGGATAAAGGGAGTATTCCAAATAAAGAGCTCGTACTTAGTGGGGGATCAAAAGTGCTTGGTGTGTGAATGAGCTCTCCATGGACATGATGCTAATTTCACTGGCCCAAAACGCAAGGGAAACAGTCTTCACGTAGAATGGGAAGGGGTGCCGTAGAGCACACAGAGGGGCCACAGCACTCTTATCTAGGGAAATATAGGCTCATTCCACAAATGGTTAAATTTGATCTTGTGGCGAAGATAGTGTTGAGTCCCCTACCTGAAAGCTTCACCCAAGGGCAAGGGCAAATTCTGCTGCCCTCCAACGGGGTGGACCTTCCATCTAGACCTGCGAGATACTTCTACAAGGTAGTCAGTGGACTTCCGCAGCCATTACATCACCGTAAAGTGGCCTGTCTTTCTCTCTGGCTCCTAAGTCATATGTATTCTGGGAGAATCAAGGCACTAATATGTGGAAAGATACGCTATATTGACAGCTAGAGGAGGAGATAGCTGTAACATGCATACTAAATTTTTCATAAACCCTAACTAGATAAGATTAATAATTTTCTGAAGGATTGCAGGGGAATGAGCACTGGGTCATGGTCATTGCGATTATCTCCCACTGCAGGGAGAGAGAGCACTTGGCCTTCGGTAATGCAGGGTCTGTTGGCATTTGGGAGATTAACGTGCAGCCCTGTGCCTGAGAAGTATGAATGTCAGTAATCCAGTTGACCTTATATTAAGGGGTTTTTCATTTCGCTTCTCAATTTCTCATTCCTCTAGCATGAGAAAATTCTTCTTTTCATATTTCAGGTTGGTTTTTTGAAGAGAAATGAAGCTATTGTCTATAGGGAAAGCTGCATTGTCTTGGTAGAGGTGAAAGCCCTTAGATGTGAATTAAGGGGCTTCTGAGCTTCACAGACTAATTTTTTGGTGATGGTGGGGGTGGGGGTGTGTTTTATAGGCATTTGTTTCTGGGGAGGCAGGGAAGTGAGTCTTGGCCACATCGTATGGTCTGTTTTTGCCCAGAATGTTAAGGGTGGGTAGACATGTGTGACTCAAAGTGTCTTGGTTCTTAACAGCCTCCAGCTGCCTGCTTTTTAAAAGTAGAAGACAATGCCTTATTAATTTGAACATTTTTGGCTTAGTATTGAAAAACATTAAGTTTTTTTGGAAATCAGCTTTCACCCATCTATCACTCCTACATTCAGAGATTCTTTGATAGGATGGGCTCATTCTCATTATGTTACCATTGCAATTAAATGGGCCTTTTAAGATCTTTATAAAGTTTTGAACCTGTTCAGTTGGTAAATCAATCAGTCAACCAATCTCTCTACCCCCTCTTTCTTTCAGAGTGTTTTGGTGGTAGTTTAACTTGATCTGACTTGGGTCAGATTGACTTTCTTCTTAAACTCGGAGTGATGTTAGCTGGGTGGGTCCCTCTTGGGAGCAGAGAGTGGAAAGAAGGCTGTTGAGTCTGTTTTATAGGAATGAGGACTGATGCACACCTAGGCTCCTCTCTCCAAGACTTGATCAGGTTGTTGTGGGATGGGATCCCAGCATCTGATTTGATAAAAGCCTCTGTAGGGCATTCCGATCCCTTACTCCCCCTTTGAGAATCCTTGGCTAAGGCTTGGGGAGATTAAAGAAAATGAACAGGAGGTAGCTTTTCCTTTGAGGTTGCCCTAGTGAGGAATAGGAGTACATTTTACTGTAGGTGTTGCCTGCCTTCCATGGGTTATGGCTGCCTAGAACGCTGGATTGAGAGGTGCCATGGAGCCGCATCTAGCCCATCAGGAGCTGCCCATGTATGACACAGGTGTGCAGTAGCAGAGCCAGGCTGGGTGTTTCTCTCCTCTTCCCTAGCTCGTGAGGGGTGTGTGTGTGTGTGTGTGTGTGTGTGTGTGTGTGTGTGTGTGTATGTACACTTATGCTCCCCCCTCTGAGTGTTCATTGCTGGTATATAGGAATACAATTGATTTATGTATATTGATCCTGCATCCTGCAACCTTGCTGATCCTGATTATTAATTCTAGTGGATATTAGTGGAATCCTTTGGCCATATTTTTCTCTTACCTACTCTATGAATTCTTTATAGGCAGCTTTAACCAAACATTCAACCACTTAAGTGCATATGTGATATCTCCCAAATCTGTGTCCCGTAAGTCCCCCCTGGGCCCCAGAGCAATTGGCCCAGCCCCACAGAACTTGTCTTGGATAGCCAGCTCACAGGTACCTCATACTCATTATATTCTAACTGAATTGATCATATTTTACCTCCAGCCCTACATTTGCTCCTATATGCCCAAACTTGATATATAGCATTTCACCAGGCCAAAACCTGAGATTCACTTTCGATAACTGTCTTAACTCATTTTTATGGATCTTTAAGACTTGTTGATTATTCTTCTCTCATAGATCTCAGATTTTTCTCCTCTCCATTTCTACTACCATCTTATAGTTCAGAAACTCATTACTTCTCACGCAATTTATTATCAAGTGTGTTCCCTGCTTTCTGTCTGATCCTCCTCTAATTTGTTTTCTGTTGTGTTTCTGGCAAGGAATATAGGTCTTACAACACAAGCCTGAGCTTAAAAATTCACCTCTAATTTCCTTTAGCCCTGGGGAGAGAGCGACAGCTCCTGGGTTTAGTATTAAAGGCCGACTGTAGATTGGTGTTTTGACTTCTCTAGGCTCCTGTCACTGCCCTTCATGTTTCTTTGCTCCAGACCAATGGTCAGCACACTTTTCTGTAAAGGGCCAGTCGGGCTCTGTTGTAACTGCTCAGCTCTCCCCTGGCAGTGTGAAGGCGGACCTAGAAACACACGAATGAACGCGTGAGTGTGTTCCAATGCCACTTTATTTACAGAAGTAGGTGGTGGTTTGGATTTGGTCCAGAGGCTATGGTTGTTGACTCCTGCTCTAGATAACTTCAAACATGTGTGAATTCTTGCATTTCTCCGTGTCTTGGTTTGTTAAAGCCTTCATGCTGCTGCTTACTAGTTTTGTCCTCTGCCTATAAAGCCCTTCTTGCTCTTTTTCTCACCTCTCTGCAGTAGGATGTCTAATGTATGCCAGTCAACCATCTCTTTGAATATGGGTCCAATTCTGCTTGGAAGGTATAAAACGAGGAGTGTTGACTTTTATAGATTTCCTATACCTCTTATTCTAAATTCCAAATTACATGTGAAGGAATTTATAACCAGGTACCACTCAATTTTAAATACACTTAATGCCTAATTATGAAATTGCCAGGAAAATGAAGTTTTGCTTCGGAACTAAGCCGTCTCCATTTCTCCATTAGTGCTTTCTCCATCTGAGAAAAATTCTCAGGTTTTGTCTTCACAACTAACGATTCAGGATAAGCAGTTTTCCTTGGTGATCCTCACGCATGTGTCCACTTGATAGTAGGATGCTTCGTATTTCTATTCATGGTGAACCGTGTCCTGCGGAGCTCAGCTCATGGATTTCAGCGTAATGGGAAGTGTGCATTCTCAGAGGGTGGTGCCTGCCCAGTGACATGCATCACCGGGAGAGGCTGTTGAAGTGGCAGATTCCTGGGCTCTGCCCGAGGCCCACTGAGTCAGACCTCTGAGGGGTGGCCCGGCAGTCTGTGCTTTCATAAGCCTCCAGGAGATTCCAGGCGTGCTGATGTTTGAGAGCCACTGATGGGAACCGTCGTGGTTATGCATGTTCCCTTCTTATAAGCTCTTTATCTAATACATAAAAGTAATCAGATTTAAAGTATGGAACGAGTAACAGTTTTATAGTAAAGAATATTTAAGTTATACTAAAATGAATTAAAATGGGAACCATTCCAATTATTCCAAGAGAGGAATGGCTTCTAGCTTTAGAGTGGAGGGCAATGATTTTTGAGCCCTTACTTTGGTCGTAAGCATAGTCTTAAACACTTCTCAATTTTGAGACATGCCGTTTTTTCTTTATTTCCTTTTTCTTTTTTTCCTTCCTTGCTGATTGTGTGCCACAAGCACATTGGTTATTGGACAGAGCGTATCAAAGTGTCTCTGCTAGTATTTCAGATTTCTCTCCTTGGATTGAAGGAGTGTCAAGCCACTAGATGGCAGACTCTTCCAACAATTATTAGCTTGAAGAACCTCAGTAAGCCATTTATAATCCTTGGCAATAACTGTAGCGCCCCGTTTAGATCATCGTTGTTATGTATGTGTGATACTTAGGGGCCTGCTGTCTGCCCACCTCCCGCTCCTCAGACGGTCTTGTCCACCCCATTATTACTGCCTGTTTCTCTGCTTCCGCCTGCACTCCTGCTCACTTAGCCCACTCCTCCCTGTGCATTTCTGCTGCATCAGTCACAGTTCATTTTTGTGGTCTGGCACCTATGCTCCTGCTTTGGGTTTGAGACTCCTAGAATGTCAGAGCTGGAAACGAGATCATCCATCATGGGGCCCGGCCCCTTCATTTCTCAGGTGGGAGAGCTGAAGCCAGAGAGGGTGAGCCACGGGCAAGGACTGTGTTTTAGTTATCTTCGTGTCCCTGCAGTTCTCTGCAGAGTGTGCAGGTAGGTGTTTCTGGAGTGAAACAATGCTGGGAAATGCTGTAAAGGACACATACACACAGTCTCTGCCCAGGTGGCTCACCGTTTGGTCATGGAGGCATGATGTAAAGCAGTGGTCACCAACTGGGGGTCCGCGGACCACTGGTGGTCCATGAGGTCTGAAAGGTTGGCAACCGCTGGTTTAAAGAACTGTTGCTGTATAGAGCAGTGATGGCGAACCTTTTGAGCTTGGCGTGTCAGCATTTTGAAAAACCCTAACTTAACTCTGGTACCGTGTCACATATAGAAATTTTTTGATATTTGCAACCATAGTAAAACAAAGACTTATATTTTTGATATTTATTTTATATATTTAAATGCCATTTAACAAAGAAAAATCAACCAAAAAAATGAGTTCATAGGTTCGCCATCACTGGTATAAAGGGTGGAAGGTGGACATGCCTAGGAAGGGAGCAAGGTGAATCGTTTTGTGTTGTCAAGAACCCTTTGGACCTCTGTCCTGCTGGCCTCGTACAGGCTAGAAGCACTTACTGCACGTCTTACCTTTCTCTAGCACACCGTTTCACACTGGTGTCTGTGCTCTTGTACATCAGGGTCTCTCAGCTGAGAATGCTCTTATCTGCCCGGGAAATTGGTAAAGGGCAGACTTTTCTCTGGCCTCTTCTCCATGTAGTTCATCCATCCTTTAGGCTGTGTTTGCGCCCAGCTCAGAGGTCGTGATGAGGTCCTGAGCAGTGGTGGTCTGCCTGGACCCGCCCTCTCCCCGGCCTGTGCTCATTTTCCTTCCCGGATAGGAAAGCACGCCCAAGGCTGTCCGAGGAAAGGAAGCGGGGACAGGACCCGTCGATGACGGCTGTCAGTCCCCCCTTTAGATCCACATATGCACACGTGCATCCTTGTAGCTGGAGCACCAGCGTCCCCAGGTTGCCATACCATCTTATGGGGACAGTACATGATTGGTCCATCATTCTGCCTCTTTCCCCACTTACTCTTCTGTTTGCTGTGAATGGTGGAGGGGTTGTTTGGAAGCAGGTATTGAATCACTTTTGTTCATTCTGATCTTTTCATATTGTAGCCAATTTGATCTTTGTATGGCCATGATATTTGTGAGAATTTTATAGAGAGGAAGTGTTTCCTAGTATCAAGACCAGGCGACAATAGCTCTGAAATCTCAGCTCTGTATGTCCTTCAGTAGCCAGGCAACTTAAAGTTCCCTATGTCTGTTTTTTAATCTGAAAATTGGATATGAAATCTGTCCCCTCCACAACATAGTAGTGCAGATTAAACAACAATGCTCAATCTCCTGAAAAAATAATTACACTGTTGGTGTAAGTATATATGTTGCACATTCATCAGACAAAAATTATTTTAGTTATCAGGATCTGCTGTATCGTGGCCTTTTGGGTTTTGTTCAGTTCTCAAATATTTTTTTCTTTTAAAATATATTTTGTTGATTTTTTACAGAGAGGAAGAGAGATAGAGAGTTAGAAACATTGATGAGAGAGAAACATAGATCAGCTGCCTCCTGCACACCCCCTACTGGGGATGTGCCTGCAATCAAGGTACATGCCCTTGACCGGAATCGAACCTGGGACCCTTCAGTCCGCAGGCCACCGCTCTATCCACCGAGCCAAATCGGCCAGGGCAGAAACTTTTTATTATAATTACTAGAGGCCTGGTGCGTGAAATTTGTGCATGGTGGGGGAGGGGGGGTCCCTCAGCCCAGCCTGCACCCTCTTCAATGTGGGACCCCTTGGGGGATGTCCGATTGCCGGTTTAGTCGGACATCCCTCTTGCAATCCGGGACCGCTGGCTCCTAACCGCTTGCCTGCCTACCGGTTCAATTGCCAACTAACCACTCCCCTGCCAGCCTGATGGCTCCCAACTGCCCTCTCCGGCCGGCCTCATGGCCCCCAACTGCCCTCCCTGGCCGGCCTCATGGCCCCCAACTGCCCTCCCTTGCTGGCCTCATGGCCCCCAGCTGCCCTCCCCTGCTGGCCTTATGGCCCCCAAATGCCCTCCCCTGCCAGCCTGATTGCCCCTAACTGCCTCTGCCTCAGCCCCCACCACCATGGCTTTGTCTGGAAGTTGCACGGAAGATGTCTGGTCTCCCGGTCTAATTTGCATATTATTACCCTTTTATTAGTATAGATGTTACTGACTTTTAATGATATATTTTATGCATGATGTGTTTTCTGTTTGGAAAAACAGATTACATTTGGAAATGTAGATATTAAAAATTACCTGTTTTGTTTCTATCTAGTCAGAGCAGTTTTTCCTGACAAGTTTACTTTCAAAAAAATATTTATGGAAAATTGGAAGCGTGTTCATAGAGAGTAGGATGCCGACTCCCTTGTGTCTGCCGTTCAGTGTGATGATCAGCTCATGGCCAGTCTCGTTCTGTCTGTATCCCCAGTCATTCCTCCACCTGTCTGCTCCTGGATCATTTCAAAGTAAATCATTGAAAGCATGTGATATCATTCAGTATTTCAGTAAAAATGAGGCCTCTAATAAACATGAACGTGAAGCCATTATCATATTCAAAGATAATTAACAATAATCGGTCAGTGTCATCAAACATCCAGATTGTGTTCTTTTTATTATTATTTTTTTATTTTTATTGATTTCCGAGAGGAAGGTAGAGGGACAGAGAGATAGAAACATCAATGATGAGAGAGAACCATTGGCTGCTTCCTGCACGCCCCCCACTGGGGACCAAGCCTGCAACCTGGGCATGTGCCCTGACCGGCAATTGAACCGTGATCTCCTGGTTCATAGGTGGACGCTCAACACTGAGCACACTGGGCTCGCCTTCATTCTTTGTTCTTTTGCTGAGAGAGAGAATAAGAATAGGAGAGAGTTAGTTCTGAAGGAACCAGGTCATTTACACTGTATTTCTTTTTTTTAAAAAATATATTTTATTGACTTTTTACAGAGAGAGGAAGGGAGGGAGACAGAGAGCTAGCAACATCGATGAGAGAGAAACATCGGTCAGCTGCCTCCTGCACATCTCCCACTGTGGATGTGCCCGCAACCCAGGTACATGCCCTTGACTGGAATCGAACCCGGGACCCTTGAGTCCGCAGGCCGACGCTCTATCCACTGAGCCAAACCGGTTTCGGCTACACTGTATTTCTTACTGTCTAGATTTTTAGGTCTTCCACTGTTTAGATTGCATCTTTGTAGTGCTGTTTAAAGTATTTTTGTCAACTATATTTTCTTCAAATTGGTAGTTAGATCCAGGGGAATATTATGATTTTATCTGCGGTAAATATACCTTTTGGGGGAAATTATTTTGGTGCAAAAGAACCATTTGAGCAGAATGGCTGCTCGAGGCAAGGACTGCTCAGATGCTCGCGTGACTTTGGACCCAGGCCTCCTTCCCTGTGAACTGGGCTAATTATCTGCTCGCTCTGAGGACGGGCCTTGGGTAAAAACAGCTCTAATAGGTTTGCTGCAGGCCATCTTCCTAAAGTTTGTTGCTTGCAGCTTGCAGTGATATACACTTGTTAGAGCCATATATAAAAGCAATAAGAGCATGGCTGCGAGTGATGGCTCCAGGTGTATTTCTGTGAATAAGGCACATTTCCAATACTTCATGAATTTTGAGATTTTGAGTTGGGCTGAGCTCCGTGGCTAAACCTAGAAGGATTTTATGCAGTTTTGAATGATTTACATTTGACAGTATGTGGTAGAGATGAGGGTTTTTTTTTAAAATTAAATCTTTATTGTTCAGATTATTACATTTGTTCCTCTTTTTCCCCCCATAACTCCCCTCCTCCCAGTTCCCACCCCACCCTCTGCCCCCACTCCCCACCCACTGTCCTCATCCATAGGTGCATGATTTTTGTCCAGTCTCTTCCTGCATCCCCCACAACCCTTTCCCCCCCAAGAATAGTCAGTCCATTCCCTTTCTATGTCCCCGATTCTATTATAATCACCAGTTCATTCTGTTCATCAGATTATTTATTCACTTGATTTTTAGATTCATTTGTTGATAGATGTGTATTTGTTGTTCATAATTTGTACCTTTACCTTTTTCTTCTTCTTCCTCTTCTTAAAGGATACCTTTCAGCATTTCATATAATACTGGTTTGGTGGTGATGAACTCCTTTAGCTTTTCCTTATCTGTGAAGCTCTTTATCTGACCTTTAATTCTGAATGATAGCTTTGCTGGATAAAGTAATCTTGGTTGTAGGTTCTTGGTATTCATCACTTTGAATATTTCTTGCCACTCCCTTCTGGCCTGCAAAGTTTCTGTTGAGAAATCAGCTGACAGTCGTATGGGTATTCCCTTGTAGGTAACTGAGTTTCTTTCTCTTGCTGCTTTTAAGATTCTCTCTTTGTCTTTTGCTCTTGGCATTTTAATGATGATGTGTCTTGGTGTGGTCCTCTTTGGATTCCTTTTGTTTGGGGTTCTCTGCGCTTCCTGGACTTGTAAGTCTATTTCTTTCACCAGGTAGGGGAAGTTTTCTGTCATGATTTCTTCAAAAAGGTTTTCAATATCTTGCTCTCTCTCTTCTTCTGGCACCCCTATAATTCTGATGTTGGTGCGCTTAAAGCTGTCCCAGAGGCTCCTTACAGTATCTTCGTATTTTCGGATTCTTTTTTCATTTTGCTTTTCCGGTTGGGTGTTTTTTGCTTCTTCGCATTTCAAATCTTTGACTTGATTCTTGCGATCCTCTGGTCTGCTGTTGGGAGTCTGTATAATATTCTTTATTTCAGTCAGCGTATGCTTAATTTCTTGTTGGTCCTTTATCACAACATCGAGGGTCTCACTAGATTTCTTAAGGATCTCACTACATTTATCAGCGGTTTCTAGAAAGTTCTTGAAAAACCTTAAAAGTGCGGTTTTGAACTCTATATCCAGTAGTTTGCTTTCCTCCATTTCTGTCATTTGTGTCCTTTTTCTTTGTCTCGGCATTTTTTATGCTTCGCTGTGTCGATAGAGTGGCTTTCTGTGCTAAGTGTCCTCTAGGGCCCGGTGGCTCAGCCTCCCCAATTACCCGAGGTAGACACTCGTGGTGCACCCCCTTGTGGGCTTTGTGCACAGTCTTGTTGTAGTTAAGCTTTGATTGTTGTAGGTATCACTGGGAGGATTTGACCTCCAGGCCAATTGGCTGTGAGAATCAGCTGTGTCTCCGGTGGGAGAACTTCTGTGCTGAAGACACCCTTCTGGGGCAAGACTTGCTTCAGTGGGGCTTTGGTGCTCACTGTGTCTGCCCCCCGAGTGTGTCCCTTATGGATCTGCGGAGTTATAATTGGATGGTCCCACTCTGACCACTGGGTACACTGGCTCTTGGATCTAAGGAGGTGCTAATCTAGCCTCTGCCTGAGGCTACCCTGCAGAAGCCAGCTGTAAAGCAATGCAAGTTGCCCTGGGGCCTTGGGCAGCTGCAGTTTGTTAAGTAATTTTCAGATTACAAAGGGCCGGGCCTTTCATATGCAAAAGCCTCTGTGCACGGCTTGGGTGGGGCAGAGCCCCAGGGGATCAACTGGGCAGGTGGAGCGAGCAATATGGCTGCTCTCAGTCCTGTCCTCAGAGGCCCCGGCAATCGCTGCCTCTGAGAGAAAGCTGCCCTCGAGTTCCGACCGATGCCACACAGTCCCGCTTCTCCCATATGAATCTGGGTCCCCAGAGACTCGCCCGGAACTGGAGCTCAGAGCCTGAGACTCCCTCCCAATTGAAAAAGACAATCATGACCTCAGCCGCCAGCCCTCTCCACATGCACCTCTGCACCTTTGTATTTTACTTCTGCATCGCACCTCCTCTGAGTCTCTGTGTGCTTTTCTCTTTCCTTCTAGTTGTAGAATTTCCACTCAGCCAGCCTTCCTGTGGTTCTGGATGATGTCCGTTCCGTCTTTTTGTTGTATTTTTGAAGTGGTTGTGCAAGGCAGCAATCTCCAGTGTTTACCTATGCCACCATCTTGGTTTTTCCCCTGTTTTTTTTTTTAATGGTTGCTGTTCGCTTAGTTAGAAAGGAAGTGATGAAATAAGGAGAGACATTGGTGGAGTTAGAGTCCGTCAGGTCTCCTGGGGCTGGGAAAGGAGCAAGTGCACCTTAGCTTTCCGTGTTTGCTCTAACAGATGCTGCACGCGTGGTGGTTGAGAGCATGTTCACTGTCTTACAGTCATAGGGTGAGAAGTCCCGGGTGGGTCTGGCTGAGCTGAAACCAAGGGGTCAGCGGGCTGTTCCTTTCAGGAGGCCCCGGAGCATCTGTTCTCTCGCCTCTTCCAGATTCCAGAGGCCGCCCTGCTTCCTTGGCTCGTGGCGCCTGCCTTCAGCCAGCCTGGCCTCGCTCACATTGCTCTGGCACCGACGCCCGTCCTCCCCTTCTGTCTTTTAATGCCCTCATGTCACCCGGTGCTTTGCTGCGATTCACACACTAAGTGTCTGGGTGAGGAGGCACGTCTGTTTGTTAAAGTTTATTGGTGTTGATAGTTCCTTTGCTATTCAGTGGCCAACCTTGAAACATTTTTTCTCATTTCTAAGTCCCCATCGGGGTTTAGGTGCTGAATTGTGTAAACCTTACCCCTGCATAAGGGAAGGTGAAATTCTAATGGAAAAACCAGGCTTTCTTTGCTTGTTTCTTCTAAAATATTTACCTTCTAGGTTTAGTATGTAGTGATCTGACTTTAGGTTTTTTTGAGAAGGTAACTGTTTCTGCTCCCTTTGTTTCGATGTTGTCTTGTTTATATTGGCAACTTAGCAATTCTTTTCATTTTTCTCTTTCGTAGACTTTTGCTGGTGGGCGGATGTGAAGCTGCCGAAGTGGGCACCTCGAAAGCGTCCAGCGCTGGCCTCTCTGCCTGGAGGGTGCTGTCAGGGTCGCCTTATTACAAGCAGGTCACCAGCGGTGGAGACACGGTTGCTGTGGTGAGTCTCAGCCCCGGCATTTCACTTTGCTGCTGGGCCTCGGGCAGGCACGCCCTGGGCAGGATAAAGAGGACGAAGTAATTTGTCCTGAATGAGGAAAAGGACTTAATGCTAGTGACATTTTAGTGCTCCTTTCACATATCCGATTTATCTAAAGCATATAGCATGTGACTTATCTTCATTGTTAGGAAACAGTCAACCTAGCCGTAGTCCTGTTACTTGAACCTGCTTATTGGACATTATCATTTTTTAAGCACTTTTTCTGTCTGGCAGCTGTGCTGAGTGCTGCTCTGTGTATTAGCTCATTTAATTATCAGCAACCCTTTCAGGCAGGGATTGTTACCACCCAAGCCTGTTGATGAGCCATGAAGTCGGTCAGCTGCGAAGCCCGTAGGACAGTGGGGGCCGGTGTAACAGACAGAGGGAGCGGTCTGGGGAAGGGGCAGTCACGGCGAGGCCTGCCTTGGCCCTGGCTCTCTGAGCCCTCTGTGCGTTCACTCTGTGTGTGTGTCTTCCCCCTGCCCTGCAGCTTTGGTCCTGGCATCTTTTTAAAGACAATTGCCGGCGCACTGACAGAGTAAGTGGGGAAAGGAAAATATTGATTGCTAGCTGAATGCTGTGCCGAGCGATTAACTTCTTGAGATGCTGCAAGTGCATTTTCGTTACGTTAGTGGCTTTTACATAAGTCTTGCAGCTAAAGGTATGGTCATTCTCCATGGCCTACCCCTGCCTCAAGGTCACCGGCATGATAGGGTTCGTTCCTTTTGTCAGGTGGCAGACATCGTCCTCATGGAACCTCCTCTGATTGTTTGTTTAAGGTGGCTATTGTGTTGGGGTGGATATTGACCGAAAAATGCTGCTGCCATATATTCTAGTCTCTTGTGAGGCTGCTAGGTTGTAAAACAGACTGTACAAAATTCAATATATGCATTGACCCAAGTTCCCAAATTAATGCTCCTGTCATCTCTGTGATAGTTTATTTATTTGTTTGTTCAACATTGAATCACTGCTCCAGGCAATAGAAGGTGAAGGTAGGAGCCCTCCAGGGCTTTCTGCTCGGGAGGGTACAGCTGTGTCCAGAACTAAGGGCGATAAGCCAAACAGGTGTCAGGCAAGAGTTCAGTTCCTGGGAGGAAGGGAAGAACCCAGGCTCAGGGGTCCTTTGTATGTTGTTTGGCCGTTGTGCTTGGAGGCCTTGAAGATTTTCTTTAGCTTTGAAATCTAATAGCTTGCCTAGGGTATTTCTTAGAGTTGGTTATTCTGGGTTAATGTTCCCAGGGTACCTCTTTCATTGTATAAATTCAGATTTTTTTCTGTTTCTGGGAAGTCCTTTTGGATTATAAATTTGAAAGTGATTTTCCATAGGCCTCAGACCCTTTGTTAGTTTCCTTTGTCTGGCTCCCTGGGCTCTGTAATTTTTTTCATTCTGCTTTTGCTCTCCACCAGGCCTTGAAGTGGGCCTGGGTTGGGGGTGGGGGTTGTGGGGACATGACAAGAGCAAGTGAGGTGACACCCTGGGATTTGGTGATTTTTCTGTTTCTTCTTAAAGTTATTATGAAGATTGGCTGTCCTCAATCTTCAGTTTCAGCTGTGGCGGGGTTTTTATGTAGAATTAGTTTTCCGTTCTTGTTCTTTCTTGTCATTGGAGAAAATGTTGGGAGCTAGGCTGTCACTAATGTCTTCAGGTACTCAGTTCTGTTAGTACTATTTTAACTTCAACAAACAGTACCTCCCTCCCTCCCCTCCCCTTTGCCTTTTTCTTTGAAATTAAGTACAATTCACATTATGTTAACCATTAACCATTTTGGAGTATACAGACCGTGGCGTTTAGTACATTTATAATTTTGTGCAACCATCCGCTGTCTAGTTTCAGAACATCTTCATCACTGGCAATCGCTAGTCTGCTTTCTATTTCTATGGATTTACCTATTAGTGTTCCATGTGAATGGAATCATGCCATATGGCCATTTGTATCTGGCTTCTTTGGTTTAGCATAATATTTTTGAGGTTCATCCAAGTTGTAGCATGTATCAGTATTTCAGTCCTTTTTATGACTGAATAATATTCCACTGTGTACATATACTACATTTGTCTATCTATTCTTTAGTTTATGGACATCTGAATTGTTTCCATTTTCTGGCTGATATGAATAGTATTTCTGTAAACATTTGTGTACCAGTATTTTGCCAGAAGCTGGTCCATCCTTGCTGCTTGACACAGTCACTGCAGGGAAGAAACATCTGCACAGCATGTTTCAAGGGACCTGACGTATATGGCATACTGTTCTTAATATGGTTGTTCCCCTTCTTAGCACTATGTGTTTTAACCAAGGTCACCTCTCAGAGAAAGGTTGTTTCCCCAGGTGGGGATTTTTCCCCTGGAGTTAGGGATTAACAGGACTAAGGAAGGGAATAAATCCGTAAAACCCCTTAACTAAGTGCCAGGCGGGTAGTTAATCACTTTAACTACAAACAATCACAATTAAGGTACATAATCTTTATTTAGGATAATCTCTTTCAGTTACTTCCTTGTAGCTTAATAGAACAATAGAGTAACCTTGGAATGGAGATAAGAAACGCCCTAACCTTTGGAATAGAATGGATAGGATTAAAATCAACTGATATCAATACAGATGTAACAGGATAGTACAGACTGAACCTGGCTGGAGAACCTGGATAGAATCTGGCTAGGCTGCTGATCAACTGAACGTTGTCTCAGTGTCATTCCCTCTTCACCTACTCCGTCCACACCTTTGGGAACCCCTGGACCTGCTGGGGCTGGACCCTGGCAGTATTTGTTTGAAAACATACATTGAATTATTTTGGGTATATGCTTACATGGAATTGCTGGGTCCCATGGTAATTCTAAGATTAATTTTTTGAGGAACAGCCATACTTTTCCACAGCACTGCACCATTTTATATTCCCACCAACAATGTGCTAGCATTCCGAGTTCTCCACTTCTTCAGTGACACTTGTTAGTTTCCATTTAAAAAATTATACCTATCTGCCTCTCTTGCTTTTATAAATATATTAAATCTAAAGACCAAAATAATCTTGTGTTATTTAAAATGCTGGTTTCTAAATGATGATTACTTTCCTGGTATTTTTCATGCATAGAATTAATTCCTTAATGAATGAAGTTTCTGTTGGAAGTTTTGATCTTTTCCATAGTAAGGCTATGATAGAATGATAACCTGGGTAGTGTCTTTGAGTAGAGCTAGGAGTAGATTCCAATTTGCATAGATTGTATTAGACTTATTATGTATGTATTTAAACAGCATTTGATTATGGGTGTATTTGTAAGATTTACCGCTTAGTGGATTTTTTTTTTTCCAGATAAAAACTGTCTCACTGATATCTCTGACACCTATCGATGATCTTCTTAACCATTTCTTTAAATACTAGAGTTGCTATAGTTTTCAGTTTATGATAAAAAGGACTTTTTACAATGAGAAAATATTAATCTTTCTTTGTATGATGTGCCCTTATGCTGTAGGTACCGAAGACACTGGGATTATTAAGGATGCTAAATGTCAAGTTATACAGTCACCCAGGACAAGAACAGGTAACTCACAAGCTTAACCTGTGATTCTCAGATACGTTCACCAGTGTGTCATGCAGGGCACCGTTGAATGAACCTTGAATATCACAGATCTCCCTCTGCATGTTCTCTTAATTGTACACTGTGTGGGCACATGCAGCAGTGAGACTTCATGGAGGTGTTCACTGAAGATTTGTGTATTTTACTATTTTTTAAAAAATCCCTGTGGGCATTGTGGTGTCTGGGGACGAATTCATAAAACAAGCTTGAAACATGGATATTTGTTTAAGCTGGTTATTGGGTCCATGGGTATTCATTATACTATAATTTCAACTTTTGTGTGTGTGAGTGCAAATTTCTACAACAGAATGCTTCAAGAGGAATGATAAGTTTGCAGTATGGATGTCATAGTATCAAATGAAACTAAGAGGATCAAGCACCCACCCCATTAAAAGCAATTGTTCCATTTTACTTAATACAGTGATTGCTTAAGTGTCTGCACAGAAAGGAAGGAAAGGAGTGAGAGATTAAATCAAAAGGATACCTGATCATCATTTCTATGGAAGAGCATGCCTGTGACTACTAGGAAGGCATGCCCAGCTGGCAGTAATTGTGATGCAGCAGAAGTGACATGGACTGGGGTCGGAGACTGCACCCCGTTCAGGTTCTGCTGTCTGCACTG
This sequence comes from Myotis daubentonii, assembly GCF_963259705.1. Classification (NCBI taxonomy): domain Eukaryota; kingdom Metazoa; phylum Chordata; class Mammalia; order Chiroptera; family Vespertilionidae; genus Myotis; species Myotis daubentonii. Next base: position 75,765,487 of record NC_081851.1, read on the forward strand.
GATGCTCTTGGGCTGGTGTCTTAACGCTTTCAGGCCTTTAGGTTCTTCCTTTGTAAACTCTAAAGCAGGGGTTCTCAAACTTTTTAAACAGGGGGCCAGTTCACTGTCCCTCAGACCGTTGCAGGGCCGGACTATAGTTTTTTAAAAAAACTATGAATAAATTCCTATGCACACTGCACATATCTTATTTTGAAGTAAAAAAAAACAAAACGGGAACAAATGCAATATTTGTATTTGCATGTGGCCCGCGGGCCATAGTTTGAGGACCCCTGCTCTAAAGGTTGGTGAGAGATGCGTCAACTCCTAAGCATGCATGCTTCTGAGGCTCACTTGATGCCAAACCATAGGCTTATGAACTAGAGCTGTGGGAGGAAGATGCTGGTCCTTCTCCTTCTAGCCATGCCTGTCTCCATTGCATGGAAGGGAGGTGCAGTAGTCAGAACTTTGCTGGAGTGCTTTTGCTTCTGTTGCTTTCCTTTCCCAGGCATCTGTATTTTAATCTTTCTATGTTTAGTTTTGGCTTTCTGGGGTAGAGCGTTCTATCCAGGTGAGGTGAGATTGGAGGATGCCAATCTTCAGTGAGCTTAGCGCATCCTGATGTTTTCTTCTATCTACTCATCCAGCAATTCCCTCACTTCCTCAAATTGTTCTGTCTGTTGATGATGACTAATGTAGATAACATGGTGAATTGAGTCAGATGTCATTCTGGATTTTTAGTATAGTCATGTTTGGGTTTGGGTTCTGTAGCTGGTATTTGGCACTATTCTTGAGCCATCACAGGGAATGGTGGGGGCATGACCCTCCTAAGGGCATGCATGCTACCTAGTCCCTCCTGATTATTGCTCTCTGGGGATGGGGGCCCTGTGTTGCCAGATTTCCTAAGGGTTCAGGAGAAGTAAGGTTCTGGGCTGCCATTTCAGGTCTCTGTGTTAGTCTCGAGGGTAAACTACCTCAGCCCTGTCCTAATCCATGCTGACTGGGAAGCAGGTGTCCAGTCAGTGTGTTGGGTTCTTCTGAGCCTGTTGTTGGGGTTAGACAGGTGATATCTCTGCTTGTGTGGTTCCTCTCATGGGAGCTGAGCTAGACTGGTTTTCTTGTGGGAAAGGCTTGAGATTATTTGAATGAGTAGGACTTGAAAGATAAGATTTTCTCTGTGAACCATGAGGTTGGCCATGTAAAATCAGTGTATACATGGTTTCTCTCCTCTGTGGCAACAATTACTGGTAGTCTTTCAATGGGGTAATTTGCCAGCTGAAACATTCATGGTGCTCCCCAAGTTAAGAAATGCCTTTCTTCCCCTGGCTGCCGTGGTTCTGTCACCCTTGGGTCCTCTTCTCCTGTCTCTCTCTTCCTTCTCCTCCCTTTCCTTCTCTTCCGCGGCATGATTTGTGCCTGTCTATGATAGCTAGCATATTCCAGACATTGTGTGCAGATAGAATTTTGTAAAGATGTGAACCCAAAATTCAAGAAATTCATAACCTACTTAACATCAACCCATAAAACTTAACATCAACTACCATTGAGAACTCATGGTAGTTGATGTGTGGTATTAAGGAATATTTTGATAATGCTATCATATTTGGTTTTTGGGTGATATGTAAATTATTACGCTATAAAACAGGTGTAAAAGTCCTCCCGAAGGGTAAGAGTCCTGTTTCCATATGCCGGAGCACATTTGTATGTCACGAAGCTGCCGGAACCCTTAATTACGAGAGATCATTGATGGCACGGCACCCTCTGAAGCGTGTTATTAAATTCTGGAAGTCATTTCTGTCGAGCTGCAAGCCCTCGCCCTGTCATTAATGTCGTGTAATTTCTGTGCAGGACGGGATCTTTAAGATGAGCCTCTCTCCGGACGGGACCCTCCTTGCAGCCATTCACTTCTCAGGGAAACTAAGCATCTGGGCCGTCCCATCCCTGACGCAGCAAGGCGAGTGGAATCAGAACGAGCAGGTACATCTCTCAACTCTGATCTTAGAATGATTCTCGCTTGAGGGTGAGCACTGGTGATGCTGGTTTCATTTTGTTGATATTTTACTGTAGTGCACTACATAGTTTATTCTCATCATTCCAAACTTTAGTTAAGTTATAAGTGTAGTAGGACAGATAAAAACAGAGCAGCACTGTGTACTGTTGTTAATTTCCAGCATGGTGCACTCTGAATGCAGAGTGTAATCTGTCCACTAATTCTCCATTTCCCCCCTTTTCTTATTCCAGAAATACAGAATGGAGATGTTAGTTTTTTTTAGCAAAAGTCAACTAATGTGATTAAAGCTTTGGAGGGTCAGTATTCTAAAAGCATTATAATGCTTCCCAAATTTTTCAATGCTAGTAATATTGGACTGACTTATTGGCTTGAAGGAAATTATCACTCAAAAGATGGATAGTGAAGATATTGAGAAAGATAGAGCTGCTAACTTTTTAATGTCTTACAATGACAGGTTTTTAAATGAGTTGTTTAGGAACAGAATCAACATCAATTATAAATTAGAATCATGATGGGCAAGTGAGGTCAGCTTGTAGAATGCCATGTATTGTGGTAGACTGAAGATTTAAAGAAAATCTTCTCAATGGCACATAGTTTATGTTACAGAGCTTTTCCTCTTATCAGGGTTATTGTACATTTCAGCACTGTAAGGGTTAATTTCCCTTCTTTCACTTCCCAGTCCCCCTTTGCCTATAGAAATACCTTGTCACCAGCTTTGGTGGATAGTTTTGTAATTCGAAGATTAGAGCATTTTCCCTGAATGATATGAATGGAGTGATGTCCGTTTTGAGAATTCTTTTAAATTTCATCTCACCAGTTAAATTGCACTATTGAAATCATTCTTAATGAACTAACCGCATTTTTTTTTTCAGATTAGTAGAGGAAAAGAGAAAGTGTCTATACATTTTCTTTACTCTTTTCACTGACTTAATTTACTCATTTTTGCTATTCAGTTCTTTGATATTTTTAACACAAGTTTAGGAAGATTATTTTTCCCCCTTAGCTCCTACCTTGAATTTAATTTGGTCTCTGCATCTCTACCACTCTCTCTCACTTACCAAGTCTACGCTTGTTCTAAAAGGAAGAGGTGCTCATTGGTCTTCGTCCTCGGTAGCTAACCAGAAGGGACAGTCTCTCTCCTGAAATTATACCTAATCTGACTTTATCTTTATTCTAGAAGTGGAATGGGTCAGCTCTCAAAACTGATCCTTTAATTTGTTTTAGCTAAGCATGCCAGAGAATGGGTCGAAGAGGTGCCTGTATTTTACATGGTGGTAAAGTATTCAGCTTTCGTCATTTGGGAAGATCCTGATATTCTGTTTTATGCAGGAAATTTTACATTTGGGCAAATTTTTTCTTAAATGGTGAAAAATATTAATATTAAAGGCATTTCCCCTCTCCCTGACTTTCTGTTTTCTTAAATTATTTTCATTCACCTAATAGAAAGCACATTTAATATTTCATCTAGTGAATACCCTAGGACAGTGGTCGGCAAACTCATTAGTCAACAGAGCCAAATATCAACAGTACTTCTTCAAAATAGACTCGCCCAGGGCGAAAACTGACTTCTGTGCATGGGCCACGAAGTTTCAATCACACTGTACGCGCGCCGGCACGTGGTATTTTGTGGAAGAGCCACACTCAAGGGGCCAAAAAGCCGCATGTGGCTCGCAAGTCGCAGTTTGCTGACCACGGCCCTAGGATGTCATACATAAGAGCTATTTGAGTAAAAACCCATTAGTATGCTCTTTGTTTACAGAAATTCTGGATAGCCTTTTTGTGTGCATCTAAAGACAACTTATATCTGTTGACCTACGCTCATTTTTTTAGCATTTTTTTTGGTCTTAGTTGCCAATTAATGCCAGTATAATCCATTACTCTTTAACTCATAATGTTATTCACTAATTGGAATTTTATAATGATTCTATTAAAATAGTTTAAAAATCTTGAAACTCAGGAATGAATAACTAAATATCTCAGTAGTTGGACTAGGTCATCAGTAAAGTAATGGGAGAGGAATGGAAGGGCATTCAGAAATGGCAGAGCAGGTGCATGGTGGGAGGAGATGACATCGGGCTAGAAGTTAGTCTCTAGTGTAGAAGGCATTGCTGTGGCCTGATTGACCTGGGGTACCTCAGTGAGCTTTCCTCTCACCTCTCGTGGCTGGGATCCAGGGACCCCAAGCAGTCTGCTTATTTCCTGAGCACTTGTCCCCGGGTTAGTCTCAGGTAAGCAGTGGAGCTGATGCCCATGCTCTTTCCATGACCATGTTGGAAAACAAATGCATTTTAAAAAGGTCGGGGAAAAAAAAGCCTGTTTATTAGACTTTATTTATTGGATGATCTTTAAAAGAACAGAGACAATCCTTTCTTTCGGCAAATGTAACATGAATCTCTTCTCTCCTCTCAGATATGTTGAACTCTGAGCTAGTTAGTGTGTCCCAGGCTCTAGAATAAATAATTGAGATAGCCTGTCATTGCTAAACCCTTAACTTTATAATAATGTCCACAGCACATGCTGGGGTGGGACAAGAGAGGAGGATGGTAACTCTGTCCCACAAAGGGAGTCTGAGCACCCACACATTGCTCAAGTCTCCCACCTGTCTCCTGGGGGTCAATCACATTGGATTGGGCATTTTAGATTTGGCCTTTGATATGCGAAGGAGTCATTAAAATCTAGCCTGCTAGAGTAAGTGCTGTAAAGCTCGTAACAGTACTATAAAGAGTAAGTAGCTACTACATTCATAACAATCATCATAAAATAAAGTTCAGCGATTTTTTGAATCTCTACCAAATGCCAGAGTAGAAAATGCAGTAAGTCCCAGTCCTTGCCCTTAAGATGTTCATAGTCTTGCAAGGGAAATGATAAACAAATCAATAACATAACAAGTTCATATTATGAGAAGATAAGCTCAGAGGAAAGGCACATCAATTCAGCTGATGGTGTCGGCAGGAAGGACTATTGGGCATAAATAGCATTTGTGCCTTAAGGGTTGGCTGTCCAGAGAGCAGTTTTCATCTGTTTCATTTGCTTCACAGAAACCCTATTAAGTTAAAAATGGGTTTATACTCATTTTAATAGATAGGAATAGTGCTAAATGTGGTGAGCTTAGGTCATTAAATGTTAGTTTTAGAATTAAGATTTCATTTTGACCAGGCCCTGTGACTTCACAGGGCACACCTTTTTTCAGAGTATCTTCTGATAGTGCTTACATGGAGACATTCTGACTTCAACTGAGCAAAGCAGGTACGAGCTGCGGGGTTGGTGGGAAATGGGCAGAGAGCCCATGCCATTGACAGAATGCCTCCCCCTGGAGCTCTGCACTTCACTATGTAGAGACACTGGGGAGGTGATGTGAACATGTGAGACATGTGAACAGCTTCTCTCCCTCCGCTAGCCATGGTCAGGTGACACTGGGCCAGCCTCGCAGGACAGGGCTCTGCCTCCCTCTGTGGCTGCCCTGGAAAATGAGTGCACAGGCTACTTAGTTTAACACGTGAAGCGCCCAGCCTGTTGTGTCTTCTGGACGGAAAGTATAGTGTCAGTCACCAGTGACTGACTGGGCACTTGACGTGTTAAAATAGATGCTGTGACAATGTATAGGATATAGCTAGAGCTAATTTTTCCTGCAGCCTTGCCTGAGAAGAACTGATGTTACAGTTGCCCTGTACGAACGTAAACTCTTCTACCAAACTGTGGGTTCAGCTCCTCTGGGCCTTTCTTTCTGCCATGTGCAGCTTTAGTGGTTTTTATGTTGTGCTTCGTGTGATCATTTTCTCTATAAAATCTAATGATTAAAGATAGCAGTGCCAGTGCCGGTCTGATTGACTGCTCTCTGGTTTTGAGTTGATTCAAGACTTTGGCTTTCACTGTCAGTACGAAACTCCATCTGGCTGGAAATCTGCGCGTGGGGAGCTTTGTTCATCTCTGGAATACAGTAAACTGCTAAGTGATTTTCATTTCAAACACTTCCCATATGTTATGTTTATATATTTACATCTCATTTTTGGCCTTAATTTTTCTCTGAAGAAGTTTTATTACTTGCCTCTTTGTTCTTCCTTAGACATAGTAGACAGAAAACTTACCTTTTTCATTTCCATTTTCTTTTCTTTTTGGCTCATAGTAGGTAAGGACTAGTGGTGTTAGATGGATGAGTCAATGAGGGATGAGTAAGAAGATGACCATTCAGGTGTGAATGTTGGTACAATTCACAGCTGATTCCACGGCCTCACTACTGTGAGCTCCTTGACATAGATTCTGCATATGCGCTGCTTCCATGGGGTCTAACATGGGGCTTGGCATGTTAAATGTTAGTAAATGTTTGCGGAATGAATACACTTTTGAAAGGTGGTTTTTATGTTGTCAGAGGCAGGGGCTTCACTATATTTAGCTTCTAGCCATTAAAAAAAACAGATAAAAATTCTTACATGTGAAGAAAATGCTGGTTTAGCCAATACAGCCTTTCTATACAAAATCTTTGACTGTTTCTTGGGACATGCTTCTCCAGGCGACCACGACTCTAAAGTGAGGGCACCTTAGGCTGTTTGCAGACATGTGGTAGCAGGTCATACAAAGAGGGGTAACATGGAGATTCTCTTCAGAACACATCAATGTGGTGCCAGGAGTGAGTCCCCTGCTTTGCTCTGCTTGGTCATGGGAGCTTGGTGATCTGCCCTCCGAGCACCAGCTGACTGAGTGTGTACCACGTGTCTAAAGCATGGCCAGCTCACGGTTTTCTGCAGAGTCCTCGGAGTTGAAGGCTGATGAGGTCAACCAGGACAATCTATTTCTTCCCTTAGTATATAAACTTAGCCTTCCTCTCCCTCCCCCAAATAAATGTAGTCTTTTATGGTAAAGTTTAAAGAATTAGATCTTCTGTTCTCAGGGACTATTCTGAGTGACTTATTATAGTAGTAGAGGGTAGGAAGTTCTTTCAAACCATGGAAAGAAATAGCAATTTTAATAGTGTCAATAGCCACTGATAAATTGGTAATAGCATATATATGTTTACAGTGTTATATTAGGTGAAAGCATATCTCTATATCTCTCTATCTCTATCTCTATCTCTATATATCCATATATCTATATCTATATATCTATCTATATCTAATTGATTTCAGAGAGAAAGGGAGAGGGAGAGAGATAGAAACATTAATGATGAGAATCATTGATCAGCTGCCTCCTGCGTGCCCCTTACTGGGGATTGAGCCTGAAACCCAGGCATGTGCCCTGACTGGGAATCCAACCTTGACCTCCTGGTTCATGGGTCAATGCTCAGCCACTGATCAACACTGGCCAGGCATGAAAAGCATATTTGACTTAAGTATAGCATCACTTTTTTAGCCTGAAGATTTCAGATAAATGCCCAAGTGATTCTTATTTTGGGACGGGTCTTTTTCTGTACTATTGTAATTCTGAAGATTAAGTAATTAACTGGGAGCCAAAAGGGAGTCTGATAGTGGTGTAATTGCAGTTGTTTTAGGATATTTGAGAGATAATGAGGTGTCCTTGCATCCACAAAGGTGGATAGAACATTATGTTGCCGTGAGATTAGAACATGAATGGACTCAGTTTAAAGATTGCATGCTTACATACTTAACTTAGTAGATTTTTAGTCATAGACAGAATTGGATTGCCTGGAGGTTGTGGAGTCCAAGCTCAGAGCCATGGAAGCCGAGCCTGAAGGGGTTGCTCAGTGACAGTGGCCGGGGTCGGACTGGTGTTCCCAGGGGCACGGCTGTCCTCCCGTCTGTCAGGGCGAGTGGGTGTGAGTGTGTGCAGAATCAGTCGTTAGTGTATCTTGCTTCCGTTTGTGTTAGTTGTATACTTGCTGTCTTACTGGTCTCGTGCATAGTTTTCTTCAAATTCAGTCCCAACACCCAATGTGCACATTTTAAGTGTAAGAACAGTTGCTTTTCAAGCGTAAGGAGAGGAGATTTTAACCAGGTGAACGGAGAGGGCAAAGGGAAGCAGCGCCTTGATGATGGTCTCATCCCTTTCTCACACTGTGGACTCAGCAAGTCATGTGCATGTTTTCCCACGTAGCCAGGGTACGATGACCTCAATCCCGACTGGACACTCTCTACAGAGAAGAGGAGAAAAGTCAAAGGTGAGTCCTGTGAAATATGATATTTAAACACCTTTAGAGACTCCAATTGTATACTAAAGGTGCTCTTTAGATGACATAATGCATGTAGGGGAGGGAACAAATCTTTTTCTTTTCTTCCTCTTGGGTTTTTGCTGAGCCCTGAAAATTAGACAAAAGACAGGGTAACGAGGAAAACAAGTAGAAGCCCAGTAGCATGCACAGGGAGCGTGCCCGTGGGAGCACCCCCAGAGGAGGGACTCCAAGGGTCTGTTGGAAATTGGGCTTCTATAGCGTCTTAGAAAAGGGACAATACATTTTAGAGAAGTGACAAGACAAAGGAAAAGAACTTTGAGTTTCTTGAATTCCTTCAGCTTAAAGTATTTATGTCGAAGTGGCGTGTTTTGGGTTGGCCCTTACCCTGATCCCCTTCCAAGTGTGAGAGGCAGTCAGCATTGAAACCCATCGTACATCTGTCTTGTATTTTAAAAAGGGCATAATTCTCATATTACTGTTTGTCTGAAAAGTGATGTATGAATATTTTCCAAAATATTTTATAACCTTGATGATTTGTGCACTTTGTACCCACCTACCTTTTAGTTTTTATGCTGAAAATGTGAATAGAGTGCTGTATGTTTCATTTTCTGAGAGGAACTCTGCATCCCTGTAATTTTGAACTTTGGCAAATTCTTGGCACTCAGGTGTTTATTAAATAAGCTAGAGGCCCAGAGCATGGAAATTCATGCAAGAGTAGGCCTCCCTTCTCCCAGCTGCCAGCACCGGCTTCCCTCTGGCACCTGGGACTCGGGCTGCTTCCCTCTGGCGGCCACTGGCAGGCGCCCGGGACCCGGGTTGCTTAGCTCGGGCCCCGGCTTCGTCCGGAAGGACATCCGGAATGATGCCCGAAAGTACATTTGGTCTAATTAGCATATTGCCCTTTTAATATTATAGATTGCCGTTTTGTTAGAATTAGAGTGATGACTTGTAATTCATGTGTTCTCATTATTTGCCATATCTTTAGCGCCCCAGTCTGGTGGTTAAGTTGGTTATTGGACCAGGTGTGTGGCTAGCCCACACTGGCGGTGCATGAGCATGGGTTCCCTTTTCCCCCTTAGATAAAGAGTCCTTGTACCCGCTTGTCGATGTGAATTGGTGGGCGGACAGTGCCGTGATCTTGGCTCGCTGCTCAGGGGCTTTGACCGTTTCCTCCGTGAAAACTTTGAAGAATCTACTGGGAAAATCCTGTGAGTGGTTTGAACCCGCACCTCAAGTCACCGCTGCCCACGACGGGGGATTTTTAAGTTTGGAGGTAATGCTTTCCTTCCAGAGCCTCTGTGTGCTTGAAAGAAAACATTAATTTCACCCACAACCTAAAGCTCTGTATTTGTTAATCCTCATCCGAGGACATTTTTCCATTGATTTTTGGAGAGAGAGGAAGGGAGGGGGAAAGAGAGAGAGAAACAGCGATGTGAGAGAGACATCGATTAGTTGCCTCCTGCAGGCACCCTGAGGAGGGGTAGGGATCAAGCCTGCAACCATGGTACATGCCCTTGACCGGAGTTGAACCCGGGACCTTTCAGTCCATGCTTTCTACCCACTGAGCCAAACTGGCTAGGGCAAGATCTGTTTTTTTGTTGTTTTTTTAATTTGTTATCCCATTTTCTAATTTTCGCTTTAAGAACAAAAGTCTGTGATTGGAATCACAGGTTGAGTGCAGTATAAAAAAGATCTATTGTTTGGTCAATTAAAATTTTTGCATTGTAGAGGAATGAGGAAAATGGATAGTCATTTTGCTATTTATAACTATTTTTTCTTCACTGACATGATAGATTTTTTCTTTTTTTCTAGATTAATCATTTTAAAATGTAAAGTTATTGCTACCTAAGAAATATAGACTTTAACCTATTTCTATGAATATGACAATTTTAAAAAATTGTTTTTTTTCAGTAAGAAAAGCTTGTTTATCATGACAAAAGACTGGAAAATAGAGGCTAGTAATTTAAAGTTAGGTCTTGGTCCTTTAAAATTCTGATTGTAAGTCTTTGAAGGCTAGCATCCTTCAGTAGCTTTCACTTCGATGTAGATGCACAAGTATTTTTCGCCTCAAAGTTTGTTACGCAGTCTATGTTATTTGGAGAGAATTAAGGCCTAGCTTCTAAGCCAACTCTGTTAAGTATGAAATGAAAGTTATCTTTACCAGTCAGGCTTCCAGACTCAGAACTTTGTGAAGCTGGACACTTTTCTCAGTCAAGAAGATACATACGTTCATGTTCCTTTTCTAAATAGATAAGACAAATCATCGTCTTACTTCTCCACAGCTGGTATGAAAATAGCAGCAGTGAAGAAATTAACATTCTCGACTCCTTCATGTCCCTAGAATAATCAGCAGGCGTGTATGCACGAGATCACCCTAATGACTTATTATTAAAGCGGGCTTTAGTTCGGAGATCAGCAGCCAGCAGTGCATTTGGACGCTTCTGGAGCTGTTGACGTAGATCATGTTTGTTGTTGGGTGCCTTTGAGTTCCATTTTTAGTTTTAATCACACGCCTGATGAAAGGAATCAAACCAGAGTAGAATTAAAAGTGTTTTTCTCGTTAACGCTAACACTTGTCTTTGGTTCCTCACTATTAGTTTAACATGTCTCTGTACCGTTCAGTGTGAGATCAAACTTGCCCCCAAACGCTCTCGTTTGGAGACGAGGGGTGCAGAAGACGACGAAGGGGAGGAGGACGCCGACTCTGATCAGGAAGTGTCTGCCAAGGCTCGCTACTTCGGTTACGTCAAACAGGGCCTGTACCTGGTGACCGAGATGGAGCGGTTTGCCCCGCCACGGAAGCGCCCGCGGGCCATCACCAAGCACTACCGCCTCGTGAGCCTGCGCTCCACCACGCCCGAGGAGCTGTACCACCGCAAGGTGAGCCACCCTACGCCGTGCTCAGCGAGCCGGAGTTCACCGATGGGATTGAGACCAAAACCTCTTTCTTTAATACAGGAAGGAATTTAAAGAGGAATTGTTGTGCCCTGGATGGCTTTGCTCAGTGGTTAGAGCACCGGCCCTCATTTTGAAGGGTTGTGAGATCAATTCCAGGTCCAGGGCCTGTACCTGTGTTGCAGGTTCAATGTCTGGCCCTGATAGGGGCAGAGTGCAGGAGGCAGCTAATTGATTTGTCTCCTTCACATCAATGTCTCTCTCTCTCTTTCCTCTCTTCTCTTCCCTCCCCACCTTCTTTCCACTCTAAATGGAAAAAAATATCCTCGGGTGAGGATTAAAAGAAAAAGGGTGGGGGGGTGTTATATTATCAACATATTTAAATCATCAGTAGTATTTAACTTTTGAAAATAATGCAGGTCTTTGTGCCTGAGTCCTGAAAATAAAAGTGATGAAAGATGAATCACTTAGCTTGTCCACGCTGTGGCTGAGCCCGGGATGCTGCTGCCCCTCCTGTGGCCTGTGTGGGTCCCTGCAGCCGTGTCCTCAGGCTCCAGGTGGTGCGGGGGACCTGCTCGTGCGCTTTCTCACAGGCTCTGCATGGAGGCAGAGGGGGCCGCACAGGTGCTCCCAGCAGTGCTGCTGCTGAGCTACCTGGGCCAAACCCTGCACCAGCGCAGGCTGCTGGCCCCGCCCCTCCGGGTTTGCTCTGTGAGCGTTGGCATTCCTCCTCTTCCCTCCGCTTGTGTGCAAGCGCTCAGGTCAATGCTGGGTCCGTCTGCCCTGAGACTGGTTAGGAATGCTGACAGGTTAGGGGCGTTCATCACTCATCACATCATCCCCGTGACCCGGGGCAGCTCGGTAACGCTCCTGTGTCCCTTTCCTTGTCCGAAGATCGAGAGTGAAGAGTATGAGGAGGCCTTGTCTCTGGCGCAGACCTACGGCCTGGACACTGACCTCGTGTACCAGAGGCAGTGGAGGAAGTCGGCGGTCAACATCGCTTCCATTCAGAACTACCTGGTAGGTTTCAAGATCTTGGTAAGGTGGTAATATTCCAATTTATGGAACATCTTTTGGCTAAAGGGCTGCATATGAGAGTACTTTATATTGCTGACTTCTCTGAAGCTGATGAAGTATGTTTTACTCAACCCGGAAAAATGACCTTGTTACCCTATTTTATTGGCCCTGTTGCTGGACTTTGGTGCTGGAGACATAGGAATGAATATTCACTGATAAACCAGCCGACTGCCTGGTTTTGGGCTAATCCTTCCTCCTCATCTACCTCAGTTACTTCTCTTTACCTGTATCAGTCAGGGCCCTACCAGGAGCCAGAACCCATATGGTAATTAGGGCAAGGAAAGTGTGAAAGTGAGAATTATTTTACGGTAACAACAGATTGACTATAAAGGGGTAAAGAGGACGTCAAGGAATTCCTTCCATCTAGGGCTGAAGGAGCTTACGGGGGGGGGGGGGGGGGGGGTGGGGAGGGGGGGGGACGGCCTCGGAAGGGAGGCTCCTCCCCGGCAGGGGTCCAGCCCTCCTTGGACAAGGAGTGGGTGCAGCACACTGGACAGAATTGCAGTCCCCCGGATGTTGTGGGCCAGGGCTGCTCCTCAGATGCTGAGCTCGCTTCATAATTGCCCAAGCTGGCAGGCAGAAAAAGGCGGGTGGATGGGCAAGCCGGGTGCCTCTTGCTGGGGTACGTCAATGAGTGGGGATTGGAAAACCCTAGAGCAGGGGTCCTCAAACTACAGCCCGCGGGCCGCATGCAAATACAAATATTGTATTTGTTCCCGTTTTGTTTTTTTACTTCAAAATAAGATATGTGCAGTGTGCATAGGAATTTTTTTTTATTAAATCTTTATTGTTCAGATTATTACATTTGTTCCTCTTTTTTCCCCCCCCATAACTCCCCTCCTTCCAGTTCCCACCCCACCCTCCGCCCTCACTCCCCACCCACTGTCCTCATCCATAGGTGCACGATTTTTGTCCAGTCTTTTTCCGCATCTCCCACACCCCTTTCCCCCCCAAGAATAGTCAGTCCATTCCCTTTCTATGTCCCCGATTCTATTATAATCAACAGTTCATTCTGTTCATCAGATTATTTGTTCACTTGATTCTTAGATTCACTTGTCGATAGATGCATATTTGTTGTTCATAATTTGTATATATTTGTTCATAGTTTTTTTTTAAACTATAGTCCGGCCCTCCAACGGTCTGAGGGACAGTGAACTGGCCCCCTGTTTAAAAAGTTTGAAGACCCCTGCCCTAGAGACTGGCAAGCAAGAAACCCGCCATCGGCACTTTTTCAGCTCAGGGCTGGTAGATAGGAGCCATGTCTAGGACTGAAAAGAAAAAACTCCCACTGGAGTGGGCGGGCATAGTCTGGGAGGCTTCCTCCTCGCTGGGAAGTGAAATTCAATGAGAAGTGGTGCTAGGGACGGTGAAGGGGGAGTGGAGCCTCTGTATAATGGGTTTTTCTGAGGAAGCTTGTAATCTGACTGAGAGGACAAGCTTCATGCCCAAGATATAAATAACTGCACAGAAGATTCCACGTAAGTACTGTGGGAACCCAGTGAGGGAGCGGTCATTACAGACCCAGTGGTTATGGGAGGCTTTAGCTAGTGAAGACGTTTTGAGCAGGGATGAGAAAGGACTCAAAGTAGGCCTTCCAGAGATGGGAGAGGGACCACATCTTAATGAGACGCATGTCTGAGCAAATTGGAAGAACATGAGCATGATTCATGAGGCCAGTGACCACATCTGTCTTATTCATTGTTGTGTCCTCCAGTCTAGTCCAGTGCCTGGCAGTAAATATTTCTTGGATGAATAATGAGCTCTGTAAGTAAACCAGTCTGCTGGGTCTGATGGTCCGCAAGAGGGAACACTGTGAAATGTGATTAGAAAGACACGTTGGTTTGGGTTTGGTGGGTTGTTGAAAGCCCATGATGACTTAGGCCTTGCGTCTTCAGGGGGTAGAGGATGATTGTGGCGGTCTGACTGTGGAGGTGCAGGGGAAGGTGGTGTAGAAGGTGAACTGGAGTGGAAGGAGCAGGTGGGGGAACCCTGCAAAGGGTGAGGACTCCTACAGTGTTGCAGGTGTTGGGTGTTGATGACAGACACTGGAATGCAGGCCACAGCCACGGAGAAGGGGAAATGAATTAAGAGACATTTAAAGAAAGAATTGATATGCTAGAATGTGTAAAAGAATATAGGGTACGAGTCAGATCTTCAAATTTGTAACACTAATGAGTTTTTCTATGAAGAGGGCAAGTCAAGGGTTTTGAATGGAGTCAGAGGAAGCAGTTGGGAGGGAGGAATAGGCCCTTGGTCTTTCCAAAGAACAGCATGATATGACTTCTGTGATTCAGTTATCATCTATACTTAGTGACACGTCTCATGGTCAAATAGACACAGAACCTCGACGTGCTCTGCCTCATTAGATTTGTTTCAAAGTTACGCACGCTGGTTCCATCTTATCTGGGCTTTCTGCTTTATTTTCTACTCTATTATATAGCCCCAGTGAAAAGTAGAAAACAACTATAAATGTTTGGAAAGTTTTTTCTTTTCTGTTTCCAAAAATGAATACGTAGCTTTGTGTTTCATTAAAAGAAGAAAGACAGCAGTTGGAACAACATTCGCACCATTGAATTCTAATCATCACTGGGGAGTGGGAATTACCTTGATTCTATTGACCCTCTCCAGCAGCTGCCTAGGCTCCTTGAGGTATAGCTTTACAGTTCTAGATGGCAGCTGTCAGCTGCTAATGGATGGTCTGGGTTGATTGATGGCTCTGCGTTTCATTTTCTTTGCATCCAGAGTAAAATAAAGAAACGGTCCTGGGTTCTTCATGAGTGTCTGGAAAGAGTTCCTGAAAACGTAGACGCTGCGAAAGAGCTGCTGCAGTATGGACTGAAGGGCACAGACCTGGAGGCGCTCTTGGCAATAGGGAGAGGAGTCGATGAGGGCAGGTTGGTGACAGAAGGATTGGGGCGCAGAAGGGCAGCTGACGTGAATGCTTTTAATCTGAGACATTGGGAAGGGTAAACATTCCTCTATTTAGGTTATTCTGTGATGAAGCAGTTGCCTTTGATCAATGTTGTCTTATTTGAGGTCCCAGTTGTCTTTTCTTTTAGTGAAATGTATTTACATATGATAGCCTGATGATAGGAAAAGAGCAGATGCTACAAACATTTACCAAACACTGGCCACTTCTAAGACCTGGGCTTAAGGCACATACCTAGTGTGCCAATAAGGCCAATGAGCCCTCTTAGGCAAGTATGAGCTTCATTCACTTTCTTTTTTTAAATAAATATATTTTTATTGATTTCAGAGAGGAAGGGAGAGGGAGAGAGAGAGAAACATCAATGATGAGAGAGAATCATTGATTGGCTGCCCTCTGCACGCCCCATGCACTGGGGATCGAGCCTACAACCCAGGTATGTACCCTGACCAGGAATTGAACTGTGACCTCCTGGTTCATAGGTCGATGCTCAACCACTGAGCCATGCCAGCCGGGCTCATCCACTCTCTTTATCTGTGACATCATACCGGCCTCCCAGAATCACCTGGAGTGATGAAACTGTATATCTGGTGGAAGCACCTCATAAACCTTTAAGCCCCTTACAAATGTCAGTTCATAGTAAAATAAAGTGATTTGCTGAGAGCCATTGCTCACCAGACATTTGGAACATTTTTGTGAGATATAAATGCCATAGGATATCTGATACATAAATAACGTAAAGGAGACCTACATTCATTATCATTCTGAGACCTTAAATAGAAGTGATTCAAATTGTAAACTTGGGCACCATTTTCTTCATAGGCTGTTTCACATTGGGTGCATTTTTTTCCTAACTAGTTTTTATTTTCTTGATTTTAAAAATTTCTCGATGTGCTGATCACTGATAACCTGGTGGCATTGTCCATCCCTAGGGGTATAACCAGTGAGCCACTTTGTTACAATGGCAACAGCTTTCTTTCCAGTGAGGAGTTGTTTCCATGGAAATCCAATTAACGATAAAGTCAGTCACCGAAGGGAAGAGTGGGTTTTCACTACATGAAATTAAAAAAAATCAAAATAGATGTGTGTTTTCTTTCCCTGCAGATTCACGTTACCTGGTGAGATAGACATCGAGGGCATCTCCTATGAGGAGCTCTTGCCTGAGGACGAGCCCGCCCAGAATGCAAAGGAGAAGGAGCGCAGGAGGAGAGGAGAACTGCTTCGCTTAGTGCACTTTTCAGAGTAAGGGGTGTATTGCTGCTCCTTTGGCAATTTCTCTAAAAGAATGAGTCACCTAACTCTGTCCTTTGCTGGCGATAATTGCTCTAAATGGTTTCAGCAACTTGCATCAAGTGCATTTCATATTTTACCTTTGTGTTTTTGTCTGCTATTTCATGAATTGGGGGCTCAATAGATATAGATCTTTTTTATTTTAACTCTTAGAGAAATGTGCTTTTTTGGTAACTAAGTGGCCTGATTTATTCATTCGAAACAGGTTAACGCTGGAACAGAAGGAACTCTGCCGTTGTAGACTGAAATTATTAACCTACTTAGACCGGCTGGCCACCTATGAGGTAGGGGCTAGTTTTAATAAGCCAGTTATGTTTATTTGGTCTGTCATTACAAATGCTGTGGCTTCTCTGACACCTGACATTCTTGGTCTTTAGAACTACTGAGGTGGGAAAAGTTCATTATGTCCAGAAACAGGTTCTCTTGTGTACCAGTTTTGGTAAAGTTAAAGGGTGTGAGGGGCCAGAGTGATGTTGTTAGTCTAGGGAACGGAAGTGCTTTAGCCACGTCACTCTATCTGTTCCCTGCATCTACAGTCCTTTCACTTACTTTCATTTTACATTTCAATTTTAAGGTTATGGAATACAACTGTCTCCAGTACATTTCAGTATATATTATGTTTTAATAATCCTAATGTGAATATAATGATTTGTTAGTAGGTTGAACTTAGTTAATTGAACTTGGATCCAGTTAGGGCCAAAATTAGGCACTTGAACTTGAAAAAGGAGACTTCATATCTGTTTCTTCAGGTACACACACGCAGAGGTCTCCACGTTGACCGTTTCAGTGGCACTCTGTACTGCAAGGCCAGTTCAGGTGCTGTTAAAAGTGAGAGAAACATTTCAGGACATCCCCAGCTCAGCTTGCTCTCCCACATGCCCCCACAGCTGAGGTTCCCCAGGATTTCCTACATTTCTAACCGTGGAAGTGTGACTTCACTTGCAGGTTACTTTCTCAGCCTATGTATGTCTCCTCTCTGTGGGCATACCTCTACTGACCCTTGGGACTGGCACATAGTAGGCACTCAGGATGTCACACCTAATGATGTGATGCCTATCCCCAGAATAATGGAGGTGTTTAGTCCTTCTGATGCCTGCAGGCAAATCCCAAAGCATTTGATTCCCTGCCTGCTAATATGATGGAAATGCTTTTAGACAAAATACTAGTGACAAAAGAGGGCTATTTCTGCGCTTATTAAAAATCATAGCAATGGGTATATCATTTCACACGAACAGGTTACAAAAATTTCCTAATCTATAATACAGCCAGTTTGAATGTTGGATGATCATATTTTTAAAAGCATATCATTTTAATTATATCTGGGCTCTGTGATATTTAATATATATAAATAATATATATATAAATAATATATATATATATAAATATAAATAATATATATAAATATATAAAAATATAAATATGTATATATATATATGCATGATGTGAACTGCGGAAGTCAGTATAAGATATAGTTTATCATTCTTGTATTGTTAGCCCTCATTTTACCAATGATAAGATCTTAAAAAGAAAAGTTCCAGTTACTTTTTTCATTATTTTTTAGTTATTGAATTGCTTTTTCCTGTTTGACAGTAGAAAGGACATTTATTATTACATGGTAATAGTGATATTTAAAGTATTTGTTGCTGAAACTGGTTTGGCTCAGTGGATAGAGCGTCGGCCTGCGGACTGAAAGGTTGCAGGTTCGATTCCGGTCAAGGGCATGTACCTGGGTTGTGGGCACATCCCCAGGAGGAGATGTGCAGGAGGCACATCGATGTTTCTCTCTCATCGATGTTTCTAGCTCTCTATCTCTCTCCCTTCCTCTCTGTAAAAAATCAATAAAAATATATTTAAAAAAAAAATAAAGTATTTGTTAAACCCACTGTTTAAGGGAATTAAACTAAGCTTTTGACAAATAAATAAAGTTGAATTTGGCTGTTGAAGCTTAGAAATGGAGATATCCTCCTATATAATAAAAGCCTAATATGCAAATAGATCAAATGGCGGAACAACCAGTCGTTATGATGCGCACTGACCACCAGGGGGCAGATGCTCAATGCAGGAGCTGCCCCAGCTCGCAGGCCCCAGGCCAGCCAAGGCGGGTGCCAGCGCCCCCCCCCCCCCCCATTGCCCTGCCAGTTGCCCCGCTGAGGGAGGTGACCAGCGGTGGTGGCAGGGGGTAGGGCCGGCCAGCAGGCGGTGCTGGGCCAGCCAAGGTGGGTCCAGTGGGCCCCCGCTGGTTGCCCTGCAGATCGGCCTTGATTGTCGGCCAGGCCTGCCTCTAGTACAGGTATGATGGCTAATAAGTAGATAGTGCTAGAGATAGGCATTGCATTTTCATCGTAGGGCATGGCTTATTTTATTAATTCTGTGATAGATGAGATGAAAATGGACTCATTTAAACTTTATTCAAGTGCCTACTACATGCCAGATATTAAGCCAGTGCTGGAGGTTGAGAGATGACAAAGGAACAATCCTTCACTAGCTAGGAAATAACTGATGATAATGAAGGTGCGAAACGCTGATGAGGGAGCCTAATGGAGAAGAATGTTACATTTTTCCTGGAGATGTCCGAGGCGACACTACATCGGGAGAAATAGGAGTCCTGTTTCAACTAGTCCTGAATACAGGAAGGCAGGTTTAGGGGCTGCGGGACGCGAGAATGGAGGCTCCGTAGCGGTAGGGGTTTGTGTTTGCTGCCGTCCCCAGCTTGGAATGATGCCTGGTTTGTTGAGGAGCTCGGTAAATATTTGTTGAGGGGTCCAGTAGGGAAGAGACTATCTTAAGAAATACCCACACATTTGCTGAGGACCTTTGTCATTGGTATCTTATGTACGTAATCCAGATAGTTTCCCAACAATTCCCAGAGTAGATACTATTAGCCTCTCAATCTTACGGATATGAAAACAGGCTTAGAGGAGGTAAATAATTGGTCTAGGTCAGTGGTTCTCAACCTTCAAGCCCTTTAAATACAGTTCCTCATGTTGTGACCCCAACCATAAAATTATTTTCGTTGCTACTTCATAACTGTCATGTTGCTACTGTTATGAATCGTAATGTAAATATCTGATATGCAGGATGGTCTTAGGCGACCCTGTGAAAGGGTTCGACCGCCAAAGGGGTCGCGACCCACAGGTTGAGAACCACTGGTCTAGGTACACAGGGAGCAGGAATGCATAGCTGGCCTTCCTGTTGAGAATCCGTGGCTGGACACAGAGAGGCCTGTGGTGTGAGGTAAACCGTGTGCTCCTGACACGGCGAGCGGAGGGGAGGAGAGGCGGTTAGGATGGTTGTGGCCTCATTTGGAGAGGCCTGTCCTGCTGTGGCAGGAGTTGCATTAACTTGCATTTCTGTCAGCGGCTACATTTAGGAAGGAGTAGGGAGTGGGCATTGGAGCCTGTGGTGTGGGCTGCTCTCCCGAGGTGTCTGACAGGAGTGGGGCAGGGAAGGTAGTTGTGGCTAGAGACCTCGAAAGAGTTAAGGGCTGTTTTCACAGAAGAAGGAAGTGCGGTTTGTTTGAATGCGAATGGGAATGAGCCAGGAGAGGGTGAGGGGGATTTACTGAACAGAGAGAGCTGGACGAGTGTGCATGGAGTTCCTTTCCCCCCACTTCTCTGCTCCTCCGCCTGCATTTCAGATCCACACTCCCTTTCCCTGTGCACCTTTTCAATGGTGGTGTCCTCAGGCTCCTTTCATTTCATCCCACTTACTTTCCCTGGAATCACACTCGCTTCTGCACTAGGAACTGCATCACATGTGTAACTCATGTCCCACTCCAGACTCCTCACCTGTGTACCCACCTGCCTCCTGGGCAGCTCTTCTTCCATGTGCTGTGAGCCCAACTCAACATGTTCCCAAGGGAACGTCTCCCTCCCTCCCCTCCTCCACATGTCCTCATTCTTCCCTCTTTCTCCTCCCAGTGAATTCATTCAGAGTTAACATACTTATCGGTTATTTATTATGAATGCTATGGGTCTGGGGTCAGCATTGAACATGGCAGACGTGAGCCCTAAGTCATACATCGTAGTGGGGAGACCTACACTTGCAGTCGCCCTGGCTAACTCCTTCCTGTTTCTGCTTCATGCTGTTTCTGGGAAGCCTTCCCTGCCCTCCCTGACGAGTGTTTCCCTTTGCCTGGTCCTGTTGGCTTGTTTGTCTTCATACTAGATTTTTTCTTTCTTTTTTAAAATTTAAAATCTTTATTGTTTAAAGTATTATATAAGTCTCCCTTTCTCACCATTGACCTCTCCCCCAGCCGCTCCCATCCCCCTGCACTTGCCCTCACCCCCCTACTGCTTGTGTCCATTGATCTCTTGCCCTCATCCCCCCTGCCTTCCCTCTTAGGTTGGACTGACTGTTTGATGCTTCTGGCTCTATTTCTGTTCATCAGTTTATGTTGTTCATTATATTCCACAAATGCCTGAGATCATGTGATATTTATCTTTCTCTTGACTGGCTTATTTCACTTAGCATATTTTTATTGATTTCAGAGAGGAAGTGAGAGGGAGAGAGAGAGAGAAACATCAATGATGAAAGAGAATCATTAATCGGCTGCCTCCTGCACGCCCCCCACTGGGGATTGAGCTTACAACCCAGGCATGTGCTCTGACCAGGAATCAAACCAAGACCTCCTGGTTCAAAGGTCAATGCTTAACCACTGAGCCATGCTGGCTGGGCCCATACTAGATTTTAAGAGATTTTAAGCTACTTGAGGGCAGGATCCATATACTTACTGTTCATTGCATCACTGCTGCCTGTCACAGTGCCCGTAGCACATAGTAGGCACTCTGTAAACATTTGTTGAACGATTAAATGGTTCCTTTCACATGTGATCGAGTTCACTGCAGCATCATACAGTTCTCAGCGTGGCAGGTGCTCATAAAGCATGCCAGGCGTGGCTGTTGCTTATTTGTTTTTGCCAGGTGGTGGCTGTTAGTTGTCCTACTGTAATTAATTTAATTTTTATTGTCTATTTCATTTACTTCTGGATTTTAAGATATTAACAGCATTTATGAACATTGCCATTTTCAAAATAAAGGCAGGACTGCAGATGTAGTACTTTAGTTAACAGTTGATAGTGTAATTAATTCAGGCCTTATTTATTTAGGTGCACAGAATTGTAAAGGTTTTTAATATATCCCTGTCATTGGTATTCAAAAGGCTTTTCATTAAATCACTGTTTTCCTTCAGCAAATCCTAGGAGTGTCCCATGCATCGGAACAGAGATATGACGCAGAATTTTTCAAGAAGTTCAGAAATCAGAATATTGTTCTCTCAGCAAGAACTTACGCGCGGGTAATTGCTTTTTTATAAATAAAACAATTGTGGTTACTAACAATTTCTAAATCTCTGAGCTATTCAGTTAATGTTATCGCATACATATGCCATTACATTTCCTTTTTTTGTTGTAATATTAGTAAATGTATACAAAATGAAATCATATTTAAAAAAATTTTATGCTCTCATCCCCCTGTTGTCCATGTCCATTGGTTTGGCTTATATGCATTCATACATGAGAGCATGAGTGGCGGGGGCGGGGGGGGGGGAGTATGGGGGTTTAATGGAGGGGATGAGGACACATTTGTAATACCTTAACTAATAAAGAATTAAAAAAAAATAAAAATAAAAAATTTTTATTCTTCATTCTGACTTTTAAAAATAAATGTTTTTGTAGCTTTAGATTGAGAAACATGATATAGACTAGGAAGAATCAGGACTATTTCACAATACTTGACATCAGATCTGCATAAAAAGTCAATGAAAAGGTTTTGAATGTTGTCAGACTTTGTTTCTAAAGTTTCTAAAGGCCCTTGCCTTCTGCACAGGAAAGTAACGTACCGGCCCTGGAGATTCTGTTCACCTACCACGGGTCGGACCTGCTCCCTCATCGCCTCGCCATCCTCTCCAACTTCCCCGAGACCACGTCCCCTCACGAGTATGCTGCTCTGCTGCCCGAAGCTTGGTATGTGCCACTGTTAATGGAATTTTACCTACTTTCTAAATTATGACAGTTTTTGTTTCATGCTGAACCCCTTAAGTTGAACAGTAATTTTAATGTAACCTATTTAAACCTTTTTTCTGATTATAAAGTTATTTCTGACTTATTTTAAATGATCCTGAAACCACACTGTGTTTTTGCACAAGCAGGGCCACCTTAACTTAATGGGCATGCACGTCCCTTTTTCTGAAAGCACCCTGATTTGACTGAGGTGCACTCAGCACGTACTGTTTTCTGGTTAAGAGCAGGTTTTCAGGATAACGAGATCTGTTTGACTTAGTTATAACTTTCAGAAATTGAGGTGTGGGCTGACCACATTAGGAGTAAGACCAGGGGCCCAGGGCAACTGAAGCCTGCTTCTCTCAACAACCCTTTCTCCTCTGAAGTTCCAGAGGCAAAAGGCCAGTGCGAGATCAAAGCAGCACGTTACTTACTGTTCCTTAGACTAATGCTCCTATCTCAGTTCGAGGCTGTTTGATTGTGTTGTAACATGTGACATAGACTTCCAGCCCACTGGCTCCACTTAGTCCCAGTGGGACCACCCAGGGGGCTTCTGGGGGTCAGCACATCTCTTTTGGAGAAAGAGGAACAGAGAAGGTATTGCCTCAGTGCACAGCCCAGAGATGGGTAGGCCATCAGGCCAGGCCTGAGCAGACCCGGGGGAGAGGGGAGGGCAGGGCACACCTTGCTTGCCAGTGACTGCAGAGCCAGAAGGCAAGGCTATGCAGCCACTGTGAGACCCCCCACCTCAGGGCACCAGCCCACCGTACATGTGGCTCCGTCATCAATTGCATGATGCATCCTTTCTGACTTGGAGTTGATTTACCTTTAAAATGAATGGACAGTCCCTGTCTTACTTACTCCCATTGCATGTTTTTAGTAACAGGTGAATTGATAGACAGGAAATCTGTTCGCACACTGTAAAACACCGTAAAGGATTATGACACACCTGATTGAAATCATTATTACAGCCCTTGACCTACTGGCAGCGTCTAGCTTTAAGGCATGTTATTGGAACTGGGAATACTTGGCTTCTTAATTCCTTCCCCGCCACCCCAACTCAGTGTCATGGTTGTAGGCTTAGGTGTCGATGATGATGACCAACATTTATGGAGTAATTACTGTGTATTGGCACGTACTTCTATCTGGTTTCCAAACACTGTTGGTATTATCCTGCTATTATAGAAAGCTGAGATTTACAGAGGCTTATTAATATGTTAAACTTCATATAAGTGCAGCCTGGATTTGAATGTATATTTACTTAGAGTCAGTAGGCTCTGAAAATATAAATTATAAGCTCCTTATTTTGCACTACTTATAGTGCTAAAAAGTTACGTTTTTGTTATGATAAAAGTGAACAAAAAGAAAATGCTGGGAATGCCCTTTTGTTTTCCACACTTTTGCTTTAGACCTGAATAGTGATATGTAAGTGTATTTTATAAATATGTATTTATAAATATTTTATAATATAATTAATTTCTTATTTTTTTCCTCTTCACAAAATAGATCTAATTTGAATGGAAAGGACTTTTCTACTATAAATTGTTAATATAGAGTGAGGGCTACTGTTTCTTAAAGTGCTTTTAAAGGCAATTTCTCCTTAGATTTGAATGCATTTATTGTTACTGTCTCCTGATGATTGCTTAGGTAAACATTTGATTTTCACCTGAAATTTCATCACAAAATAGTTTTACAGTGCAGTGCTACATTGTCTTTGAATGCCCTATGTTTTCTTTATGGGGTCCTCCATAAACTGATTTAAAATGTGACAAATATTTCAGGTATACCATATTGCAGTGGAGGATAATCAGAAGATAAAGTTATTTTGCATCTTTGTTTTGAGATATGTTGCTTAGACAAACTTTGAAAAGACTGATTTCTTCTGGGTCCATAAGTTATGTCCATTTTAAACACATTGAAAAAATATAGACATTTTTTTGGGTTAATCTTTGTTTTTCAAGAAAGTCTTTCACATTGAGTCTACTCTGTCTCCCAAAGTAGACGTGACTGCAAAGCCAAACCGCAGCTATGTCTCAGGCTCTGCCTCTTCTGCGAGGTCTTCCGTTGTTATGCCTTTCCGTGTGTTCTCATAATTCTTTGTTCATTCTTGTAGTAACCACTTTTTCTATCGTATCACAGCAGTCATTTTTATATCTCCTTCCTTCCTCTTGTCCCCTTCTGTAACAAACGCTCAGCGTCAAGCCCAAACAAACTTACACGAAGAGACCATCGCTTCCTTATTTGTGGATCCCCAGGGCCTCAGGTGGTGCTTGGCAGTGGGTTCTCTGAAAAGGTTTGCCAAGTGGGTCAGGTCCATCCTGTGCCCATTTGAATAAAAGACTAAACGATGTCCCGAAGGGAGTTCACTTTGCTTCCGGCACTTACACCGACGTGATATGGCCATTCGTCTTCTTCACTCTCTCCGATCATCCTTGGCCATCCTGTTCACAATCTACCACACTTTGCATCCTCCCCCCTGTTCTGTTTCTTCCTAGCATTAATCCCTATCTACTTCAGGCCGAGTTTTAACTGATTTGTCTTGTTCATTGTCTGCCTTTCTAAGATGTCAGCTCCGATAGGAAAGGGAATCTTATGTTTTGTTTCCGTCCTTACCCTCTGCACTTAGCATAGTGCCTGGCACCTTGTAGGCACTCTGACTGCTTGTTGGATGGGTGGAAAAATGAAGGAATGAGCATAAATTCCATGAGGATAGGTCTTTGTATCTTGTTCACTAATACAGCCTTAGTGTCTAGAGGAGTGCTTGGTACAAAGCAGGAACTCAGAGTGGTTTTGAATGAACGTGTGGACTGGTGTAAGTTGGTTTGCATGAATGCGTGTACTAATTGAAGTAGGCGGGGTTTTACGTTTTAGAGTTCAAGCTGTATAATATTTTGGAAAGCGATAGTAAGTTGTGCCAACAAGTTGACCTTTTAACTAGTCTGTTTTGAGAGCCCATTGGCAGAACTTTTGCCTTGGCATTTAAACACAATTTCATTTACCAGTTTTCATTCAACAAAATTTCAGGATTATGATTGCTGGGAAACTTCCATGGTATGTGTTATTTTGTGTTTTATATTGTCACTCTTAAATCATCCTGTGTATTTGACATTGATGGAATGTGACGGAGTTTTGTAAAACTTTGGAATTACATTTTCTGTCATAGATGATACATCTTTTTATTAGCTACTGTCTCAGTTTGTCACTGCCATAAAATATTGACACTTTATACTCCAGGTGACTGCTTTAGTTTTTAAGTAGAAAGGTGACATTTTTACCATCTTTATTAGCTCCCAAAATTTGTGACAACAAATTTTTTTGTAAACCAAAAGAAATATATTTTTTTGACTTTTGGTATTTTTGATGTTTATAGCACATTTTATTTTTTATTTTTCAATTATAGTTGACATTCAATATAATATTAGTTTCAAGTATTATAGCACACTTTAGAAGGATTATTTAGAGTTTTCACTTATGCCTCTTTTTCCATTGTAAAACCTTTCCGGAATGATGAAAGTATCTAGTTTAAAAGGTTGTATTTAAACAGTTGTCTGTGAAAGAGTATGGCATAGGGTGAGAGCACTGACACTAGAGCCACGTTGCTAGATGCATGATCTTGGGTAAATTTGTAACTGTGCCTCAGTCTTCTCATTTGTCCATTGGTGATGCTTACAGTACTTATTTCATAGTGTTGTGAGAATGATTAATAAGTTAATGTATATAAAATACTGAGAACAGTGCTTGGCACCAAGTAAGGGCTACTTTAAGTGTTAGCAGTTATTATCAATGCAGAATTTCATGCTGAGACCATGGCCTCATACTAGTATACTTACATATGACACATACTTATTATTTTAAGCTTTTAATTGGAATAATTCTATAGTTACAGAAAAGTTGCAAAGATAATACAGAGACTTCATGTGCACCCTTCCTCTAGCTTGCTCTTTCTTACATAACCATCGCACATTTATCAAAACTAAGAAATTATTGCTGGAATAGTCTGCTCCAAATATAATGTGACAAATGCATTCCTAAAAATCACTGCACTATGCAGAATTGTGCAATGAAAACCACAGGGTTTATGGGGAAAATAGGGTTAGGGCCCAGCATTCAAAAACTTTGTGCAGTTTAACGAAGTTAGGAACCTAATAAAAGCTGTCCCGTAGTTTTACACATTAAATGGTGAGAAACACGTAAGTACAAAAATATGGCACTTGACCTTGAGTAAGACCTGAAAAAGACTTGGCTTGTGGGCCTGGGTGTCTGAAGAGTTGCAGCTCATGTGTTCCTGGGAAGTGGAGGGAGAGTGCGATTAGCAATCTGACTGGGAGCTGTATGTAACAGATGTGGATGGGGAGCGGGGAGGCTAACTCACTCCCGGAACTGAGGTCGCTGGTGGGTGTCTGCACACATGATCTGACGTGGCACGGCCCAGGTGAGAGCAGTTTTCTGTGTTCACCTCATGTTCCTTGTGGATGAAATTGTGCACTAGCAAACAGGAAATTTGTGTCATGCTCAAATTGTTCCCCAAGGTATCAATTTATTGAAACATATCAGCATTTTCAAAACATTATTGCCAAGTTGGCTATACAATAATATTGACTGAACTACATATTTATCTGGGTTTAACCCGCTTCTCTAGTGACACTTTTTCTGTTTCAGTGTCTGATCAGGATAGAACCTTGCATTCAGACTTCCTTTCACTTATTTTTTAACATATGGAAATAAACTGCCCTTTAACGTCTGCCAGTCAGAAATCCGTTGACATATATTTACTAGACAATGAACATTGATACCCATATTTATATTCCTGGATTATCTCCAGAATCAACACAGAAAGATTGAATTGTATTTAGTGTGTTTTGAGATATTGCAATATTTAAATATTTTATAGTATAAGATGCAAAACCGTTGATAGAAATAGAATATCCAGAACACCTCATTCTCTTCATCCTCCCAGAAAAGCTGTTACTATAGTAACTTGGTGGCTTGTTTGCTTGTGCATATCTAAGCTGAGACTGCTTGATGGATGACTGAAAGTTTGATCATGAAAAGCATGCTGGGACATGCAGATGGACTGTGCTTGTGTGAGCCATGGAGACGCTTGAGGTGTTTCCATTTTCCTGTCTGAATTTGTGCTTATATGAATTATTTGTTGACTTCTAATCATTCTCTACCTTTAGTTCCACCGCCATTTATGTGACACATCGTGAAGGGTAAACGTAAAAAGTGGCTCAGTGAAAAATGTTACGTCACCAACTATGGAGATCACGTGGCATGTCACTGATCTTATGTCAGTTACACCCGGTCCCATATTCAGGAACTGCTTTGTCCTGGAGCATGAACAACACTCCCACCTGCCTTCATTAGAACAGCCTTGAAAGCAGCCATCAGTCACATGAGAGACCTCCCTGAGACTGCACATCCTAACTCCTGTGTTTGTCCCCGGCGGCGTGGCGTTTCATTCCCTTGCCAACCCAGAATCACCCTGCTTTTCTTAGCCTCTGTCCCTTTTGTGCACTCTGCCCCAATGCTGATGCAACAGAAAACCCAGGGTCTCCGGGAACTTCCTCATTACCGTTTTTCATTGGGCCTTGCCGGCGGGAGAATACGTTTTATATCCCTTTCTTCTCACTGATCAGTCGTTGCCACTCACCCAAAGCTTAGAAGGCCTTTGGGTAACGAATTTGGAGGATGTGTTTCTGTTTTCAGAGGTTGCTAGCATCCTGCGGCATTATTTGTTTACTGTATGACCAGACTCACATATATCTCTTAATAAAGTGCTATGAATACATTGACACACGCAGTGATGCTTAATAACTGTTGAATGAGCAAATGATCGTCATGTGAAGAGATTTGGAAAACACAGGGGGTTGGTGTGGCAAAGGCAGTAAGATGCAGTTGAAAGCAAGCTCTCTGAAGCAATCGGGAAAGGATGGTTTCAGACCGCAAGCAAGTGGTACCCTGGTCTTGTTCCCCTGCCACCCTGCCACATGGGATGTATGTGTATCTTTCGTGCACTCATAAATCACATTTTTGTCTCTATATATTTTTGATTCTGTGTTAAGCATAAGAGACCATTAGGCTCATTTGGCCATGGTACACTTTTCTTTTATTTAAATGTTTTAAAATTATAAAATGCACATAACAAAATTTACCCATATTAACCATTATCATGTGCAAGTACATTCACATTGTTGTGCAACCAGTTTTCAAAGCTCTTTTTATCTTGTGAAACAATGGTCCCCAGTAAACAGTTAACTCCCCAATTCTCCTTCACTCAGCTCCTGACGACTTTCTGTCTCTGTGAATTTGACTATACAGTATTTCTGTTTTTGTGGCTGGCTTAGTTCACGTAACACAGTGGTTCTCAACCTTGGCTGCACGTTAGAATCACCTGGGAATCTTTTTAAAATCCTGATTTCGGGGCCTCATCCTCCAGAAATTCTGTTTCTTTGTTACTAATGTTGTGGCTCCACCCCTAACAGAGTGACAACACGTCCTATAGGAGGCCGAGAGCTACAGGAGAG
This sequence comes from Myotis daubentonii, assembly GCF_963259705.1. Lineage (NCBI taxonomy): Eukaryota > Metazoa > Chordata > Mammalia > Chiroptera > Vespertilionidae > Myotis > Myotis daubentonii. Next base: position 75,794,308 of record NC_081851.1, read on the forward strand.
GGCAGGGAACAATCTGTTATGGGTGGGGCCACAACATTAGTAACAAAGAAACAGAATTTCCGGAGGATGAGGCCCAGAAATCAGGATTTTAAAAAGATTTCCCAGGTGATTCTAATGTGCAGCCAAGGTGGAGAACCACTGACATAACATAATGTCCCCAAAGCATGACACCCGCTTAGTGAAATTAACATGACTGCTGGGAAGATTTGAGTGGCTTCCCCCTGTGGGCCATGGTTCTCTTTTTGCTGCAGAAGGATTTCTTAATAAAATAAGGGGTGCAGCTAGATTCTAGTTCAAGATGGGAGGTTACTTCACCATGATTGCCCGACGCCGTAGGGAGAACCTCCTCTTCATCTTTTGATGATAAACTGAAGGGAACGTCTGACATCTCTCCTAATACCTTGTTTTCTAAGTCTTGGATTTGAATAGCCAGAATCTGGAGACTTTTTCTGTTACTATAACAGCATAAAATTTGTCATAAAAGCAAAACATCAATATGCATTTTATTCAAATTCCCAGTAGGAGAAATCTGATTTAGGTGAAATTGATTTACCGTATAACTTAAATCACCAATAAAGAATTTACCTTTAAAAAGGTCAGATGACATTACTCTTGTTCTTCACAACTGAATAGTAGTAGGAGTTTACTTTTTACCATTTTCAGTTTCAAATGGATGTTTTGATATTTTACATTTCAGCGATTAAATAATTTGAACCATCTTTTCCATTGAAGTCAAATTTGACCCTAGGCAGCTCACAGTTCAGAAAGTAAATTATTGTTTGGTTGATATTTTTCTTTTTATCCTTGAAAGACAGTAGACGACAGTACCAGAGTCAATTACTCTTGCCTTAGTTTCATAGTTTTAAGGATATTGTAGAAATTTTTCTCCCATAAGAAACATAGCAGTGTTTCTTGCAAAGCAGATGTTGATTTTGAATTTCAGCTTCTTTTTGGTGAAATTTATAACTAACGATGAGTACATGTGAACTGATTTAAAACTTAAAGCATTTCTAAATTGCTTTATTATGAGTTTATTTTCTTGAAGGAACATTTTATAGAAGATGAATGAGTCCTAGAAAATTTTGTGTTATTTAATAAAAATGTAGGGAATACTTATATGCCATATAGAGACATTCTGTTACAGGAAATAGGTGGATACAAAATGAGTCAGATATGGTCCCTGTCCACAGATAAATTAGAATCTAGTAGGGAAAATCAGACAGGGTAGGTATAGATATGATACCATAAAATTAAAATGTGTCTCCTAGGAGGAATATGGAGAGGGTCAGAAATGGGAGAGATTACTTGCTGTTACAACAAAGGTCAGTCAATAAGAGGCAAGGTGTGTTCTACATCTTGGAGGTTGAGTGTGTTTCTGATGTGTGGAGGTTTGAATAGGTAAGAGTCTGAGTAAATATTTAATGTGAAGTTGTTCCATCTACTTAGTCCTCACCTAAATCATATTGTTTAGTCACAGAGTCCAAAACATATTCCCAATTACTAGTAATTTGTTAGTGGAAAATGAATTAGTATAGACGATTTCCAATAAACAATACGAATCTCTTTTTACTTATGTTTTATGTAGCCTAGTCCTGTTCATAAAGATTTTTTTTTCTTCCCTGAAATTTTTAAAAAGCAGTTTTTATTGGGCATTCTATTCCCACCATAATTTTGTTGTTGTGATGAAATATCACCACAACTGTAGCCTCGATCGTTAAATGTTATGGAAAGATTGGGGCATTGCATTCACTTTTTGGTTCTCACAGGAAACATAAAAATGTTCCTTTTCCCTTTAAAATGGAAAAGTTGATTAGTTACCTAATCAGAATTCAATTCCCATATGTGCAGTTTATTTCTGAGCTGCTCTGAGCAAAGAACAATAAATTGGTTTGTATTTTAGTCTTGGAATAAGCATTTGGCCTTCACGATGACTGTTAATAGAGAGGAATACAGAGAGTACTTTACGGAATGGGCTGTGTCGGCAGTTTCTGATCCAAGAATAACCTGGTGTTCGGATCAGGAAAGAAAGGCCTAATAGCCTCTTTCGTCTGGGCTCAGGGTCTGGGCTGGCAGTGGGATAATTGATTGGCATGTCTCCTGGCACTGTGGGCATGTTAGATCTTGACTCAATTAGCTTTTGTCTTTCTGTTTATTTAAAGCAACAACAAAATTAGGATTTAAGGCAATTTCTTTGATTAAGAAGGTACAAACAAAATTATTTCAGAGTAATTTTTATGGGGCTTGGAAAGTATGTTGATACTAATATTTGTTATGCATTTGATACCCTAAAAAGTGCTAGGAAAATGAGGTTGTACTGATTAATTCTTTTCCTGTTTCATTCCACAAACATTTCATGATTGAGTATGGAACAGGTTTTAAAAACTTACAAGTTTTATGTTTTACATATAATTCTCATCGCATGTTTATGAGAGAAGCAGAAAAGGCATTATCATCCTGCTTTAAGAGGCATTAGTGAAATATGTTCAGAGTTAATGAATTATTTAAAAATACTTTTAATTACATTATTGTGTTAGTGTGTATATAACTACTGTCAAATGTTTTACTGTGGCTTAATACAGTTTATAGTTTCTGAATTTTATTCTCCTAACAGTTGTTATTAGGTTCAGCATTATCTAGTGATTCCACATGGTACTATTTTCATAGAGATAATATTTTTCTTTCATTATATATTTTCTTCCAAAATTTAAATATCTTGACCAATAATTTGAGAACATGTGATCCTGAGGAAGATTATAACATCTTCTGAATGGTTGAACTCCCTCTGGAAATAGTCCCTATAATTCTTTTTGATCACACTATATCTTTTCCAGTCAAGATTTCATTAATATGTAAATACTTGCCTGTAACTGCAGTGAATCTTTTTATCACACTATGTTTAATTAACATATAAATAACCCTGAGAGACACTTTCCCAATTTCTGATATGGGCACGCCTGTGTGTAAATATTGAATTTATAATAAGTAAAGTGCTATTAAGAATCAAATTCATATTTTGTAGACAAAGCACATGCATTAGCTTAAGAAATGTTTTGACCTCGACGTGTACCCATTTTTTAATCCTAAAAGTTTACATACTATCTACATACACCGACTTTGGGGAGAAAATCCGTGGCGCACATAAACGTTGGGATCACAACACGATCCTGACAGATTTGATGTGCAGACGTGATAGTGTGGTCCCCTGGGAGAGCAGAGGCTTCCCCCAGAAACAGGTGTATGTCTTGGTCCTGATCCCTCCCGGCTGGGTTACTCTGGGGAAGTCACTTAGCTTCTCTGCACTTCAGTTTCTTTCCGTGTGAAATGGGAAGTTGTATCGGTGTTGTGGTGATAACCTAATCTCAGGGCCATATCCTCTGGCACAGTGCCTAGCGTGTAATTGTTCAGTGACAGCAGAGGTGAAGGTCAGAGAGGACACCAGCAGCAGCAGCAGCAGCAGCAGCAGCAGTTCTTGGTACATTTGGTGGGAATGGCATGCTATAGACACCTTTTAGTGTGGAGTGTATTCCGTCTTGCAAAGGACTGATGAGTAAACAAAATACAGAATTATACCTCCCTGATGCCACCAATGGCTTGGTTTCTCGTCTGGAGCAGCGCCCTGTTCCTAGGATCAGGCACCTGAGATTTTATATTTGTCATTCGTTGTTCAGATGAAGTTTCAAGTCTTCATTAAGTCTTCTTCTGGTTCTTAAGAGTTTTGTTGTTGTTATTTTTGAGAGTTCCGATTTTAGAATGAAAATGTCAGTGGATCTGTTCCCACTGATTGTGAAATCGTTCATTCAGAAAGTCAGTGATGAGTTTTGAGCTCATGCAGTTTACTTACCTGCTAATTTGTCATTGTAAATGGGATTTGTGGGGAGTTTGAGGGTCCAGGTCCTCGAGGGGTGTGTTTCCACTGTTGCCTCTCTCTACACATGGCAAACATCCGAGAATGCTGGTTAGTTCAGGACGTCTTATTAGTCTCTGCTCTATTTTCTAAGTAATTTATTAATTAAATTGAGTTCCGTTGGTCCAGAAGAGAACTCTAAATAATTCCTTTAGATGGTTTTTCCATCTTGGCATTCTGAGTGATAACTAACTTTTTTTTTTTAAATATATTTTATTGATTTTTTACAGAGAGGAAGGGAGAGAGAGATAGAGAGTTAGAAACATCGATGGGAGAGAAACATCGATCAGCCGCCTCCTGCACATCTCCCACTGGGGATGTGCCCGCAACCCAGGTACATGCCCTTGACCGGAATCGAACCCGGGACCTTTCAGTCCGCAGGCCGACGCTCTATCCACTGAGCCAAACCGGTTTCGGCGATAACTAACTTTTTAATTGGTTTTCCATTGAGTGAGATTTGTTCAGTGATGGTAACAACAGTGTAGGCCCAAATCATTATTTTTTTGTCCTTTATTTACTGGAACATTTTCTTCAATGCTAATAATAGGAATAAATACATCTCCACATCTTAAAACCAGTGCCTGAAAGGGGCAATTAGTAGTAACTCACTATTTAGCCTATTGTCTCCAAGGCATAGAATATGAATAAAAGAACTTTTGTATGTTTATTCTTGATAATGTTTCTTTGAAATAAAAACTTATATTTAGTGTGAGAAATAATTGGTGAAAGAATAGTTGAACATAACAGGACTTGTTATATTCATTCTTTTCCTGCTGGCAGGTAAATGTTACCTTCAAATGAAACCAGCAAAGTTTATTGTTTGGAATAAAACAATGAACAGGGTTCAGAGCTAAAGCAATCATTGTTTTGTGAAGAAATAATTTAAGTTTACTCTGTACTTTCCTTTTTAAATGGGGATGATGCATTTAAATTTTAAGACTTCCTAAGCAAAGGAGAAATAACAGAAAAAAAGAACTAAACCAGTGGTCGGTAAACTCATTAGTCAACAGAGCCAAATATCAACAGTACAACGATTGAAATTTCTTTTGAGAGTCAAATTTTTTAAACTTAAACTATATAGGTAGGTACATTATTATTAACTTAATCAGGGTACTCCTAAGGCTTAGGAAGAGCCACACTCAAGGGGCCAAAGAGCCGCATGTGGCTCGCAAGCCGCAGTTTGCCGACCACGGAACTAAACTATGTAAATGTTGTTTATAGAATTTCAGATCCCAAGTTTAAGGTTTGCAACTAACCAAGCTTTGTACAATCTTTAGAATGAAGCCGTATGTTTTCTAGGTTTTGTTTTGAACCCCAATTTCACATAACCCACCTTAGTGATAAATTTACATGACTAGTATTTTTGTTGTGAACAGAATTAATGAAAAGGTTTTCTCTGCATTTTATTAAGCATTCTATCATTCTGCCTACCGTATGAAAGAATAAGTAGCTACAATTTGGGTGTGTTTTTTTAGAAGGTAATGAGAGAACTAACCAATTATTTTGAAATGTAAAATTCAAAATAATTGTGACATTTAGGGGAATGTATATTCTGAAATATCTCTCCACCCCGAAGCATAATGACATGTTTAACTATGTAGATTGTACGCCATTACGAGTATAGCTTGCCCTTCCTTCAGTTTAGTAATCTAAATTAGGAAAGCATTCATGTTCTCATTCTCATATCTGCAGGTCCTGTGTAAATGTACCTCCTGACATGTCTGTTTCTTATGAACAAACTGTCCCCTTTCGTTGCTCTATTCAGTTTTGAATTTTTGTGATACTCATGAGATCACTAAAGAAATCTGTTATGCTGTCAACTAATTAAGTTGACACATGTTAGTTTAGACTCTGCTAAGTGCCAGGTACTGTTTTGCTGAGGATGTGGCAATAGACAAAACAAAGATGTTTTTACTTTAAACTCCTAACGTGGGTTCTAAAATAATTTGCTTTATAGCCATCCTGTAAGAAAATAAAAGAGCAGGGAGATTTTTTAAAAAATAACCATTGATGATGAAAAATAAGGTCAAGCCATATTTGGTAGTAGTTTCATTTGACTAGTAACCAACATACTGGTGTTGAGATTGGCTTTATATCTTACTTTAAATATATCCTTTCAGTATGCATGTAAATGGTCCTTATTCACAAATCAAACCTAGTGGCTCCTATGTATGGAGCAGAGGATGCTGGGAATGGGGATGGAAATGTGTTCGGGGCCAGATGACAGTCCCGTGTCCCTTCTGGAGGCAGGAGAGCGTGCTAGCTCAAAGCGCAGGCTCTGGGCCCGGCCCTGATCCTGTTGAAAGCCCAGCTCTGTCATTCATTAGCTTTACCAGGAGGGGCAAGTTAAGCTAGGCCTCAGGTTTTCTCGTAATACTATCAAGAAGGTAATATTATCTGCTACATTAGATTAGTAGGGCTAAGTGAGGTATTACGTGTTAAAACCATTGTATCCTGTCTGACCCATAGTAACAGATCAGTGAATGTTAAAGATTATTACTGTTACTGATCATCACTGATCAACTGCTAGCACTGTTATCGGTGGTGATCAGCACACTTAGAAACATTCAGTTGTGCTGTGTGCCTTGAAAGTGCAGCAGAACCACTTTATATTAACCTGGGACTCTTCAGGCCTGCCTTTCGGAGTGGGCCTCTGCTCAGAGCTTGTTTTTAATGCATGTTCTGATAAAAATGGGTGTGTTTTCTTACCCATTTCTGTTCAGTGAAGCTTAACAAAGTTTTACAACTTTCTAGTGTTTAGATACCAAGTACATACTATTTTTGCTGAGGGTTCCAGGCCATTACTAATCATTTTATTAATAACCCTTGTATCTAATGTATACTTCATATAGAAACTTCAAATCTCAACTTGTGATACATTTTTCTAAAATTCTTTTAGAAAGCATTTTGTGTAGCTTGTGGAACCATATCTGCGTTAATTAGAATTTTCCAACTTCCTCAGTTCATTGCTGTCATTTATTCTCATGTTGGAAGAGTGAACATTGCCGTCACTGGATCCAAATGTTCTTTTTTACTTTCCATTTCAGTGGTCTGTGATAAAATCGTTATTGACAAGGAAGAAAACGAAATAGTTTTTCACTTGGTGACATTCATTGTAAATAACCACCTGTGTGCTTCAGAAATTTAAAAATCTGAACTCCAGTGCCTTAAAAATATATCTGGTACAAAGTTAGCTAGGGCATTACATGCTAGCTAAAAAATGGGTAAAATACTGTGTTTTTAGAATATTGTGTGATGCATTTTGTATTGCACGTATCTAACGGGGAAGTTAGAATTTGGGTAATTTGCTCCAGTAATAATACTGCAGGGGGTGCTGCCCAGCACTGCCCACTCCCAGGCGTCCGCCTTCCGCTCTAAAACCCTCCAGGGGTCTCTTGCCACCTTTTACATGAGGCCTATCTCTTCATCAACGTAATTTTCAAACATTTACGAACTGTTTTTTGTGCAAGGCATGACTTACAACTTAATAGGACAAGAGAGTACAAAACATAACCTAATAATACACAGAAGTGCGATTCTTTCTCTGGGGCTATGGTCAATTTTAGGAAAATGCTACTGTTGGTCTTCAGAAATATGACAGGGAATGTCTTCATGAACTGTGAGAGTAGGCAGTTGAAATTTGATTTTGCATTTTTGTGTTTTTTCTTAATTCAGAATGTTTCTGTTGTTTTCATGGATTCTTGGGTTGTGATAGCTAAGAGGGACCTTAGAGATCATGTTTGGAGGCTTCATTTCAGGGGGCCACATGCCGAAGGCTGCACAGCTATCAAAGGCAGGTGCTTCTGTTTGCCGGGCCTTGGGCCTTCCAGCACGTCTGTTTTACCTCACTTTCCCTTTCTGACTTAGTCTCTGGTTTTTGGTCTCCTACATTATTTTTTAATTATGAATGTATTTGAACAGCTTATTCTTTTTATTGCTTTTATTGGTGTTATTGGTTAACAAAATTATACAGGTTTCAGGTGCACGATTCCACACACATTATCTGTACACACGGTATCGTGTGTTCATTATCCCATCAGGCCTTTGCCACTTTAGGTTCTCCTGTTCGCTTTTAATGATATTTGCAATCTGCAAAATCATTTCCTTACTCTTGCTATTTCCTATCTATATCTATGCTGTCCAATACGGTAGCCATTAGTCACATTAAAATTAATTAAAATGAAAATTCTCTTTTAGTATCAGTAGCCACATTTGCAGTGCTCTATACATTTACTTGTAGCTAGTGGTTCCTTCTTATGATCACAAGAAGTTAGGTAATTTTTGAGGGCAAGGGACCATTTATGTTGCTATTAAGAACATAAAATACGGGCTCCTGATAAGTGTTTTAGTGTGAACGAACTCATACCCATACCATCGTTTAGTTCCTTGCCAAATGTTGTTTTTAATTTTATTTGTTTTTTATGTTTTATTACAGATGCCCCCCCATTATCCCCTCGTTGTCCTTGTCCACCCCTCTCCCTCCCCATCCCAGGCCTTCACTGAACTATTGTCTGTGTCCTTGTCGGATGTTTTTGTTTTGTTTTTCTTTTCTTGTTGAACCACTTTATGATAGAAGAGAGATCTGTGGTTTGGTATCTCCATTTCCATTGTATCTAATACGTATCACGCACCACGTAACATGCCATAAGCAGGAATCTTGGAGATGAAAGGTTATAGAGATCTTTGCCACGTGTTCCTTGTGTAGCCAGTCATTGTGGTAACGTGTCATTTAAGTTCTTATGTGTTGTTTTTTAATTTAAGTTATAGCGGTGACTCCTTGCTGATCATTCCTTGGCATGAACGGAAACACCGAGATAAAGACTGGTGCGAGGAGGCGGCGTGCAGGTAAGAGCGGGCCGGCCCAGGGCTTCCTCTCTCCGGGGGCGGACGGGTAGGCGCCCCTGGGAACGGGCTGTGCTCAGTGACCACTTACTTGATGGGGGTCCCTGACTGACAGAGTTTGAGTGAACTTGAAAAAAAACCCAAAAGCTCAACGACTCAGTTAGCATTATTTTAATGGAAAAACATGAAAGGCTACAAAGGAATCGCTCTCACAGTGGTTCGCACACACAGTCGATTCATTCTGGGAGTTCACTTTCAGTCTTTGACATATACCGCCATTGTCATCGTTGTTAATATGCTCTGCATGCGGATTTGTTCTTCATTCAGTTTTGTTTTTCATTTTTATAAGCTTTAACCCTGGAAAGCCTCAGAGAGTGGAGGCATCAGGTACTGCAGAAGGGGGTGGGAGAGGGGGTGGGGCTGAGGGGCCGCACGAGGTGTGTTTGGACCCCTTCATCCCCACTCCTCGGAGTCCTGTCAATACTCCGTCACCCGCTCTCCGCCATGTTCTCCCGATGCGAGAGCAGAGCTGTAGTTTGGGAGCCAGGCAATGAGCCAGAGGACCCAGCACTAGGCACTGGGCACAGCCTGGGGTGGGGCGGACAATGTGGGCACGGGGTGAAAGTTTCTGTACTGAATGTTGAAGCTGTTTAAAAACCCATAGTCCTCGGCTCCCTTTCCTTGGTATTCTGCTCACCAGAGCAGCTATTTTCAGTTCTTTTAGAAGATTATTCTGGCATTTCCTCCATATCGCTGAATAGCAACGGCACAGCTATTTCTGGACTTTTTAGTTCTGGCTATTACTGCGGACCTCCTCAGATGAGAAATTATGGCTTAGTTTATTTTTACTCCTTGTACCCTTTCTTCCCTGAGTGTTTACATCCCCTCCCCTTAGAAAATCTTTTCCTGTCGCTTCAGTGGAGTGTCAGGAGAACGTGGAGCTTACTGCCTGGTATTTTCCAGCCACACTTAATAGAAGTCTTTACTTACCAGTTGTACTGAGAGTTTAAAGGGACGGAATCATGGAAAACGGTGGAGGGTTGATGCCAGTGGCCGTGGTTGTAGGGAAAGGTGTGCCGACTTGTTGCCCACAGTTCTCTCAGCGTGCGATGGGCTTCCTGACAGAGCCGCGCTGACCCAGCACCTGCCTATTCACCCGGTCCTTCCAGACCCCGAGCTTGTGCCTTCTGACAAGTAGATAAATCGCGTGAAAGTATTTCTTCTCAGACCAGGCATGGCAAGCTACAGTGGGAGTAAAACTTGCTGCGCTGGAACTCCCAAAACTATAAAAATGAAAAGCCAGGAAAAACTTGACCGAGGAAAGGTGCTTTTGAAGACAATAGAGAGTTTCAGTGGGACAGGTCACCTCCCGTTGCCCAGTCATTTAGTGAGTGCCTGCCCACTGGTAGATTCAAGGATACTGAGGGGGGGCCAGGCACAGGACTGGCCTCTGCAGGATGCAGCAGGGGGAGGGTGCTCACACAGGATACAGCAGGGGAATGATGCTCACACAGGATGCAGCAGGGGAAGGGTGCTCACACAGGATGCAGCAGGGGAAGGGTGCTCACACAGGATACAGCAGGGGAATGATGCTCACACAGGATGCAGCAGGGGAAGGGTGCTCACACAGGATGCAGCAGGGGAAGGGTGCTCACAGAGGATGCAGCAGGGGGAGGGTGCTCACACAGGATGCAGCAGGGGGAGGGTGCTCACAGGATGCAGCAGGGGGAGGGTGCTCACACAGGATACAGCAGGGGGAGGGTGCTCACACAGGATGCAGCAGGGGGAGGGTGCACACAGGATGCAGCAGGGGGAGGGTGCTCACACAGGATACAGCAGGGGAATGATGCTCACACAGGATGCAGCAGGGGAAGGGTGCTCACACAGGATGCAGCAGGGGAAGGGTGCTCACACAGGATACAGCAGGGGAATGATGCTCACACAGGATGCAGCAGGGGAAGGGTGCTCACACAGGATGCAGCAGGGGAAGGGTGCTCACAGAGGATGCAGCAGGGGGAGGGTGCTCACACAGGATGCAGCAGGGGGAGGGTGCTCACAGGATGCAGCAGGGGGAGGGTGCTCACACAGGATACAGCAGGGGGAGGGTGCTCACACAGGATGCAGCAGGGGGAGGGTGCACACAGGATGCTGCAGGGGGAGGGTGCTCACACAGGATGCAGCAGGGGGAGGGTGCTCACACAGGATACAGCAGGGGGAGGGTGCTCACACAGGATGCAGCAGGGGGAGGGTGCACACAGGATGCAGCAGGGGGAGGGTGCTCACACAGGATGCAGCAGGGGGAGGGTGCTCACACAGGATGCAGCAGGGGGTGGGTGCTCACACAGGATGCAGCAGGGGAAGTGTGCTGCTGTGTAGGCACCAGTGTCATGCGTGGAGGAAAGGCCGGGCGTAGGGGCATGGGGTTGGGACACGTGTTTCAGTCTTGGACTCAGTTTCAATCTTGCGGCATTTGAAGGCCCTGCAAATATCTGCAGAGCACCTGGGAAGCGTTTGCGGCTTCTAAGGGAAGTTCGGGTTAGGGGTAAAAGTATGGCAGTGACGATGTCTGTGCTAATTTGTATTTTATAGTTGAAGGGGGAACCCAGAGAGAGTATAGAATGAGAAGAGAGCGGCACGAAGTGTTTGGAAGAACAGCTATTTAATGGTGGAGGGTATTCTAATCCAGAGGAATGAAAAGAGCAGCCGGGAAGAGGAGAGAGATCAGACCCATAGCGGAGTGGAAGGAGAGAAGCATGTGAGTGGAAGGAGAAAGTGGGTGGAGTCTATGAAATGGTCAAAAGGAAGGACTGAAAAATATATCAAAGGCGCTCCAGGTGCTTGCGGGGATGTGTGCTGCTGCAGTGGGAGGATTGCGGAGGGCGCCATGTGACGTTTCCACTGTGGGGAAAATCCCTGGTCAGAATGCTAATGGCAGTTGTGAGCCTAGGGGAGTAAATGGCTACCAGTTACAAGCCTTAGAGGTTGTCTAAGGCATGTGGATACGAAGTCCAAACATCTATGGGCTTTGTGTCTGGGCAGATATTACAGCTACTAATCTTTCCGATAAAATAATACCCATAAATCAGAATTAGGCACCTGCCTGGGGGCCAGCTGGTGTTCTCCTTGGACTTTATATTATTTAGACTATTCTTGTATAGTATTATTCCCATTTTTATCTGAATTAAGCGAATCTCAGACTAATTTTCACTTACGAATTTAGACAAGGTTTCACGGCTTTTCATGATGGAATTATGCTTCATCTTCAGTTCTGACTCCAAGCCTGCCGCCGCCTTATAATAGTAACAATTAGAGCGCCTGTCATGTATTGCCAGCCTGCTGTAGATGGATGGATGTCCCTAATGGAATGCAGCGTTTTCCCGTTTGTCTCCCTGAGATATCTTAGTTTAAGCGAAAGTTCCTCCTTTGTAGTCCTTAACCCTGGAAGGCCAGGGTCATCCTCATACAAGCTTGTAGTCTGTGACCTTGGTGATGCTCTTTCAGTGAACAGTCCTCTAGCCGCTTCTCTTTCCCTCCTGATGGCGAGGGGTGTAGAGTGATGGCATATTTGCAAATGCCAGTGTAGTACTATGTTGTTGACACCTACACAAGGCATATTATCATCTAAGGTATATTTCCTTTTATTTTTATGGAAAACAAGCATTTCTTAATTTCTGTTTGCATCAAAATCACCTGGAGGTTTTCCCCCAAACAGGTGATCTTGGTTTGGCAGCCCTGCGGCAGGCACCTAGCCGTGCGCGTTTTGTGAAAGCATCCCGTGGTGACTTTCATTTTGCTAATACTTGTTTGACTGATTTGGGGCGTAGTTGTTTTGATTTATTGTCCATTCTGATTTTTTTAATTTGGGAAAACTAGTAGGAAAATAAATTAAGCACCTCCCAAAATGCCCCACTTATCTTGTACGTGTGCACATACATATAGGAAAACACGTGTGCATGCGCGCGCGCGCGCGCACATACATACACACATATTTCCTGTTTCTGTAACCGAGCCTACTCCCAAATGATAATCTTTCCCAGCATTCCAATCAGTTACTAATTGTTCCTTTTTGCTTTATAGAATGGTTGTTGAGCCGAGCCTCCAAGACGAGAGTGAATTCTTGTACGCTGCTCAGCCTGCGTTACTGAGGTTCAAGACCACCCAGCTTGCAGTAGAGAGCGTGATGGACTGGTACCAGACCCGAGCAGAGGAGATAGAGCATCATGCTGGACAGGTGAGGGGCGGTGGCAGCTGCCTCTTAGAGGTGCCAGCAGCTGCGTTGGGTCCCGAGGGCTCAGTGCGCGGAGTGGCTGCCAACAGTGGTGCCAGGGTCGTGTGCATAGTTTGCGAGAGTTGAATGAACATTTCTTACCACTTTGGTTCATTTATTATTTGTCTAGAAAGTTTCTGTGGCTTTTTGGAAATTATTAAAGAGCAAACACATGCAAGAAAAGTTGTTCAAAATCTTTCTTTAAAATGTAAGCTGTGAAATATGGCACATACTGTTCGAGATTTTCCATGTATTTTTAGTAGGTTTAATACCATATTAATTAAAAAGATTGTATCAGCCTAGAAATGCTTGACAGTCCCCTGTCACATTGCAGTAACACAGTGAATCGTAATGTTGCTTCTCCGAAACCCTGCTGGAGGCTCTGTCCTAATGTTTTCCTTAACCAGCCTCCGTTCCCATGTGCCGTCTTACTGACATGCATGGCACTGCCTTAGAGAAAGGTGTGGAAGAGAGAGGGAGGGGACTCTACACTCGCAGACATCCACCTGCTAATCTCGTCTCTTCCACCAACGCACCTCGTGACTCTGGACCTGCTACCGACCTTTTTTAGGACCTTAATTTTTTTATGGGTTAGTTCTTATACCAGAGTCAGTGAGAACAGAGGCAATAAACGGGAGGGAACATTTCAAATTTTGCTAGTTGAGTGATCTGCTAATGTAAGCAACAGTTGTCTTCATCTCAGAGGGCAGAAGTCAGCGATTTGGAGCAAGGAGTGGCAGATGCACTTAGGAATCTCATTCGGGGTCGGGCCAGTGGGTGTCTTTTTTTTTCACGTGCAGTCTTAGCATTGGACCATCCATCCTACCATCCGTTTTCCATCTCATGGGAAGGGTGACTTCAGGGGGTCTGACTTCTATACTGTGGGAGGGAATGCGTACCCCCTGTGTTTAATTTCTGTGCACTGTCTCTGGCCTGGCCCTATGTCTCCATTTGATAGCCTGGAGTTTCTGCTTAATCTGATTCCCGTTTTTATTATTCATAGAATTGAAGATGATTTATTTGCAGGAGCTGATGGGAATGTAGGGGATGGCCAAGAATACTTATGATATCTGAGTTTTTGAAGATGACTGCGGACCACAGTAGAAACTGTTTAGAATCGCAGGCTGCTGTAAGGAAGAGAGTCCCTGGAGATGGTCTGGTCTGATTTTCTGGGTGGTAGTAGGTAAACTAAGGCTCACAGATAGGACAGCGAGCAGCTAGCTCAGGGGTTGCAGTGACGGAGCCAGGTCTCTGTGATAGTTCTCTTAAAGCCCACATGCAAATGAGCAAGTGCACAAACTTAGAGCAAGAGGAAGTAATTAAAAAGTGGGCTCAGTAGTAAACATTTTGTAAGACATTATCCTGATGAGAAAATCATAAACATATCTTATTAGTAGAAAACTTCCAAAAAATTAATATAATATGACTTTGTGGCAATATATAAGGTAAGTAAAATACGTAAATGCTGGGTCATGACTGTGCTGGAAGTGTAGTTGGTGAGAAGTCACCTTGAATGAGAGGGTGGGAGCTGTGATTCAGGTGTTGTATTGTTTGAGTTAAATACCACAGATTGCCGTCTGGGATGTGAACAGCTCATGGTAAGCTTTTTAACAAAACAAAGTAATATCCTCACTTGATTATATAGTAGCTGCATTCCAGGACATTCTGTGTAATTTAACCCATACAAAAAAAGACTTGTGTAAATATTAAATGAAGTCGAGGTCTGATCCTTGTAAGTAGGTTTTGCAGAACACCTGAAAGGTAGGCAGGACTCAGGACAAGGTGGTTACGTGGGCTGCCTTGCACGTTGTGGGGCGTCTGGCCTCGCTGGCTCCCACCCACCAATTCTTGTGACAGACAGAAACGCCCCCTCAGAGTTTCCGGGTGCCTCTGGTGGACCCTTCTGCTTCCATTGGGGACACATCTGGAAATGACCAGTTCATATTGGTCAGATTAGGCAAAGGCATTTTAGTTTGCTAATGCAGGAGAAACCCATTTGGTAATAACTGGTGGAGAAAGCTCTCAGGTGAGCCGGTGAGGCACATGTTTGTCCAAGTGAATGTGTAACTCGTATCTAGACATCTTTTCCGGACCCGCGGGCATCACCTAGTGCCCAGGACGTGCCTGGCGTTTACCTCTTGTCTGTGTCACAAGGAAAAGGATTCCCTGTGGACCAGTTCTGTCCGAGCACTTGGTGGTTTCTTAGCTGAACCAGCGAGAGCTTTTTGAGAGTAAGGAGGAAGGCGGTGTGAGTGTACTGATACGTACATTTAAATAACTGATTTCTCGGTAGCTCTGTTATTTGAACTGGGAATGAGAATGAAAAACTTCTCGTGTCTAAAAAGTGCTGGACAGCCACCTTGTGCATTTCAAAAGATCAGTAATGGCTTCTCAGTTTGTAGTTTTTAAATATTTCGTAACCCAAATTTCAGTCATTATTCAGGATTTTAAAAAAATAGCAGTAATGCAAAGAGAAAAAGGGCCACACTGAAAAGTGGAATAAATTGTCATTTTTATACTTATCTATATTCTTATTTATTTGTTTATTTTATTAGTAATTTATTTATTTAATTTTTAAAAAATATATTTTATTGACTTTTTACAGAGAGGAAGGGAGAGGGATAGAGAGTTAGAAACATCGATGAGAGAGAAACATCGATCAGCTGCCTCCTGCACACCTCCCACTGGGGATGTGCCCGCAACCAAGGTACCTGCCCTTGACCGGAATTGAACCTGGGACCTTTCAGTCCCCAGGCTGACACTCTATCCACTAAGCCAAACTGGTTAGTAGTACTTTATTTTTTTAAGAGAAGTTTTTAGGTTTATAGAAGAATTGAGTAGAAAGGACAGAGTTCCCTTTCTTACCCCCAACCAGTCATTAACATCTCAAGTTTGAGTGCTGCGTCTGTTACAGTTGATGAACCAAGATGTTCTTTAGCAGGTGAAGGGGCAGTGAACATCAGTGCAGCCACACAGTGGATGTTCCTCAGCACTGAAAGGAAAGGAGCTATCGAGTCAAGAGCAGGCATGGAGGAGCCTTAAGTGCATGGAGTGATTTATTTAGCTGCCTTTGAGTCTCTCATCTCTTTCATTTATTTAAAAACATTTCTAATGGAGGTGTTGTTCTTCAGCTTCATTTCATGGGTTGGCGTTTCATGTGGCTTATGCTACAATCAAAGTGATATCTAGCATAGTTTCATCTTTTTCATTTTAAAAATTTAATTGATATGGGACTTCTTTTTCCTCAGTGCCTGCAAATACCTTTAGCAAAATATTTTTGTTGGCTTAGAATAATGTATCTCATGGTAAAATTTGTCCAGGGAGGGCTTGGGGTTTGTGCTATAATTCTTTGAGTGGCATGAGCGTCTACTTTCCTATGAGGTGTCAGTTATTTGATTCTAAAACACTTTTACTTCAGTAAGTATTGGGAAAGCAACAGTTTCAAGGTTGATATGAAAAAGATGAGTACGGATCACAAAATTGGTGAGTGTATTACATCGCTAATGTGCGTATGAGTTAAGTTTTATGCATCAAGTTTTCTTGTTTTCTGAAAGCACACCTGAGATAGAGATAGTGTTTTTAATTGGTAAACAGGTAGATGGGTCCTTTCAGACAGGACTTGAGTTTTCATTTTTAGACATCGGGTGAAAACGTGATCTGTCAAAGCATTACCGGGTCACTCTCGTTGTGCCTCAAACCTCCCTACTCTGGTTCCCTCTCATGTTTATTCCACTCTTTCCAACTGAACATGCATTTCTTCTTTCTTTCGCTTTATCTTCACCTGTTGATCCTGGGTCTCTGAGGGCTGTGGGTGGATCTGTAACATGCTACTCCCTCTCCCCTTCTCTCCTCACCCCCACCACCTTCTCCGCAGTGAATCGCTTGTATCATTGGGAAACTGGAGAGCCTCTTGCATTATTCCTACTCTTTCCAGCCTTTCCCTGAAGGCGTGGTCTCTTCCTGCCTTCCAGCTGCTTGCTTTCCCTGTGCTCTGGACCCCACTCCCACCTGCTCAGCCATCTGGTCTCTCTTCTGTATCTTCACCCGTCCTCACCTGTGTCTGTTGCCCGGCCCCCCCACCTTTGACGTAAAGTTCAACTCGGTGCTATTTTATGCGTGCAGAACCATCGATCCCCATTCCCAGCTCAGCTTAGCTGACTCCTTTCTGTCACAGCCCAGCTAGTCGCTGCTCTCTGGAGTCACTTGCTCAGTGTCTGGCGACTCTTCGTTTCCTGGAGTCTGGCTGCTCCCACCCCTCGACTGAAGCCGCATCATCCCAGCTCCCGTGGCCTCTCAGTGCCTGGGCTCCTGCCTTTGCTGTCTAACAGACTGGCCTTTCCTTCCTGCTTCCTCCCTCCTGCAGTCTCTCCTACCGAGGCTCCTGGGATCCCCTGTCCCTTCTTGTCTTGTCTTTGTCTTGGCCATTCCTGTTAGTCTCCTCCACGTGGCTCCTGTTCTTTGGTTTGTCCCTTAAAGATTGCTGTTCCTCGGGTGCTGCGCTTGCCACTAGTAGCGAGTCTTCTAGTGCTCGTAGCTGCCGTTCTCCCAGCGTCAGGCCTGTTCACCCCCAGTTCATCGTTCCATACGTACTTCCTCAGGATCGCTCCGAAGTGTAAGTCTATGACACGCCGCAGTCGGAAGTCCGTTGGTAGAATTGCATTCCAGGAAACTGCAAATTCCTTAGCTCTGCAAACAGTGTCCTTCGTCATCTGGCCCCTCCCTGTCTCCAGCCACATTTCTCCTGCTTCACCTCACACCCCTTTCCAGTTGTAGGGAACTAATTGTGCTTTTGAACAGATTGCGCATCTGTGCCTTCCGCTGCTCTCTTGCCCTTCTCCCTCCTTCACCTGCTAACCCCACTGATTCGCTAAAGCTCTGGGAGACTTGGCCACACTCTCAGGGGGGCTCCGGGCCCTCTTTTTTGAGATCATACTCACCCACATACCTCCCTCCCTCCACTTCAGGCATTGTTTTACTGGTTGTGTTCCCTGTGAGATGGAGAGATCTTGGAAGGAGAGACCTCTCTCATTCAGCTTTATAGTCCTAACTCACACAGTGGTGCTTAGCTCATAGTAGGTCCTCACTAAATACCTGTTAGTCTGGGAGTGGGAGTAATAAGGAGTAGTAAGAGGCACTATAGGTGTAGGCCACCTTAGAAATTTGCCATCAATCAAAATCTGTCATTTTGTAAATCGTGTCAAATGATAGAGTCAAATTGCTGTCTACTGAGCATCTGTAGGAAAATCATTCTTCATTTTGTCTAGGAGGAGTCTGCATATTTGAATTAAGGCAGAGAAAATATAGATTGAATGGAAGTGCCATATGGAAGGCACTGGAAAAGGCTGGGTACTGGAGAGGAATATGAAAGCAAAACAGTATTTTTAGAGCAGAATGTTACAGTGAAAATAAGATTAATTTGGTATTATCACTAACTAGCTATGATTTCCCCCTGCCTGTTAATGTTGTCAGTTAAACAGATATTTGTAAAACTACCCTGTAAACTATAATGGTCTATGGATTTAAGATGGTTGTCTTTCTCTTACCATCTTTATCTGCAGAATTTCTTGCTGACTGCATGATTCTTTTGAAACTGTATGATTGTGATATATTTGATAAGTAACTCTAAAGTTTTGTACTAAAAATGTATAATATTGTTGATGTGATTTTGTGTAAATTGGTTACAAGAATTAGCTTCTATGCAGAAGGCTTTTGCTGGAGGACATATGGCAAAGCCTAGCGCTCAGGCTTACTGCTGCCTTTCCGCTTTAGGTTGACTGTGCATTGTCCCTTGTTCGGCTGGGGATGGAGCGGAACCTCCCTGGCCTGCTGGCCCTGTGTGATGATTTGGTTACTCTGGAAGCGCTTGTCTACGAAGCCGGCTGTGACTTAACCCTGACCTTGAAGGAGCTCCAGCAGATGGAAGACATTGAAAAGCTACGGTTACTGATGAATAGTGTAGGTGTAATTTTAACTCCTGTTTTAAGTATTCCTTGTATACTTTAATGTGTGTCTCAGAGCCAAAGCGGAAATGTCCTCCAAACCCGAGAACTTAGTAAATTAAGGACGGGTTCTTGACTTTCTAAAACTGTTTTCAGTTTGATGGGTGAGTTACTGAAGGCCTCCAACACTCTTCTGGTTGTTTTGTATCCTGCCGCCCTTTATTCATACGCATCCATATGTAACCACCCCGCCTCACCCCATTCCAGCAAGGCATATTTCTAAACTAGCTCTCATTCTAGTATTCATGATTCTAATCCTCCACCGTGTTGAAAGACACAGCTACGTATTTATTTCAAGATCTGAAAAAAAGATTACTGGAGGACAGAGGGCTGGGTGTGTGTGTGAAGGAAACATCTTGACTTCAGGGTTAGTATGTTTAGGAGAATTTGCCTGTTTTCTTAGATTTTTTGGGGGGGTCATCCTGGGGAGAAGATACATTCCTAAAGTTAGGAATTGGTTTCTGCTCAGCCCACCGAGTAGAGAGATACCTGCGACTCAAGATTGATGGGGCTGAGGAAGTATTCACTGCTTTTCCTGTCTCTGCTCTTGGGTGGCTGGTGTGAATGGGCCAGGCCATCATGGTCCCAGCCACCCGATAGCTTCCCTTTCCCCCTGACTCTTTTTTTCTCTCCTGTGCTTTCTCTCCATCTTCCTTTCTCTCTCTCATCCCTCTCTCTCGTCATCTTTCTCCCTCTTACCAATCCCCCTTTTGCCTTTCCCCCTACCCCTACCTCCCTTTTTTCTAATTATTAATTTCTTTTCTGGGTCTGTACACCTGTCTCTGGCTCTCGCTTCTTTATTACACACTTCTGTTGGTCTGTGGTGTCTCTCTGACAATATACCTGCCCCCCACACATACACACACTTGTGGGGTAGAACGTGTCTTCGCTCTGGGAACCTCCTGACTCAGCGCTGGCCTGTGCAGGGCGGGAGGGGGGGAGGGGGAGTGCGTAGGGACCCAGAGGGCGCTGGTGCCAAGGGGACAGGCTGCAGGCTGGAGCCGCTCTTAGCTCCCCGACCCCAGGAAGAGGTGGTTCTTCTACCTCCCAGGCCCCAGGCTGCAGGGCGAACCGGAGTGTCTGTTTTGGGGCGCGCTGGGCTTCCTCTGTTGACTCAGTATGATCATCGGGGACTTCTGGAGCGTTAGTCTGGAATAAGCAGGTGTTTAATGTAATTCAGTGCGGGCTTATTTTTCATTGCATCTTCAGTGTTCCGAGGACAAGTACGTGACAGGTGCCTACCAGTGGATGGTCCCGTTCCTCCACCGCTGTGAGAAGCAGGCCCCGGGCGCGGCGCAGGAGCTGCTGAAGGAGTACTTGGTAACGTCAGCCAAAGGGGACCTGAGACTTCCCCTGAAGATATTTCAGCATTCCAAGCCAGACGTAAGTAGAAACTCTAACGTCGGAGAAATCTCTGCACTGCTTCCTCTGTAGAGTTAGGTTTTGTTTATTAAATTTTAATAATAGGCTTTGCAAGTAATTTCCCTTTCAACAGAAAAGGAAATGGTTGTCATTTAATTCTTTAAACATGTTTCAATAGTTCGGTCCAGAATTGTTTTGGAATTCCGTAAAATTATGTTTATTTTAACTGGTTTACTCCCATGTTTACTGACAGTTATGTTTTGGAACTGGCAACACCAAAAAGACTAACACGTGATAGGCATTGAACTCTATTGGCAGGTGCGTTGACAGTGTAAACTCATTTAATCCTTATAGCGATCCTGTGAGGTAGCTGTTTTCATTGTTACATCGCGGGAAAAGAGAACCGTGGGCTAGAGAGGCTGTGTAATTGCCCGGCCCCATAGTAAGGAGTGGGGCCTGGCTTCAGACATTCTAATCTCACAGTCCCGTTCTTAGCCACGTGCTTCCTGCCCGTGAGGGCCTTCAAGTATTTAGGGAAATCTTTGGGGTCTCATAAGGAGATCTTGTCATTATTCTTAATAACTCTGTTTGCTTAGGATTGCTGATTGATATCTCTGTATGTCCACCGGGCTCAAGCAGTTGTTGAGGTTTTGGGGGTAAGCCATTTGGTTAAGGGCAGCATACTCCTCCAAAGCAAACCATCTCTTAATTTAGCCAGAGATGAGATGTGCTGGTTCAGAAGGCAGGGCTCCCTTTCCTGGGAGGGACTCAGGCGGTGGCCCTGTCACGTGGGGCACAGATTTTGTAGTGAGATTCAAGCTTTAGATAGGGATTCAAGCAGAAGTCATTCAGGCCCCTCCCACCCTACGTTCTAATGGGGGCACTTCCTTGTGCTAGCCTTTGTTACAACCTGAAGTCCTCCAGGGCATGTGGTCATAACCATAGAGTTAAGATGAAAAGGAAAGCATTGCTTATTAATTAGCATGTTCTTTGGTTTCTGGAAGCTCGTCTGTCATTGGCTGTTTGAAAGTTCCCATCTCCTCATATGCAGCTATGACTTAGTATTCGGATTTTAAATCTGGGGAGCTTCCCTGGGAGCCGGGTGGGCTGCTGACGCCCAAGAGATACTGTGAGAGCAGGATGGATCGGGTATGAATGTTTTATGAAGAAGAAAGAATGACTTTAAATTCTTGTCAGTAATCTTGCGTGTGATACTTCTTCCTCACAGAATCTTATAAATCCTTTGTGTATAGTCAGTTTTTTGTTGTTTTACTTGGCAATTTAGCATGTGCCTTTTGAATAAAACATAGAGCCCTTTGAAATATGTAAGCAGCGCAGGAGAGAACAATGGTGTTGCTGGGCTTTTCTCTCCGGCCCCAGCTTCTCTTGCTCCAGTGTTATCTTTCTACCACACACATTGGACCACGTGACCGTCAACAGAGAGCTTCCAGGGGCTGCCATTGCCTGCAGGGTAAATACTCATCTCTCTCGGGTGGCCTGGAAGGTTCTTTGCGGTCTGCTCTTGTCTGCCTCCTCAGCCTCACTTCCCTCCATGGGTGCACTAGGCCATGGCTCCGAACGTCTCCCATCGTCACCCTGCCGTGCTCTGTCAGGCCTCTGTGTTCTCATGGGCTCTTCCTTCTGCTTGGTGTAGTCAGCCCCCTTTCCTGCACTTACACAGCACTGCCTCCCCCCGGGCCCTGCTCTCCCAGATCCCCTCTCCAGTGAACCCTCTGGGCCTTACCCGGAGGGCTTGTTCCTGCCTCTGTAATAGCTTGTCTCATGCTGTGGTGCAATGATGTGTCCACACCCTTGTCTCTCTCTCCCTTTGTCTCCTGTGTACATTCTCTATGTCTTACGTGTTTATTACAAGGGGCTAACATGTTGCCCTGTAGAGAGCAAACGCTTGGTAAATGTTGGCAGGGCAGATGGATGAATGAATGATGCGTGCATGAAATCGGGTCTTATTTTTCTGCTAGAGTGACTTGATTACATTGCTTTTTATTATACTGGATTGTTTACAAAAAGAGCGTATCTGGGATCTGCCATGAGTCATGCAGAGTAGATTTAGTAATGTGGCAGGAACAACGATTTTTTGTATTCGACAGTTTAGGCTAAGTTATGCTGAATTAACAAATGAGCTCAAAATCTTAGTAGCTTATAACAGCAAGTATTCATTTCTCTCAGGTGTCATGTAGGCTGTTGATGGGCGTCTGCCGTGTCCCAGGTCTTATTCGTTCTGGGACATCGGTTGAAAGAACAGCCCCCTTCTCTAGTTTGTGGCACAAGAAAAAGGGCAAAGTAAACCACACAGCGGCTCTTCAAGTTTTAGCTCAGAGTGGCTCAGGTTACTCCTCTCACACGCCACAGGCCAGAGGCAGCACATGGCTGAGCCTGCTGTTACTGGAACAGGGAAGAGTAATCCTCTCTTAGGGAGTCGGGCGTGTGTAATTGGCAACTAGAATACAAGCACATTTGTCATCTTTACATTCTCACATGCCTCAAACTTTTCTTCTCTTTTACAGCATCCTAAATCACTCCTCTCTGGTTTCTCTTCGCTTGATCTGCCTTTGGAAAGAGAACCTGCCTAGAGAAGATTTAGGAATAAAATATTCTTTGTGCTCATACTGTCCTGTGTCTTCTATACTAGTATACTTTGAATGCCCTAGTGCATCAGGCTATGTGCATTTTTAAAATTTTAATTTTCTAATTTATTATATACCATCCCAGGTATATAATAGATTAGAATTTGGGGAATAGGGGATCTGTAATACGTGTTTGGCAATTTATCCAGTCATTCTGAAGGAATGCTAGGATTAGGACAGTGATGGCGAACCTGTGACATGCTTGTCAGAGGTGACATGCGAATTCATTTTTTTGGTTGATTTTTCTTTGTTAAATGGCATTTAAATATATAAAATAAATATCAAAAATATAAGTCTTTGTTTTACTATGGTTGCAAATATCAAAAAATTTCTATATGTGACACAGCACCAGAGTTAAGTTAGTGTTTTTCAAAATGCTGACACGCCGAGCTCAAAAGGTTCACCATCACTGGGTTAGGAACAGCTGTTTTAATTGGGAATTCACTGTATATGATAGTTTCTTAGGTGCAAGATTTTAGTTCTTTCTGATTAAATAATTCAATGGGAAATTTTAGTTTTAAAATTATTTCTAACTTAATGCTTATCTATATATATATAAAAGGCTAATATGCAAAGTGTCCCCTCGGGAGTTTGACTGGGAGACTGGGAGTTCGATAGCTCGCTGTGATCACCAAGAGGCGGTGCAGAGCGAAGGAAGGCTCTGGCTGGCAGCCAGCAGCTGGCAGCTGGGGAAGGAAGGCCCCAGGGACCCTACATGTGCATGAATTTCGTGCACCAGGCCTCCAGTTGTAGAATATTTAGAAAACCTAGAAAAACATAAAGATGGAAATATATTTTTTGGCAATATTATTGATGAGATAATCTGAAATCAGAAAAAGTTAGCTATTTTAATTAACTTTTAATAATACTTTTATTATTGCTGCCTGTCCCTATTTTACCAGTTTGTCACTTTGAAACCTTGGACAACTTTTTGATGCCACATTAATGTTATATTTTTTTTCTTAACACCTTGAAGAAAGGTATATAAAGGCTTTAACCCAACTACTTTAAAAAAATCTTTATTTCTCAGTTAACCTTGAATGTTTCTTTTCTCCATCCATTGATGTGATTTTTCTATGGAGAAAATGCCTTTGTTCGACAGTTTCCCTCCATCACTTTCCTATCTGTTTAGTGTTTCTACTAGAAGGTTGAAAACTAGTAAATCTTATTATGGAAATGATCTTAAACTTATTTTATTATTGAAAAGGTCTCTAAGAAAACTGTTGGGAACTTCCATTTTTTTTAGTAGTGGCAATGATATAAACATTCTACACTTATTTTATTTAATCCACACAACAATGTTATACCTGTTAGGAAGTTGTTGTTAATATCCCAGGTTTATAGATGAGAAAAACAAAGCACAAATCTGTTATTTTTATGCCCCAGAAATCTAAGATTGGAACCTTTGGTTTGCAGTGGGAAGTGGTATATCCTATATAGGAAGTGACTCAGTGTAGCCATTTTCTGCATCAGATATATGGAGTATATTCTTGGATTTGAATAGTCCTGCATTACAATGTGACTTTGGGTACAATGTCAGTATTGTTTAGTTAAATGACTAATATATTATGCATCTTGAAAAATCGAACATATCTGAATATTACTTAAGGAATTTTATATATTTTTGTAGTTGAAACACATAAAATATGGCTTTAGGGTTGTTTTTAATGAGTTGCCTTTTTAATTCACTGTGTCTCTTCTATCTTGAATGGGTTGTAAATTGAATCTGCTTTTAGCAGATGCAAAGCTTATGGGTACAAATTATCTTTTCTAGCTGATTCTATAATTAAAATGTGATTTCATTTAGAATTATTAACGATCCCCAAAGTCTGTAAGCTAAAGAAATATCAAGATTTGTTTCTGCAGTTGATTAATTGAACTATTTAATATTCTATTGACAGTGGCACTGGGGTGTGGAAAACGTGCCTGTAAATCTATTGACATTTAGTACAGTGTGCTTTATTTTCCCCAGCTGCAGCAAAAAATTATTCCTGACCAGGACCAGCTGATGGCAGTAGCTCTGGACTGCATCTACAACTGTGAACGGACTGACCAGCTCTTCCTTTGCTATGACATATTAGAATGTCTGCCACAGAGGGGATATGGGTGAGAAGCCATACTGCCAATCTTGCAGTGTCTCTATATTCAGTGTCTCTATATTCTCACGGTTAAAATGAAAATGTTGCTTCCTTGAATGTTCATTGCCGAGAATTTGAGGAATATAAAACAATATAAAGGAGAAAAAGAAATGATCTGCAAATCAGTTGCTTACAGATAAACTTTTGTTTTTCTAGCAGTATATGGGAAGTCACTATAATTTCCTCAACCTTGATAATTAATAATCCATTAAAACAGAAACAAAAACACCACTACCACCACAACAAGAAATACTTTTTAAAAAGTGTATAGACAATGATATGTCTTTGTTTTAAGTTGTGTTTCCAATTAATCGTTTTCTTTATTTGTATTTCTTCTATGAATTGTTTGTTCTTGATTCTTGCCTATAGAAATCCCTTTAAGCAGAATGCGTTAATATATATAATTCACTTTATTTTTTTCCTTTCAGTCTTACTGAGATATAACTAACATAAAGCACCATATAACTGTAAGGTGTACAGCATAATGACTTGACCTGCATATATTGTAAAATGATCACCATAAATAAGTTAACATTCATCACATCATATAGATACAAAAGAAGAAAAAAACCCAAGTGTTTTTGTGATGAGATCTTTTAGGATTTACTCTCTGAGAAATTTAAACATACAGCAGTATTGACTATAATTGTCATGCACATTACATCCCTAGGAGTACTTATTTGTCTTATAACTGGAAATTTGTATTTTTGACCACCTTCATATAATTACCCCACCTTCCATTCCTTGCCTATGGTAACCACAAATCTGATTTTTTTTCTGTGAGTTTAGTGTTGTTGTTTTTTAATTCTACGTATAAGTGAGGTCATACAGTATATTTGTTTGGCTTATTTCATGCAGCATAATATCCTCAAGGCCATCCATGCTGTAAGTGGCACAATTTTCTTTTTTTTTTTTTTATGGATGAATAATATTCTTTTGTGATATATATCTCAGACACGCACACACACACACACACACATTATAGATATGGGAAGTCACTATGTATGTGTCACACACAGACATATATCAAATTTGCTTTATCTGTTCATCTGTTGATAGATACTTAGGTTGTTTCTATGTCTCAGCTATTGTAAATAATGCTGCAGTGAACATGGGGGTGCAGATATCTCTCCGACACAGTGATCTCATTTCCTTCATCTATATACTCAGGAGTGGAATTGCTGGATCACATGATAGTTCAGTTTTTAATTTCTTGAGGAATGAATTTACATAATTTTATTTATTTATTTATTTATTTATTTTTTATTAATTAAATCTTTATTGTTCAGATTATTACATTTGTTCCTCTTTCCCCCCCCCCATAACTCCCCTCCTCCCAGTTCCCGCCCCACCCTCTGCCCTCACTCCCCACCCACTGTCCTCATCCATAGGTGCACGATTTTTGTCCAGTCTCTTCCCGAATCTCTCAAACCCCTTTCCCCCCCAAGAATAGTCAGTCCATTCCTTTTCTATGTCCCTGATTCTATTATGATCACCAGATTATTTATTCACTTGATTCTTAGATTCACTTGTTGATAGATGCATGTTTGTTGTTCATAATTTGTATCTTTACCTTTTTCTTCTTCTTCCTCTTCTTAAAGGATACCTTTCAGCATTTCATATAATACTGGTTTGGTGGTGATGAACTCCTTTAGCTTTTCCTTATCTGTGAAGCTCTTTATCTGACCTTCAGTTCTGAAAGATAGCTTTGCTGGATAAAGTAACCTTGGTTGTAGGTTCTTGGTATTCATCACTTTGAATATTTCTTGCCATTCCCTTCTGGCCTGCAAAGTTTCTGTTGAGAAATCAGCTGACAGTCGTATGGGTATTCCCTTGTAGGTAACTGAGTTTCTTTCTCTTGCTGCTTTTAAGATTCTCTCTTTGTCTTTTGCTCTTGGCATTTTAATGATGATGTGTCTTGGTGTGGTCCTCTTTGGATTCCTTTTGTTTGGGGTTCTCTGCGCTTCCTGGACCTGTAAGTCTATTTCTTTGACCACGTAGGGGAAGTTTTCTGTCATTATTTCTTCAAATAGGTTTTCAATATCTTGCTCTCTCTCATCTTCTGGCACCCCTATAATTCTGATGTTGGTACGCTTGAAGCTGTCCCAGCGGCTCCTTACACTATCTTCGTATTTTCGGGTTCTTTTTTCATTTTGCTTTTCCAGTTGGGTGTTTTTTGCTTCTTCGCTTTTCGAATCTTTGACTTGATTCTTGCGCTCCTCTGGTCTGCTGTTGGGTGTCTGTATAATATTCTTTATTTCAGTCAGTGTATGCTTAATTTCTAGTTGGTTCTTTATCACAACATCGAGGGTTTCATTAGATTTCTTGAGGATCTCACTACATTTATCGGCAGCTTCTAGACAGTTCTTGAGAGACCTTAAAAGTGTGGTTTTGAGCTCTATATCTTCCATTTCTGACATTTGCGTCCTGTTTCTTTGTCTCCGCATTTTTTATGCTTTCTTGGTACACCCCCTAGTGGTCTTTGTGCGCAGTCTTGTTGTAGTTAAGCCTTGATTGTTGACGGCAATACCGGGGGTGATTTGACCTCCAGGCTAACTGGCTATGAGAGTCCACTGTGTCTGCAGTGGGAGAGCTTCTGTGCTGGATCTCTAGGGTGGTGCTAATCTAGCGTTTGCCTGAGGCTATCCAGCAAATGGCTCTGGGCAGGGCTTGGGCAGGGCGGGTCCCAGGGGATCTACAGGGCGGGCCAGAACGAGCAGCCATGGCCGCTCTCAGTTCTGTCCCTAGGGGCTCTGCCTCACAGAGTCCCAGCAACAGCTCCAAACCTCAGAGAGAAAGCTGCCTTTGAGTTCCGACCGAAGCCAGACAGTCCCGCTTCTCCCGTTTGAGTCTGGGTCCCTAGAGAATCGCCCGGATCTGGAGCTCAGAGTCTGAAACTCCCTCCCGATTGAAAATAAAAACCGCGCCCTCCACTGCCAGCCCACTCCGCATGCACTCCGCACCTTAATATTTCACTTCAGCACTGCGCCTCCTCTGAGTCTGGGTATGATATTCTCTTTCCTCCTAGTTGTAGAATTTCCACTCAGCCAGCCTTCCTGTGGTTCTGGATGATGTCTGTTCCGTGTTTTAGTTGTTTTTTGAAGTGGTTGTTCGAGGCAGCAATCTCCGGCCTTAACCTATGCCGCCATCTTGGTATCTCCAACTTATTTCCAGGTGGCGTTTTCACAAGAATGTCGAATTTACATAATTTTTAACTGGCTTATATTTACGTGGGAATTTATACAACATTCCTTTGTTTCATTTAGTTGTATGCAATCATATTTATATTTTCTTTTTGGAAGTCAGACACATTCATTCTTTTAATCACTCCTTCAAATCTAGTAAATGTTATAAATTTAATGTCTGGAGAAGTTAATACCAACATATGGAAGGGCATGGAATGCAGTCAGTGGACCCGTTTATAACCCTTTGTGACTTTAACCAAGCCACTTAACTTCTTGGTCCTCAGTTTCCTCATTTAAAAAATCAGATATTGATTCGTGGAGGCCTCCTCATGCTCTGATTATTCTCTTTGCCCTTTTTTCCCCCTTCTCTCTCTTCTTTTCTCCCTGCCTTTTATCCTGTGTGTGTGTGTGTGTGTGTGTGTGTGTGTGTGTGTGTGTGAAATGAATGGTAGAAATCACCAGTTTTGCAACCCACTGTGAAATACTTGTTTCATGCCTGAATTCAGGCGAAAGGTTTTCTAAAAAATAAATTTTTTTTGTGTGTAATTTCACTGAGGAATTTACCTTTATAAACCTTTCATCAAGCTCTGAAATGTAGCTTCACTGGTAGTCAGACCCCTGGCAGCCTGTGCCTCCTGGTGAGAAACAGCAGGAAGTAAAATTGTTTCCCCGAATCTCATCAGTCCTTTAAACTGCACTCTGGCTTACAGTACATGCAGGGAAAGAGGAACAAGTTAAGCAGAGTGTGAGCTATGCCCAGTCACGGGCCTTTTCACGTTGAGAAGTCAGTGTCCTGGAGAAGAACAGTGGTGAGATGGGTGCTACAGTTCCAAAGCCAGGGAGTCCAAAGGGACATAACCCCCTTCAAAGTTTTCACTGGAATCATGTGTGAAGCAGGAAAAGTCAGGAGTTTGGAAGACATGTGACAGATGAGCAGCCGTGGCTGCCTCACCTTTCCCAGCCTTGAGATCCTGTCTTCTGAAAGCAAGAACTCACTATAGATGCTGTTCTTCTTGACTTGGCCTCTGCCAGCTTGAGGCCTCCTTTGTTGCCCCTGACTCAACTGGGTAAAAGTTGACTTCCTGACTTCCTGACACGTATATCTTCAAAAACTAAATGTATTTGACTTTTTTCAGTAAGATCAAATAAGCATAAGCTTATCTATTAATTTTTAAACAGTAATTTGTCTACCATGAGGAGATAGTCATAGTGCCAATAGGATGAGGATATTATTATTTGTTTAAATATATTTTTATTGATTTCAGAGAGGAAGGGAGAGGGAGAGAGAGAAGCTTCAGTGATGAGAGAGAATCATTGCTTGGCTGTCTCCTGGAGGCCAATAGGATGATGATATTAAAATAACTTTTTAAATTGTAGACATGACAGTTCAGGAGTTAGTATATTTGTTTCAAAGAGTATATAGGCTAAAATATGCCTCTTCTCTGTATGAGGCTGAAAGCTATTTGAGCTTCAGTTGAATGATTTCTGATCTAACAGATTTTTTTATTCTTTTGTAAACACACAAAAAACACGTGATGCTCTTTTGTTACATTTCTTCCTTAACGGTTGTATGTCCCAATTATAATATTTAAAATAGCTTGTAATTGTACATTAGCTCACTATGAAAATATAAATATAGGGCTTCAGAATATTTTCCGTGATTCTCTTTGCTCTTTGTGCCCAGTTTGCCAATTTATATTCTCCCAGTGATTGGTTGTTTTTTCTTGGTGGTTCAGTGGTTGTTACTTACCAAATAGTAAACAATTTTCTTTTTCTGTTGCCATTTAGAGAATGAACAATCACTTACTAAATTTAATTAAACTTTTGTGCATCTTACCTAGGCAGCATACTTCATCTGGCTGAAAGAAACCTTTTGTCATTGTGTTTGTGAATGTCAGTTCACAAAGGAAGAACTACATTCTTGCCAATCAAAGACAAATGTTTATTACCGAGCTATTAACTGATAATTTAAAAAATATTATTCCTGGATGTTAACGGAAGTTAGATCTGACAAATGATCTTTTTTTTTGGAAAGACTTTAAATGTAATATACCTTAATTTATCACTCTAGTCCAAGTCTTAAAATTTGGTTCAAAAAGATAGTATAATCTTTGTAAATTGCACTAAATAACTGCCAAGTAGATTTAGAATCAGGACAGATTGATCGTTTCCAAAATAATGAGGCTTTTGTGTTCAAGTTAGGTCATTTTTAATTGTCCAAGTCCAGACAAAGGCTCCAGGACTTGTCATTATTATTTTTTCTGGGTATCTCGTCTTTATACTTTCCTGCCCCTTTATACTTCCCTCCCTACTGCTTCTCTTCTCTTGGTCTCTTTGTTAAGAAAACCCTCCAATCTTGTGGGAATCCAGTTGGGTCAGTGCGGCAGCTCTGTTGCCAGCGTCCCCTCCGTGGTTGGGACACAGCTGTAGAGGATGGAAGAGGACTTTGATAGCAGCTGCCAAATTGCTGCCTTCACTTGTATGTGCTAGAGCCATGCGAAGGCTGCCCGACCGGCACATTTGCACCAGTGTGTGACTTTTTCATGATGATGTTTCTCTCAGTCCCCTGTCCACGTGCTTCCCCACAAAGGGTTTGCTTTTCCTGATGGCCCTGCTTCCCCCTGGTTCCTTCATATTGAAGTGGTTGCAGAGGGAGTGATGATATGAAGAAGAACCAAGAACTTAGGATCCTGATGGAAGCTTCCCAGGGTATCACAGGTGCTGTAGACAGGCCGGGAGGAAGCCATCATGCGGGGCCACTTTCTTATCTGTTTTATTGGTTCAAAGAACAGAAATAAATGACAGTTTCCTCCTTACCTTCTTTAAAGAAAAAAGACAATTGGTTTATAATTCTTTTTTTGCATGTGTCTTTTGGTAGAACTGAACTTAGAGTTCTTTAGAAAATAGTTGCCCATGTCTTGGTAATGTAAAATAGAGAATTTTGTCCTACTCCGTTATGTTTTATCTTAGTCTCTTGAGGCATGAAAGATGCTGAACAAGTTCAGGAGATAGGCCTGGAATTTCACCTGGACTGTGGAAAATTGTGACGTATTAAGTTCAGGAAACAGCGTGTCTTTTTTTTTTTTTCAGTCAAGTGAGTTTTGAACTTTATTTAAAGAACTACTACTGGAATTTAATTGTAATTTATTTCTTAATCCTTTAGCCCTAAGACAGAGGCAACCACCGCCCTTCATGACATGGTAGACCAGCTGGAGCAGATTCTCAGGTGAGAAGAGTGACAGTCTATGGCTCTGTGCTGATTAAGAACTGTCACTTCAAATATGCTTAGCAGTCATTTCCAGTTGGACCAATGTATGTGTGACTCTTGTGAGTGAGTTGTCTTCAAACAAATATAGCACTAGCTTGTTTTACAAATGGCTAGAGCAGGGTGGGCAAACTTTTTGACTCGAGGGCCACAATGGGTTCTTAAACTGGACCGGAGGGCCGGAACAAAAGCATGGATGGAGTGTTTGTGTGAACTAATATAAATTCAAAGTAAACATCATTACATTAAAGGGTACGGTCTTTTTTTTTTTTTTTTAGTTTTATTCATTTCAAATGGGCCGGATCCGGCCCGCGGGCCGTAGTTTGCCCACGCCTGGGCTAGAGTAAATAAGATCATGGGCTTTGAAAACTGGTAGACCTGTGTTCAAATCTAGGTGTGACCATTTACCAGTGGTGTGATCTTTGAGCCTAGGGTTTTGTATCTCTGATGTTGAACTCATGAGGTTATGGAATTAACATTAGAGTAAGCATTTAAAGTACTTTGCACACTGTAGCTAAACAACAAAAAAAATTAGTTCCTGTACTAATTACTGCATTTATCAGCAAACAGTGTTCATTATTCTCCTAACTTCACTTTTTGGGATAATACATTTGATTGAATATCCAGATATAGCAAACTGCACTAGTGCCATTAAGTAACTGTAGTAATATTCTTTTACTGTCAAACGAAAAATCAAATTGTCTCTTTTGGAGACTGAAATTTCCCAATTTTCATTTAGGAAGTCTAATATTTATTAGTATTTATTTTTATGTAAGTATGAAATTATGGTTGTGTATAATTTTTAACTATTTGTATTAAAAATAAAATTTTAGGAATGATAAACTTTGTTCTTCCTATACGTAATTATAGAAATTATAGGAAATAAATAATAACATTGATTTATTGTGGTAATATGTATAGTAAAGTATAATAATTTGGAATCTGTGAATTAGAAATTATTTTCATTCAAATTAAAGGACTTTAGTATAAAGATATTTTGAAGTTCACTGGGTTAAGTCAGTATAGATTTATTCCTTACAAATCTTCATGGTTGCCTTTGTCCCCTAATGAAACTGAACTGCCTCAAATATCTACAGTGACATAAACAATTTATTTCACCCTCTGTCACTGGTTGTAGCTGTGGGAGGTCCTCATAGTCACTTATACTCTCAGTCCCTCCAGGGAACAGAACCATCCTGTAGGTTCTGGATGATACTGGCCTTCCACTGTTTACCTTAATTGCTGACCTTTTAAAATAAGAACTTTTTAGTCCTGTTCCACCTTATAGGTGATAAATGTTTTGACGTGGCAGGTGACATGACCCATGAAACCTGTCTTTGTGAAGAGTGATTAAATGCTAACCAGTCTCTCTGTAAGCCCAGAAGTATTTAATGCATAAATGTGAGGTTTGGCGAGGTATTCCCGGTGTATGTCCTGCTGATAGTCATGGAATGGAATATCTCAAGAAGGTTCATATGAGACCAAGAAAGTCTCTGATATATTTTGTATGTTTATAGAATGGATTCTGGAGGGAGATTGAGTCTTATGATATTTCTGGGGCTTTCCAACTATGAAATTCTTTGCTTATTGCTTTTTTAGCAGCCTTGCCTGTAAAAAAATACTCAATAGGATTGTTAAGAGTTAAAGCTGGGTATTGAAATGATAAATTTGGCTTATTTTACTGACTTGATGCTTTTAGAGTCAGGAAAAGTATATTAAAGGATTTGGAGAGAAAGATATGTTATGCTTTTTTGTGTGCTTGTTACTTCTTCCAAGCATATTGTAGTAAAAGTCAGTAGGGGAAAAATGATTTGATATATAATTACTAGTTTTTTTGTTTGTCTTTTTTCTGAGAATTAATGTAATATATAAAATTGGGTTGTTCTATGTGTGTGTGTGGTTTTTTTAATAGGAAATACCTAACTGCTACTTATATATTTAAGATGCTTAGACTTTGGTAGCCAGACTTGAAAAGTCTTCTTTCACTTCCAGCGTGTCAGAGCTTCTGGAGAAACATGGCCTTGAGAAGCCAATTTCATTTGTTAAAAACACTCAGTCGAGCGCAGAAGAGGCGCGCAAGCTGATGGTTAGACTGACCAGGCACACCGGTCGGAAGTGAGTAATAAAATTGGTTGATGCTTGTATATGGTTAAAAATAAGGCTGCTTTTTTCTTCTTCTTCTTCATTGAGTTATACATGACCCACAATAAATTGGCATATTTAAAGAGTAGAATTTAAGTTTTGATAGATATATATGCCCATGAAACCATCATTACACTCAAGATAATAAGCATCTGGGTAAATCCTAACTGTCTTTCCTGCCCCTTTATACTTCCCTCCGTACTGCTTCTCTTCATCACACTCCATCCCCTCTCCAGGCTGCCACCCACCCACTGTTTGGTCCCTATATATTACTTTACATTTCCTAGGATTTTATGTAAAAGGAATCAACAGTAAGCACTTTGGGGGGGGGCATTGTCACTCAGCATAATTATTTTATGATTCATCTATGTTGTATCATGGATCAATAATTCATTCAGTTTTACTTGCTGAATAGTATTCCATTGTATGGATTTATCACACTTTGTTTATTCACCTGTTGGCAGACATTTGGGTTGTTTTGAGCTTAGGCTTTTACAAATAAGCCATGAATTTCATGCACCAGTCTTTGTATGGACATGTTCTTTCTTCTGGATGAATCCATAAGAATGGAATGGTAGCATCATTTGGTAGGTGGATGGTTAACTTAAAAAAAAAAACAAACCTGCCAAACTGTCTTCCACAGTAATTGTATCATTTTCTCTTCTAACCAGTCTCGTGGGAGGGTTCCAGTCGCTCCACATCCTCATTAGCACTTGTTATGGTTTGTCTTCTTAACTTTAGCTATTCTAATAGGTGTATGGAGTGGTCTCTACTTTTGGTTTTAATAGCTTTCTCTAATGAGTAATAATGTGCTCAATTGCCATTTGGTCATTTTTAAAATTAGGTTGTTTGTTTCCTTATTAATTTTGAGAGTTCTTACATGTTCAGGATACAAGTCCTTTATTAAATATACTTTGCAAAGATTTTCTCTTGTCTGTGCCTTATCTTTTCATTCTTTTATCAGTGTCTTTTAACGAGCATACTTTTAAAATGTTGATGAAGTCCAGTTCATTCATTTTTTATTTTTTTATTTTTATTTTTTTAAATATATATTTTATTGATTTTTTTACAGAGAGGAAGGGAGAGAGATAGAGAGTTAGAAACACGATGAAAGAGAAACATCGATTAGCTGCCTCCTGCACATCTCCTACTGGGGATGTGCCCGCAACCCAGGTACATGCCCTTGACCGGAATCAAACCTGGGACCTTTCAGTCCGCAGGCCGACGCTCTATCCACTGAGCCAAACCGGTTTCGGCCATTTTTTATTTTTTGATTGTGCTTTGGACATCATATTGAGAGACTTTTCCCACAAAGATTTTCTATAGCTAGTAAAATTTTATAGCTTTGTAGATTTATACAGTGGGCCTCAAAATTAGCTAATATTAGTTGTTTTGTTTATTTTGGGGTCTTTGTGTTTACATATGAATTTTAGAATTAAGTTTGTCATTTTCTGCAAAAAACAATCTTTTGGATTTTTGATGGGGATTATGTTGAGTCTATAGATTCACTTGGAGAGCGTTTCTGTCTTAAATTAGTATGAAGTCTTTCAGTCAGTGAACTCAGCATGTTTTTCATTTACTTACGTCTTTAGTTTCTTTTAATGATCTCTGCTGTTTTCAGTGTATAAGTCTTGTACTTATTTTGTTAAGTGTATTCCTAAATATTATTTTTGGTGTTACTGTTTTTCATTTCATATTTGTATTGTTCATTCCTAATGTGTAGAAATGCAGTTGAATTTTGATATGTTGACCTTGTGTCTTCCAGTTTTGCTGGACTCATTTAGTAGTTCCAGTAGGTTTTTTTTGGAGATTCTACAGAGTTTTCCACATCACCCATGAACAGAGATGACTTTACGTCTTTCTTTCCAATGTGTGTGCTTTTTATTTATTTTCCTCTTTTTTTATTGGTGTTAGCATGCTATATTTTGTGGTATACAGCATGGTTCACAGGTCTTCCCATTAGCATGGTATGCCTTTCACTTTTAGTTATTTTGTGTTTTTGCGTTTGAAGTGCCCTTCTTGTCAGCAGCATATAAGTTGGGCCTTTTATGCTGGGATTATAAGGGAATTAATACCCATTATACCTGCCCTCAAGCAGTACCAGCCATGAGATGGCAGAATAAACCTATACCTCCCAGGCGACTCCTGCAGTCAGAGCCTCAATTGACAGTGAACATTGCTTATGGAATGCCACCAGTGTTGGCTTTGGCTTGTCCAAGGACTCTCCTGCCTAGCACGTCCCTGATTTCGTGTCTGCCTCTCTTCCTACCTCTCTCTTTCCACAGTGCACTGTAGTGATCGACATAGGTGTCATACGCTTCTCCAGGGCAAGTGTCATAGTCACATACATCTAACATGGGACCTTGCATAGCAGTGGCCCTCTCTTAATAATTACTAAGTGAGTAATTTAGAAGGGTTTGGCATCTTACGTCTTAAGATTTTTTTACAACTATAAACGAATGGTCACTATTTCTGATCATGCCAGGTTTGAAGCTACTCGTCAGTAGGAAAGCTCTGTTGTTGCTGGTAGATTATCTACTGTCTTTCCGTTGAGTCCCTCAAGCACTTCTGATGTCCTGAAGGTGATTTCTGTCCTGGCGGTCTGCTTCCTGTGAATGTGTAGGATGGCCAAGCATGCAGCACACTGAAGATTCTCAGAGGGAAGGGGGTGGGAGCGCGGGAAGAGATTAACCAGAGAACTTATATGCATATGCGTGACCCATGGACACAGACAATAGTGCAGTGAATGCCTGGGGAGGGGGTAGGAGTGAGGAGGGGATCAATGGGGGAAAAAGAGGGGGCATATGTAATACTTTCAACAATAAAGATAAATTTAAAAAAAATGAAAAGAAAAAAACCAAAAAACAAACAAACAAAAAACCAAAGTAGTCAACTTGAAATGTATCATTTCACATATGCTACAGTAGCTGTGCCTTCTGTACCCACAGACTGCTCTCATTCACCTTAAAGAGGTGGTGGATTTCTTTGTCACAGATCAAGTTTTACCACCTTGAGTGTAATACTCTTTCTCCCAGGAAAATGCCCTTCTATTGCAAAGCTGTAACTAACACATAGTGTTTGTATGCAGAGATCTCTCTCTTAATTTGCAAACCCCTTCAAGTTCTGCTCCTGGTGTTTATTTACTGAACATGTTTTGAGAAGGCCATTGTAAATAATGCCCTATAATCTATTTTAATTAGAACCTGTACTTATGGACAGCCATGTGTGAGGAAACAATAATGCCATCTGTCCTAGCCTTGATGGCTTCCAGGAGAACAGCTGGGCCGTGAGAACTTGAATTCAGCTAGACGGTACCTAGTCTGATTTCATCCTCAGGTGCCAGGTGGACACTCGCTTCATCAAACCCTTTGCCGCTTCTCCGCAGCCAAATCTGAGAGCGCCTCTAATTCCTGGAGGCCCACCTACGAAGTTCACATACCAGGGTCTCACTGTTGTGAACACTGCAGGGATTTTCCTGGAAGACTTGCCAGTACATCAGTTTTGTGTATTTGTATGCTGGGGGGAAAGTTTCCTCTTATGCTTTATTGAATGTGGGAAGGAAGTAACTTTTTATTTTATGTAATAAATATTAAATGCTATAAGCAAAATAAAGCATATACTTATTAATAGTTTTAGGTGAAAAATTCCTGAAGACTAGAATTCTCATAGGAATGATCCCACATATACACTCCCCCCCCTCATGGCAATGCTATTATAAACAAACCGTTTGTTTGCCCTGTTTTCAATGCATAAAAAAGAAAAGATGCGTGAAAAAGAAACATTCATTTGGCATTTGAGAAACACAGTGCAACACAAAACAAAACCTGCCCTTTTCAAACAATGAGATTCATGATCATATAGAATTTCGAGATTAGAAAGTAAAGATAAATGATGATTCCAGGCTCATATATATTCCACAAAGATGAATGATCGAAAGAGGCAAGAGGATTTCAAAGCAACTCTACTCCCACGAGACCATGCGAGTAGCCGTGCATGTGACTATAGAAAACCAAATGTTTTTGTAACTTTCAGATTCATTCATTCACATTCACATTTATTGAACATAATTTTATAGCAGAAAAATGTGGGGAGTGTCTTCACACATCTTTGTTTAAGTTAATCCTCCCAGTGTACAGAAAGAGAATCTGAAGCTCAGAGAAATTAAGAAACAAACATTTAAATCCACACAAGTGATTGTTTTTATAGTACTTAGGGACATCTTGCTTCAATGCCTATGTTTTATCAAAGCTACTCCCATCCATTCCTGTCCCTCTCTGAGATGGGCTCTAAGTGAGGCAACTGAAATTCAGGGATATTAAATGACTTGCTCACGACCATGCAGCTGATAGGTGACTGTGGGTGAAATTGTTAACAAAGCCCTTTCCTCGTCTGCAGGGGAGTCTGAACCGTTAACTCTCTAGCTCTGTAACCCTGGCTACCAGTGTAAATGGTGTCTGATTACCCGGCTCATGTGGGCCTCGCTGCTTGCTGGTGTAGCACCTTCCTGCTGGGTATCTCGCCTCTGCCCGGGAGGGGTTGTAAATGAACTAGGACACCTGGGTGTGGTCACCGGCGTGTCCTGGAGGGGACCTGGAAACTCTGCCTATGGAACTGTTACAAAAGATACAGGCTCTTGTGGGGCATGAGCTCTTCCCAAGCTAGAAAGGCTGGATCCTGCAACTACCCTGTGAGGCTCCGTCTTCTTGCATCTGGGCTGGCACCTGGGAGGGAGGCAACCCCTGCAGTATCCTGTGCCCACTTGCTCTGTGGACTGCAGTGAGGTCTCCCCCAGAGAGGAACAGCCGATGTCCCCTGCTGGTGATGTCCTTGCTGGTGTGCTGTGGGTCCAGCGTCTGGACCGATGCCACGTGTGGCCAGTGGTGGCCTCTAGGTCCACATGTGTAGTGGAAGTTAAGCAGACCCCGGCTGAGGGCTGCAGAGTGAGGAAGGTGGGATTGGAGACCCCATCTCCCATGGCCCAGTGCTTTCTTTGCTAGATGCAGCCGCTTTCGCACTGGGCATTGGTTGGCCCCAGGCCCTCCCAGGGGTTTCCCTGGGCTGTTGCCTGGTAGCACTCTTCCAGTTTCATGTCTAGGCGGCTGATGAGGGAGCCTGCCTGGCAGCATCTCTAGCACTGAGGCGGAGCTGCCCGGCTTTTCCGTCTTCAACCCAACATTATTCCTGCAGGTTCACACGAGATGCGTTTCTGTTGATTATTTGGGAGCTTGTGTGGCCTATAGAATGGTGGCACCGGTTTTCTGTGTGTATGTGTGTTTTGTTTTTTCCGCTCTTGGTCCGTTGGAGAGATTTCAGGACTTGTCATTATTATTTTTTCTCCTCCATTCCCCAGGCAGCCCCCCGTCAGTGAGTCCCACTGGAGGACGCTGCTCCAGGACATGCTGGCCATGCAGCAGAGCGTTTACACGTGCCTGGAGTCAGATGCTTGCTACGAGGTAACCCATGGTGTGGCTTCTCTCCTTGGATGTAGAAATCTGGGCTGATACAGATGGTTTATTGGACACACGGTGGGGAGCGGTGACTTCGCTGGAAGTGGTCCTGTGGAGTAATAGCTGATAGCGCTTCATAGTTTGAGTGCCCTTCTACCTCGCTTCCTATCTCCCCGCTCTTTGTTCATTGCAACCCCATCTAGTTAGTGGGTTAGCAGTCCTCAGCTAGGAAACTCTGAGTCACACCTGACCCCTCTCCCTTCCCCAGTTCTGGTCACTAAAGCTTACGTACTGTGCCTTATTTACTGAGAAACCCGTCCTGTCTTCATCTCTCCTGCAACAATCCTCTACCTCGTCTCCCTACTTCCACGTCTCACGTTCACAGGGACCCACACTCTTCTTCTAGAACAGATCTTTCCAGACAGACACACCCCTTCCTAACCTTTGCTGCTCGTTCCCTGTCAGTTACCAGCAACCACCCCCACTTCTCGGCCCGGCCTCGGAAGCCGCAGCGGACTCCCGCCTCCCTGTCCCCGCTCACCTCTGACATCCACCAGGCCACCAGGTGCCGCGCCCCGTCTGCTCCGGCAGATCTGGCTCGGATCCCTCCACGCGCCGTGCTGCTTCATGTTTCTGCAACAGCACGCCTGTTCCCTGTGCCTGGATATACTTATTTCTCTTGCCTTTGTTTGAAATTCGCTGATCATTTTCAGGACTCAGCTCACTACGCCCTCTACAAAGCCTCCCTTTGTCCTCTCAGGTGACTTGCCTTTCTGTTCAGTGCAGTTCCTTGTTTCTGTGTGTGTCCTCCGCTTGGCCATGAGCTCCTCGGTGGGCACCATCGCATCATGCTCACCCCCGCGTTCCCCAGTGCGTATCGGACCTGGGACACAGAGGCTCCTGCGGGCGGGTCGTTAATGCACTGGGAGGCAACCGACGGGGGTTTACTCGTTCTTTTGGGAGAGACGTGTTTTACACCAAATTTCTCATAGTTTGTATGGAAAACTTATCTAACCCATTTTTAATTTTAAGAACAAAAAAGGGTTCTTATTTGAATTTTCCTGTTAAGCTTGATACAAAATATAGACTATTTCGTGTGTCACTGTGCTCTGCGAAGCATGACTTGTTGATAAAACGAGAATTATAAAAATAGGTGTCTCTTTTATGAAGTAGGTTGGTATTTTAATTCAAGGCGATTTTAACAAAAGAGCATGCAGACTGCTGAGAAATGAATGGCTTTAAATTTGAGCTTCAGGTTTTTAAATGCTTGAACGAGTATAAAGTTTTTATTTATGGTTACAGTGTCAGACCATTACAACTGCCAGCAACTTCTCTTTTGTATCTAATGTGGAACTTGAATTCCAGTTTCAGGGTAAAAATATCTGTATGCACCTGGGGTCCAAACCTGTCATTTGTATGTCTGAATTGGTGTCTTTAAGTTGGAGTCACATTATTTTAGTATTTTCGTGTTTCTGATTCTGATTAAAAAATTGTTAGTAAGTATATTACACTTGAACTAGCTCCTGTGTGGAGCAACGTGTCATAAACAACTTGACATATTAAATCACTTTTATTACATTTTAACACCTTTTCATTAGGCTTTGGCATTTCAATGACTTCTGGCCATTAGTTTCTCACCTTGGAGAAAACATTTGAAAGCATATTGTAACCGTTTTGAAACGGTTCTAGAAGCAGGTAATGTAGATTTGGCAAACTTACCTTGTTAAATATTGTTTAACTAGAGGCCCGGTGCATGAAATTCATGCACTGGGGGCGGGGGGGGGGGGGTCCCTCAGCCCATCCTGCACCCTCTCCAATCTGGGGCATCCTTCTCCCAATCTGGGACTGCTGGCTCTCAACTGCTCGCCTGCCTGCCTGCCTGCCTGCCTGCCTGATTGCCCTTAATTGCTTCTGCCTGCCAGCCTGATCACCCCCTAACCACTCCCCTGCCAGCCTGATTGATGCCTACCTGCTCCCCTGCTAGTCCAATCGCCCCCAACTGCCCTCCCCTGCTGTCCCCAACTGCCCTCCCCTTCCAGCCTGGTTGCCCCCAACTGCCCTCCCCTGCCAGCCATCTTGTGGCTATGGGTGCCATCATCTTTGAGGGCGTGACAGTCAAGTAGCATATTCCCTCCTTATTGGCTGTGGGCGCCACCATCTTTGAGGGCGGGGCAGTCAGTTAGCGTATTCCCTCTTTATTGGCTGTGGGCACTGCCATCTTTGTGAAGGCGTGAGGGTCAATTAGCATATTCTCTATTAGATAGGATATCTTTTAAATTATACTGTATTATTTTACTGACTTTTGGCCCTTATATTAGGTTTTGCTGTCCTTGGAAAATAATTTGTAAGCTCATTGGCACAGTTTTGAAAATATTTTACAGCCTAAAGAGCAGAAATTTGTATTCTTCATTTTAGCAAAGCCTTTTACATTTTAGTGAGTAAATTGTATTTTTCAGTATTGGGCATTGACTCCTTACAAAGGATCAGAGAAACTGTTACATCGAAGTTATTTGGGTCACTTGGAGTGAGCCATTTTCACCTGTTAGGTATAAGTGGTTAGGGTGATGTGCTTTCTGTCACAATTAATACTTTTAT
Source organism: Myotis daubentonii (assembly GCF_963259705.1). Taxonomy (NCBI): domain Eukaryota; kingdom Metazoa; phylum Chordata; class Mammalia; order Chiroptera; family Vespertilionidae; genus Myotis; species Myotis daubentonii. The sequence continues at coordinate 75,836,099 of NC_081851.1, forward strand.
TCTTACCAGTAATTTTAGTAAAGGCCTGTCTAAAGATGCTTTCCTCAGAAGCCTAGAAACGTGAAAATCGGACAGTATTACTAATGACAAGGAAACTCTTTTTCTTCACGAAATCTTTTTTTCATTTTTTCTATTTCTGTGCTATCTGCATCCACAGTGGCATTTTTGGGCAGAGCATTCTTAGGGAAGTCCTCGTTCTAATTATATATTGATGTTATTAGTGTAGGTTTAAAAGGCTGTCTTTATTTAAGACATTTCTGAAGTAAGTAATCTTCCTTTTTGTGATTAGTGCTGGTTTTAATTTTTTTGCACTCACACATTTTCTATAATTCTACATTCATAATTGCAGTATTCTTTTGTTTTATTTCAATTATTAAATGTATTGGGATGACATTGGTTAATAAGATCAGATAGGTTGCCAGTGTATAATTTCTATGAAACATGATCTGTGTATTGCATTGTGTGCCCATCACCCAAAGTCAGATCATCTTCCATCACCATATATTGGCCCCCTTTAAACTATCTTAATTATAGGAAACAATTTATGTCAGTTGATGATATTTGTTGCCTAGTGGAATACAGTGATATTTGCATGAGTACCTTCCATCAGGGGCTCTTGTTTCATTTAAATAACTTTAATTTACAGATTGGAAAAAAAAGCCTCCATGTTATATGGTACATTGTAATTTCAATGGCTAGGTCTAGGTATGACATTGGTAGCTTGGCTATTTTAATTAGTAAGACTGAGTTCAGATGCTTTAAGCAGTCATGTATTATATGTATTATATTCAAACATTTTATTTTTAAAAATTGAAGTGGTTCTAAATAGTTATAGATTCTGTTTTGGAATGAGAATGAACTTTAGATATTTTACTTAAATATTCATTGTAACACAATTAGAATATTATGTTTAATATTGGTTTGCTTGGTTAAATTATTCCTTCTAGAAGAGGGAGGTTTTTTTTGTTTTGTTTTTGTTTTTGTTTTTTTTTTTAAATATATTTTATTGATTTTTTACAGAGAGGAAGGGAGAGAGATAGAGAGTTAGAAACATCGATGAGAGAGAAACATCGATCAGCTGCCTCCTGCACATCTCCCACTGGGGATGTGCCCGCAACCCAGGTACATGCCCTTGACCGGAATCGAACCTGGGACCTTTCAGTCTGCAGGCTGACGCTCTATCCACTGAGCCAAACCGGTTTCGGCGAGGGAGTTTTTTTTAATTGAGGTGAAATTTACATAGCATAAAAGTGTGCTTCGTTATCATTTAATGTATTTGCAACATACACAGCTGCTACCTCCAGGATGGGAGTATTTGTAATTTATTTCATTTGGACGCCAGAGCCTTCACTGAGTTGAGAATCAAGTCCTCCTTTTTTAAGCATTCATTCCAGTTTCTTGTTTTCCCCAGATATTCGCAGAGAGTCTCCTGTGTTCCAGTCGCCTTGAAAACATCCACCTGGCTGGGCAGATGATGCACTGCTGCGCGGATCCCACACACCCTCCAGTGAGCGCTGCCCAGAGGGGGAAGGCCCCACACAGGGTGAGCTACGAGGCCAGCGTTGACCTGGTGCTGGCTGCCAGCAGGGAGTACTTCAATTCTTCCACCAGCCTCACCGACAGCTGCATGGACCTGGCCAGGTAGAGGGCCTGTGTTCTTCCATCCGAGGGGCGGGGCGTCAGGACACAGACAGCATCGTGGGTTTTATTCTTTACTTACAACATCCACTAACACACCTGTACCCTGTCCGTGCTGTATGGGGCACAGTTATTTATTGCTCGCATAGAGAATAAGCTTCATTGTGTTATGAATATTCATCAGCTTCCTCGAGACCCTTTTCCCCAGAACGCTTCCCCATCGTCACTTCTGCTGATTATCTGTAGGCTGTGTTCCTCTTCTGTGGGAAGAGATTCGTGTGACAGCCTGGAAATTCAAGTGCTGGCAGTTTCCAGCACAGTTAGGTGATGTCTGCCTCCCTCCCATGGCTTCCGCTCTGATGAGATGATAAAGCTCAGAATTCCCTTACAGGTGGAAATTTCTCGAATATGAATTCAGTTCCCCATTGGCCTGTTGTACTGGAAGTTTAGGGTTCGCCTTTTTACTGTTGATTCTTAGGACCTTTTTTTTTTTTTTTTTTTTTTTTTTGCATAAGGGACATTGCCCTTTGCCTGCCTTAAACATTTTAACTGTGTTGCCAAGTTTTTATTTTATATAATTTACCTTTTAAATTGCTATCAGAATTTTTTAAAAATTTGATTGTTCTTCTTTCCTCTTATGGTTGTGGTCTTTTGTGTCATCCTTTGGAGGTTGTTAATTCCTAAGGCCATTAAAATAGTTTTTATTATCATTTCTTACCACTCTGATGGTTTTATTTTTACATTGGAATTTTATGCCCATTTGGAATTTATTTTGACGTAATGATTGTGGAAGCTATTTAGATTTATTTTTACCCCCAAATGACTAGTCATTTCACCTCTAGCAAAACTTCAAGGTAACTGTTTCTTCCAGTGATATCTTACCACAGAGAAAATCATGTTTTCTCAAACCATGAACTTGATGAAATTGTTTAAATAGTAAATTTTTTTCTTCTCTCACAAGGGATTGCATGTCAGATGATGAAAATACCAAATAGAGTAGCCTTTGAAGCGGGGAGTGGTTTGACCTACATCTTTTTGGCAGGTGTTCTCAGAGACCATTTTAAAAACTGCCCTTCCTGTATTTCCCCTTCATTCCATCCCTTTTTTCTGCCATAGGACAACCTTAATTTTTAAAAGATGTCAAAAGTCTATAATGTGGCACCAGACTGATGGAGACCTGTGAACTGGATGTATTTAAATGTTCCCAGTGGTATTAAATGTAGAAATAGCCCATACATTCTTATTGGTTAAACTGTTATTTATTAACTAATATTTCTGATAGAGGAAGCAGTTATGAATATTCACAAGATAAAATAGTCAAACAATCCAGAACAGATATACATCGACAGTAAGTCTCTCTCCTTATTCTAGTTTCCCTGACTTTACCCCTCAGCTATTTTTTTATATTAATTTCCTATGTGTCCTTCCAAAATATTAAATGTTACCCTCTTTCCTGAGTCACAAGTAAGTGCTTACTACTTCTACATACTTTTCTGTATCTTGCTTTTTTTTCATTTATGATCTGTATTGAAGATTTTTCCATATGAATACATATAATTTTACTATATGTCAGCTTGTTTTATTCTTCTTTAATGGACTGGAAATCCAACTGTGACCTCCTGGTTCATGGGTTGATGCTCAACCACTGAGGCACATTGGCCAGACAGTCTCTGGATTTTGAAGAATTTGTTTAAAATATTTCAAAGTTATTACAGATTCTTAAATTAGCAAATCACTTTCTCCTATTTTTTATTGCCGCATTAGTACATTACCAACCGCCTCTTCCTTTTTCAGGTCTCGGGGGAGACAAAATTGTCACTGAATCAAGACATTTCTGTTTTTGCCAGAAGAATAGCTGGAAATTATCTGCATCCCGTCTTTATTTTCATCCTTTCTAATATCTTGCTTCCTATCAGTGTAACCCTGCACAAATCACTTACCTCTCTGAGCTCCGATTGTGGCTTCCTCAAAAAGCAAATGATGCTATTTGCCTGTCTCACGGGCTTGTCCTGAGGACTGAGAGAGAACAGAAAGCTTCTGCGGAACACTTGGGAGTAGTAGGTTTTTGATAAATATGTGTTGGATCTTATGTTGTCCAATATACAAAGGCAACTCAGCCACGCTTGTTACTGCTTTTTAAAATGGGTCTCATTTCTCTTAGGTGCTGCTTGCAGCTGATCATAGACAAGCCCCCTGCCATTGAAGAGGAGCTGGACCTTATCCAAGCCGTCGGATGCCTAGAGGAATTTGGGGTCAAGATCCTGCCTTTGCAAGGTGAGTTATCTGCTTAGTGTTGTACTGATCACTTATTTTGCATTAATTTCCTACTGTTTCTTTTTAGTTTTTTAAACTAAAGAGTACCTTTGGTTACTTAATCCATCAGCAGTAGATCCCGCCCATTTTTCAAATGAAACTTAAGTGGGAATCCAGAAGAAAAAAGAAAACGGACATTTTATCATAATTTTATTTTTTCAAGGTTACATTTATAACACTGAAAGAAATAACATTAGTACCATCAGCGAGGCTACTGGATAAAAACAAAGACAGAAATTGGGATTATGGATGAGAATTGCAGATTTACATCAATTTTGGTATATAGTTTATTTCTGCATTTTTTACTTGCATAGATTTAGAAGTAGCTATATATGATAATATTTCATTTCTTTTCATGCTTACTGAAGACTATTCTTTAATAGCTCTATAATGTAATTTTAAAGAGGGGGTGACAAGAAGTTCCTGTTGAGAGTCTAATTGTTAGCACTATCTTGACATTGCTCAAGATCTTTCACCTAAATGTAAGTATCAGGTGAGTACCAGCCAACACAGGTTACTTGTCCTTGTCTACTGTGTGCTGTGAGTACAGAGTGCATCTCCCCCTGCCCTGACCTTTTCCTCACAGGTGGGAGGGAGAGTTTCTGTTGCTTCAAACCCTGGACTCACCAGGCCAGTGCTGTTCAGTGGTTGAGTGTTGACCCATGAACCAGGAGGTCTCGGTTCAATTCCCCCTCAGGGCACATGCCTGGGATGCGGCTGGATCCCCAGTAGGGGGCGTGCAGGAGGCAGCTGATCAATGATTCTCTCATCATTGATGGTTCTATCTCTCGCTCCCTCTTCATCCCTCTGTCTGAAATCAATAAAAAAAAATATTAAAACCCTCCCACAACCCTGAACCTCAGTGCCCTAAAGGCAGCAGGTAGCTTGGTTCTTAGGGGCATGCTTGGCTGCCTTCAGTGTAATCTCTGGTCTTTATTCCTAACTGGAAGTGCTTGGAATTGGGGGCGGGGGAGGATAGCTGACGTCCTTCCATCTCTAGCTCTGAAACGCTATGGTGCTCTGCTAGCAGTGTTTTTGCTGGCAGTGTTTGCACAGCAGCTGATGGGTTTGAATATCTGCAACCAGACCTACAATCCTGCAGCAGCTTCTGAGGCATTTCCTGCCGTAGGAGAGTCTGAGGGAAGACGTTTGCCTTCCTGTCCTCCCAGCTTGATCTGTTGATTGGGAGTTTCTGTTAGAAAAGACCTTCCGGATGTGGAGACAGAATGTGTCCTTTGTATGCTGTCTGCTGTTTACGCTGCCTTTGTATTCACCAGGGACACTGGACCAACAAAGGAACTTGATATTGCGAGATTTAGGGCCCAGGCATTGTGCTGTAGTCAGGGAACAATTGTTCTTTTTGTCACCTTGCTTTGTTTTGAAGTCGTCTTTGCCCTCCCTTCAGGAGTTACTGTTTCTCATCAGGTGAAGGCTAGTGGTACTGGCTAAGTTATAATCAGTGAGTTAATAGGAAACAGGAGTGAAAATATTATATAGAAATGATTCCTAATGTATGAGTCTCCTACGAATTATTTGTGTGTACACGTGTGTGCTTTTCCCTATAGCTTGGGTGCTTATGTGAATTATTCCTACTATTCAAATGAGCACATTTAGGACATTTTAGTTGTCTCCCAGGTTCTTTCTGTAATAGGATAAGTCAGTTTTCCAGACGAACAGCACATGGTGAAACAGCCTTGAGCCAGTTTTGTCGCTTACCACTGGGTAAAGGGACAGGCAACTCAGCCTTACTCTGTGCTTAAGCTCTCCAAGTATCCGCTGTCATTTTTGTTCTTTTAGTTGAATGTACTTGGCACTTTCTACTTGAGGGTGGAATCAGAATGGTGTCACCTGCCTCCTCGTGCTCCCTCCCTCTTTTCCTTTCCATCCCTTCCTGCTCCTCCCTTCCTCCCCTTTCCTTCCATTAGTGAACATTGAATTCGGCACTTTATTCCAGGAACTGAAATAGTGAAGGGAAGAGTGAGGCACACTTGCTGGTTTGGAGGGACTGACATACTGATAACAAGACAGAGCCACACTGGGGTGTCCTGTAGGAGTTTAAATTTAGCCGATTCAGCTACTTGGCGCTCAGTGACCTGTGGTAGCTTAAAGTCTTTGAACTTCTCCTTCCTCAGATGAGGATAATAATAAAATATTCCCCTGACAGTTACATCTTGAAACATTAAAAATCCTTACAGTAGAGGATACCATACTTAATAAGCATTTCTGTGAATGTCAGTAGTAATAATAATAACTAGTATTTACTGAGGATTTTATGTTCTATGTATATATACTTCATGTGTGTTTATGTGTATTTATGAATTCTCATACATGCCTTACGAAGTAGAGACTATTGTTGTGCCTTGATTTCATCATCTGGAAAGCAGAAACAGCAGCAGTCACTTAAGCTAGCTGTTAGGAAATAAAACGCTTTCTTCCTGCTTCCAAATGCCAGTTCATTTGCTGTTTCAGATGTTTGGTGGCAGGAAAGATCCATGTTGTACGTTATTTATTCAGAAGCAACAATAATTTTACCTGTTTTAAAAGTTGTGTCTTTCACTCCTTACTGATCTGGAGGCCAGCACAGTTCTCGTTCCGTGTCGTCTCTCGTTAGGGAGGGCATGTACCCGCTGCTGATGCCTGTCATTTGGTCTCTCTCTACAGTGCGACTGCACTCCGACCGGCTCAGCCTCATCAAGGAGTGCCTTTGCCAGTCCCCCACGTGCTACAGGCAGTCCGCCACGCTGCTGGGCCTCGCCGAGCTGCTGAGGGTCGCTGGTACGTTCCGATGCTAAACTGCAGAGTAAGGTTTCTGTGTTACTCTCACCGCTGTCCTGGGCGGACATCAGAAGATGGGCATATTACAGAAATGTCACGTGGGCCTCTCCCTAGGACTTCTTGAGTGTCCCCTTAACATAATGCCTTTACAACCTCGTCTCAGAAGTCACACACCGTCTTTTCCACCTCACTGTTTGTCAAAGTAAATCGCCAACCAGCCTCCATGCAAGGGGCGGGCATTAAGCTGCATCATTAGAGACTCGCATCTGTGGATGTGGTGTCAGTTCCGTTTCATGGACCCAAAGCCTCGCCATGTCCTCCTTAGCCTTCTCTGCTTCCGGCCAGACAGTGGTGTTTTCTTCAACAGCTTCCAGCCCCGCCACCCTCCTGGCTGTTCTCCCCCAGAGTCTTATTTTGTTCTGTTTGGAGCATTTTCCTAGGAATCATTCTTTTCAGGCCTATTTTTGGTTATGCTTTTCCTTTTAATCACCTGCTCAGATGGAACTTTCTAGAATTAAAAGCAGTTTACTATTTCTACTTTGGACTTCAAGATGACGGACCCATCTTCACATAAAAGTTTACATGAAAACAGCAGTCATTCTCATTTTGCGCTCTAATACTTATCTAAGTTACTTCTTACTGTGTCCCGTATGGTGGGACTCTGAATCTCACTTTGCACATGTGGAAACAGGAATAAAGAGGTTAAATAATTTATTCCTTACTTTGAATCCTTTACTGTTACTGTACTTTTCCACCTTTTTAGACGTTGGATGATGGTAATCAGTGGACCCTGACTTAACATCAGCTGATTAGGGGCTTTCGCTGCACTTCACATTGACACCTGGATTAGTGTCTGTAGCCCAGCCACGCTGCCCAAGGAGGGAAGTCACACCTGCCCTCTCACTTGTGATCGGATATTTTGAATAGACGCAAACATTTCAAGAGTATTATCTAGGAAATAGGTTTTCCATTGATTGCGATATGTGCATTTGTTATTGATAAACTTACACACATTGTTCCATTTCCTATATTACATGTTACTGCAGGGGTGGAAGATGTTCCCTTCTTTCCTTCTAATCATTAATTTGACACAAAAAAAGATTAATAGGGGAAACACACATTTCATTTCATTCCTTCCAGAGCCCCATAAAGACATGAGATTCAAAGGCAGTTGAGGCTTCTATGCCATCCTGGGCAGAGGGGAAAGGGTGGGGGTTTGGGCTTCCGAGGGGAGGAAGGCAGTTTATAGGGTGGTGGGAAGAGCAGGTGTTTGGTGAACAGATGTTTGCCACACCACACAGGTAAGTCCCTCTGATGTCAGAGTCATCTCTGGCAATAGCTCTCTGCCGTGTGCAGCCCCCTTGTCTATCCAAGTCCTAGGCAGTTAAGGGGGAGGCAGAAGCTCTTCCCCAGTCAGCCTGGTCTTGACGGCCCCGCACAGTCTAGGGAGGCGTGTTCTAACACGAGTGTGTTGTTCTCATGATAGGATCCCAGTGCTGGAGCAGCTCTTTTCAGAAGCAGTTTTTAGACGGCCTTGAGCCAGTACTCGCCTTGGATTTTATTTAAACCTGTGAAGCACAGGGAAGGTTCATGGGAACAATTTAAAGTTTCATTCAACCCTTTCTGTGATATGTTTGCTTTTTCTTTCAACCATTTTATAGCTTAAAAATGCAAAGACCATAAACATACTTTTTTCCTGGAAATATTAAAAATAATTTTAAGGTTCTATTACCTCATTAAAATATAAAATATCTTTTTTCTTTTTAGCCTAAATAGACAAATTGTCTTTATTGTAACTTTGAATTATTTGTCTTATAATTGAAAAGTACATTCTGAATTGAATCTGCCCATTTCACTGAGGATATGTTTTTGAGCCTCTGTTCTTTGCAGGACTTGGGCTGGGCCTTTAGGATTCAATACGAAGCAGCCCCTGTCCTTCAGGAGCTTACATTCTGATAGAAGGTGCAGATTGTTAGAAATATAATGGCAATAAATTGTATTCGGTGAATGGGAAGTAAAGGAACATGTAGGAGGCACACCTAACCATGGATTTTATATGAAGAACGTGTGGAAATGCCCAAGAAGGAAGTGACATTCAAGCTGACTTCTAAGAATGTTCTTGGGAAAGTGATTTAAGATCTCTGTGTTAATGTAAGCTGAATTTGGTATAATTTCTTAGTGTCTAGATGTTCACTATGATAAAAGATGAGCACTAAAGTGAAACAATAAAATTATATCTATTTCACTTTGTGTTTAAACTTTTCCCTCCTTATATCTGTCATTTTAAATTATTATTAGAAATAGAACATTCAAAGGGCAACATACAAAAGTGAAATTTGTTTGTAGCAAGAAGCTTAGAATCCAAGGAAGTTTAGAGCCCAATTTTCCTCCACGCCCTTGGGTTGGGGTGGTGGTCTGGCTGCTGTTAATCACTATTGCTCAGGAGACAGACCTAATTCGATGATTCATAAGTAGGTTCGAAAGTAAAAGTTGCTGTGACCTTTTGTCCTATCATCTTTTAAAATCAGTTCCATCCTCACTTTTTATTTTCAAATTACTTTGAGAGATGGGTTCGTGAGCTCATTTATGAATTGATGCTGCGAAACCATGAAGTCATTTGTATGTGTTTACAGGTGAAGACCCAGAAGAAAGGCGTGGCCAGGTTCTGATCCTTCTGGTTGAGCAAGCACTCCGTTTCCATGACTACAAAGCAGCCAGTGTGCACTGTCAGGAGCTGATGGCCGCAGGTGAGCTAGGCCACCCTTAGCACTTTGCTCATATCCCCTTTAGGCCATGTCAGTGGCAGGGTCTGCTCTGAGATCAGCTGGCCTGATTGGTCAGCCGGCATATGGTCATGAGATGGGAGCATCTGTGAGCACTGATAAGTGCTTACGCCACGTGCTTGTATATGTATCTGAATTCTTTAATGGACTCAGAGCTTGTATTGTATCTGAGATTTTGGTTGCTTTCCATTCCCCATTAAAACAGCCTCATAAGATTAAGAACAAGTTTATGTAAAATATAGTGTCTTTTTATGTATTTGTTATTTAAAAGTAAGTCTAAGTTTTCAAAGTATCTACCATTTGTGACTATATAGTCAATATTTCTATCCTTTAAATTTTTTTTAGAAGATGGGATAGAGCTTTTTAAACAGATATTGAGAAATTGGGAAGTAGTTTGATATTAAAATTCTAATTCAGGTCTGTGGAGGATAGGCAGGTGTTATTGTAGAATAGTTTCTCTAATAAACAGCAGCACAGTCCCCAGTGGTATCGTCTTATGCCGGGCTCTGCACTGAATGACCGACTTTTGCAGCAATGCCTGACTATATGGAAGCCCAAACGCATCTCTTACTCCATCTGTGCTTTCGCAGCCAGCGGTTAAAGTGCATTGCCTCACTCTGTGATAATTCACAGAGCCGTGCACCTATGACTTGTGCACCTTTGGTATGTATTCTGTTAAAATGTTCTTTTGCCACTTGTTAAAAATGATAAGGGAGACTTTATTCAGGGCTTGTGCAATGGATGTTGAGGCTGTTGCAATAGGGGAAAGAGATGGAGCTGAACTCTGAATGTAAAAAAGACAACTGGGGGTGTATAGCCGAGGAGCAGAGCGAGCGGGGCAGTGGATATGAAACATGGCTGCAATGACACATTGAGGGGAGTGGCGTTCTTGCCGACCCATCATGGCAGGTTCTTGCTAAAGGCAGGGCTGGGCAGTCAGATGTCAAGGGTGAAGGGTAAGGAATTTGGCCAGATGTCCAGGGTGGTTAGTGATCAAGGGTGACCTGACTTAGCAGGATTCTTGCTGAAACTGGGTTCTGCGGGCTCTGCAGGCTCTGCAGGCTCAGCAGGGACTGGGCCGAGCGGGAGGCCTGGTCGGGACAAGGTTCAGACGAGCCTGACTGTGGTTTAGTCAAGGAGAGAGCTGCTGTCAGTGCAGCTGTGAAATGTCTGACACACGGGAAATCGCACGGTTTACAACCTCAGCATTAGAAAGGTATTTTCATAAAGAGCCAGTTCTGTAATATTAACCAAGTGATTTTGCAACATTAAGTTTAAAATAATTGTGGTTTTCTGGAAAACCATTGTTGTATTGCTCTAAAATTGTTTACTTAGAGAGCTTTATAATAATTTTATTCCCATTAGTGGTGGTACCTGGCTTAAGTTTTACTTTATATATTTATAGAAATTGTTTTAGGCGGGAGCCTTTGTACTTAGAGAAAAAACGCTACTTTCAAACTGGAACTCCTTGGAGTAAGAATAAAAGTGTGTAATAAAAGAATAAAAGGGCTGACTGCGCTCCTGGCTCGCTCCTTGGATCTCTGTCTTCGACAAAGCGAACGAGTCTGTGGAGCTGTCTAGAATAATTTCTGTTTCTAGCACTTTGCAGTTTACAAAGTACTTTTAAATACAAGTGTCATTTAATCATTCCAACAGCCTAACGAGGAAGGCATTATTGTCTCGTCCGTCGTAGTAGAGGAAGTGTGATTAGTTGAACTTTCTCCAGCTCACACAGTGTGTGGAGCAGGCTTGGGCCAAAGCCATACGTTTTCTGAATGCACACACCCAGGTTTTCTGGTTTTTGTTTTTAAGTATTTTAGAGAGGAAGGGAGAGGGAGCGAGAGAGAGAAACATCAATGATGGGAGAGAAATCATCAGTGGCTGCCTCCTGCACGCCCCCCACTGGGGATCGAGCCTGGAACCTGGGCATGTGCCCTGACTAGAAATTGAACCATGACCTCCTGGTTCATAGTTCGATGCTCAACCACTGAGCCATGCTGATCGGGCCAGACTTCCTGCTTTTTACTCAAAATCCAAGTAGATTATTTGTAGTCATTGTC